>NC_088369.1:7863076-7897951 GCF_034508935.2 Berghia stephanieae
TGTTATTATATATTGACATCCGCGTTTGTGAATGATTCTCACTAAACTGTGTTAACCAGACTCTAAAAGTTCAAGGCTACACACAGTTTTGTGTGTTGGTCCGTTATACTTCCGGATGGCAATGTTGTGAACTTCTTAGCCAAGCGCATACTATCTAGATATATATGCGCTTGTCTAAGAAGTTCACAACATTGCCATCCGGAAGTATAACGGACCAACACACAAAACTATGTGTAACCACGAGCGTTTATAGTCTGGTTACAACAGTTCAGTGAGAATTACTCATAAACGCGGATGGCAAAAAAAAACAATAACAAAGACCTGAGTGACGTCAACTTCATTCTATCTATAGATAGAACGAAGTTGACGTCTCTAAGGTTTTGTTAATAATTTTTGCCATCCATGTTTAAGTTTATGAGTACTTCTCACTAATAAAAGGTCAAGGTTACACACTGTTGTGTTTATTGGTCCGTTATACTTCCGGATGGCAAAGTTGTGAGTTTCTTACCCAAGCGCACATCATCTATTGAGGCAAAGTCACCCCTTTTTACGGTAGGAGAGAGATCTTTCTTCCATCTATATCGAAGTACACTTATTCGCAGGTCTGACAACCTAATTCCTTATGGGCTCATTGTTGTAATGGAAATCTCAAAAAATGACGCAAAATATTGTCCATTACAACTATGTTAAACTAGGGCCGTAAGTGTACTCGGATGTCAGACCTGTATATTTGTACATGTCGATCTATATCATTTCAAGTAAAGTGCATTTGAGACCCTTCGCCTCAAAACGGTATTAAGCCGGGTTGGTCAAGATGTTGAAAATTGAATTTATAGCCAGAAATATCAGACTTGTGTTGAGTTTCTATGTTTTATTGAGGAGAATGGATACCATGTTTTAGGGTGCCAATGCCAACAATTTATATTTTTGACCAGTTTAACATTTAATTCGGCTTTTAAGCATCTGGTTCGTTCCAACATAATACCGTTTTGAGACGATGGGTCACATTTATTAATGAAGATGTATATATAGCCTTGGCTAGCCTGTGTATCTACAGTACGTATGTCAAACGGCAACATCACTGATGATGGTTACGAGCACATTTCCCAATTATCCCATTCTGTCCACCCAGGAAGTGATTGGTGGCTGGGTCTGTTAGATCTGGCGGAAAGTACTTTGCGATACAGACTAGCGTCCTATCCAAAGGGTAGGAAGCAATTGCTATTGTCACACGTGGCTCTGCGTTACGGTCTTTGCTTCGTACCCGAAAGGTACCGAGTTTGATCACCCGCCGCCGTGGCCTTGAGCAAATCACCTCGCCCTAGCTCAATTTGCGGCGCTGTACTGCGACTGACGCCTGGGCTATTCCAATCTTCCCTTAGAATACACCCTCGAGACAAATGTCCCCTATGGGATAAATAAAGGGAATTTTATTGTTTTTATTTATCTTTTGATGCATGGTTTAGCTATGTAAAACGTTAACATCACAGATGATGGTTAGGAGCACATTTTCCCATTATCCAATTCTCCTAATGCATGGTTTAACAACAGCACGTACGTCATCACTGATGATGATTACGAGCACCCATTCTCCCATTCTCCTAATGCATGGTTTAGCTACAACACGTACGTCATCACTGATGATGGTAACGAGCACCCATTCTCCTAATGCATGGTTTAGCTACAACACGTACGTCATCACTGATGATGGTTACGAGCACCCATTCTCCCATTCTCCTAATGCATGGTTTAGCTACAGCACGTACGTCATCACTGATGATGGTTACGAGCACCCATTCTCCCATTCTCCTAATGCATGGTTTAGCTACAACACGTACGTCATCACTGATGATGGTTACGAGCACCATTATCCCATTCTCCTAATGCATGGTTTAGCTACAACACGGACGTCAAACGGTACCATCTTTGCTTCTCTGTTCATAACACATGCCTCTATTTTCCCACTGTTCTCTCCTTCTATTTCCTTCATCACCTTCTGATAGACAGAACAATTATCTGATTGCCATGGCCTGTGACTTCTGCTGATGGTGCAATTGTTTGGGGTTTGTTTTTTTTTTTTTTTTTTTTTTTTTTTTTTTTTTTTTTTTTTTTTTTTTTTTTTTGGGGGGGGGGGGATTTTTATTACTGCCAACAACCTTTTGGAACTAATTTCCAAGATGAATTCGTTTTAGCGAGTTATTGTTATATAATAATAATAATAATAATAATAATTAATAATAATAATAATAATAATAATAATAATAATAATAATAATATAATAATAATAATAATATGCGGCAATGTGGTCTTGTGGTAAGACACTCGCTTTCGGATCCGAAGGTCCTGGGTTTGATGAGCCTCGCTCGATCGGCGCATAGCTGAGTCCTTGGAAAATAGCTCTTTACTCACATTCTCTCAAAATGGCATTATGTCAGGATGAGTATTGTGTAGAAAAAATGAATTTAAGGCTAGGAATATTATATATAATAACTTATATTGAGGAGGAAAATATGTTTTAAATGAGCTTTTATATAGCACATTATCCACTTAACGTGTTCAAAGAGCTTTACAAAGGGTCCCTGACCAACAGCAACATATAACATGTAAAACGAGACATGACGCCTGTTAGGCGATATTACAATTATTATTTTTTTCCGACAGAGACAACGCTGTTAACGACCAGGTACTCATTTTTACAGCTAAGAACGGTGAGAGAGAAATGTGAGTAAAGAGGCTTTTTCCAAGGACTCAACTATGCGCAGAGCGAGGCTCGAACCCAGGACCTTCTGATCCATCCGAAAGCGAGTGTCATACCACTAGACCACATAGCCGTGCATATTGTGAGAAAGCAAAGTTGAAAACTGAATATGCCGTATCATTTTCATGTTTCGTGATCTGATTTATCCCGATAATAATGAAGGGGGTCCCGATGCGATAGCTCAGTTGGTAGAGCACTCGCTTCACAAGACAAAGGGACCGAGATCAATCCCGGGTGCAGTCGAGATTCTTTTCAAAATATTGTCCATTACAACATTATTAAACTAGGCCCATAAGGATGTTCGGATGTCAGACCTGCATATATATGTACACGATGGCGCGTTAGAGATAATTGTAAAGCGCAGCAGAGTACGACTTGTAAGTGGATGCTTCGGCGCAATATAAATATATTGTTATTATTATTATTATTATTATTATTATTATTATTATTATTTATTATTATTATTATTATTATTATTATTATTATTATTATTATTATTATTATTATTTTATTTTATTTATTATTATTATTATTATTATATTATTATTATTATTATTATTATTATTATTATTATTATTATTATTATTATTATCAGCATTATTATTATTATTATTATCACATTATTATTATTATTATTATTATTATTATTATTATTATTATTATTATTATTATTATTATTATTATTAAGGCATAACACTGTGGCCCGGAAGGGTGCCGGGTTCGATTCAGCTTAAGGCACTTTTGTTTTTGTTTTTTGTTTTTCCTTAGGCAAGATCATCATTAACCCCCAAACTTACTCACTTGGACAACATGGGTGATTGCTGTTGACTTCAGACATTTTGTTTGAAGGATTATCTATATTCCTTCGTGGAATGCCTTGGGGACGATATATCTGATGTCGTGGCGGAAGGGCATAAAAAATCCATGGAAATGCGCCTAATACATGTCCTTTTTTTCGTCTATTCTTATTTAAACTGCATCACTGAAATAATTAGAATCTATTGCGTTTGCTATTTATTTATAATCTACTAAAACGCATACGTACAATTACAAGTAGATAGCTAGCAAGATAGATAGATAGATAGATAGATAGATAGATAGATAGATAGATAGATAGATAGATAGATAGAAAGAATCATGATAGCTAATAGACTAGATAGATAGCAATAGATAATAGATAGATAGTGTAGATAGATAAAAGATAGATAGATAGATAGAATAGATAGATAGATAGATAGATAGATAGATAGATAGAATAGATAGATAGATAGATAGATAGATAGATATAGATAGATAGATAGATAGATAGATAGATAGATAGATAGATAGATAGATAGATAGATAGATAGATAGATAGATAGATAGATAGATAGATAGATAGATAGATAATGATAGATAGATAGATAGATAGATAGATAGATAGATAGATAGATAGATAGATAGATAGATAGATAGATAGTAGATAGATAGATAGATAATAGATAGATAGATAGATAGATAATAGATAGATAATAGATAGATAGATAGATAGATAGATAGATAGATAGATAGAGAGTAGATAGATAGAAGAAGATAGAAGATAGATAAATAGATAAATAAAAAGATCATTGAGATGGTTTTTGTATACAAATTATGGTACGAAAAGGCTCGAATGTAGTATGGACGCGAAATATTTTAAAATATTTTACACATTCTGAAAGATGGCTAATTAACCTGAAATCGATGTAGACTGCCCCAAACATTGTGGTAATATTTTAAATAATAAATAAAAAGATAGATAGATAGGTGGATAGAAAGCTAGATAGAGAGAGAGAGAGAGAGAGAGAGAGAGAGAAAGAGAGAGAGAATGCATTGTATAGAAGGATCAAATGGACGGCACTGAGTTCTATACGAGTAGTTTTCACACATTTTGTGTGCTGACGGTACGTCACATATGGCTGGTGGATGTTGTGAGTATTTTGGCTAAACGCAAAGCATCAATTTTCATCATAATTGATATTCTTAAGCAGACATTTAATAATAATAATAATAATGATAATAATAATAATATAATAAAATAATAATAATAATAATAATAATAATAATAATAATAATAATAATAATAATAATAATAATAATAATAATAATAATAGATCTTTATTGTCCATAAATATGGCAATTTGTCATTTAGTTACACTTGTTATAACGTTTTATGATAACTATAACATTGAACAGATATTTCACTCCTACTTATTGTCTCTCTCTCTCTCTCTCTCTCTCTCTCTCTCTCTCTCATTGTCTTTAAATCTCTGGCATTAACCATTCAACAAATGAATAAATAAAAACAAGCTAATCATACCTTTTATCATAATAACATATAGATTTTTAATCCCCAAACTGCCTCTCACCTCCCCACCACCTCCTTGTCTTTCCCCTTCGCCCTCTCAGTCCCTTTGCCTCCAGCAATTTCACACAAGACTACACACCGCCATTGTGTCCTTCCATCCATCTTTTGACAGTATCAGGTGCCATTATCTTATCTTATTCCCTCTTAGTCCTCGAATAATATTACAGAGGTGCCAACCACTCCAGAATAAACGCAACGTATATAGATAGTTCGAAGATGACGTCACTCAGGCCTTTGTCATTGTTTTTGCCATCCGCGTTTGTGAGTTGTTCTCACTAAACTGTATTAACCAGACTATATAAGTTCATGGTTACACAGAGTTTGTGTGTTGGTCCGTTATACTTCCGGATGGCAATGTTGTGAACTCCTTGGCCAAGCGCATTCTATCTATATATCCGAACGCATGCGTAGCCAATGCGAGTAACGTAGACTGAATGAAGCATTTTTGGATGGGCAGTTGAAAAACTTGTTGCGCTAATTTATACCCTATTGTAGGAATAGTCTAACATGGATAATCTCAAATATTACAAGAGACTCGAATATTACAGAGATGTCAATCACACCAGAATCTAAGTATCTTAAACGAACGTATACCGGAACCAATGCGAATCAACTGAATAAAGCACTTTTAGATGGACAGTTGAAAAACTTGTGGGGTTGTTTTTAACCCTAAGACTGGAATTGTAAAACATGGAAAATCTCGAAACATGATTAAGATTTTATTGAAAGTTGCCTTTCAAATCATTCCTTCCGATGCAGCGACTTTTTTTCTATGTTGGAGCGTGGCCTTCGTAAACTTATTGCCTGATACTAACCAACATATATAACGTCAAAAGACAGGTCTCCGGCCACAAAAGAAAACAAAACATGAGTTGCATTCAACAGTTTAACCAATGGGATCAAATTTTTTCTTTGCGCACAACTAACGACAACTCACTAGGCGGTCCACAGTCCTAAAAATGACGTCAAAACATGGGTCGAAGTTGGTCTTAGCGTGGCCTTCGTAAAGTTATGGCCTGACACTGACCAAAAAATGACGTCAAAATGCCAGTCTTTTGCCACAAAAGGAAACAAATCATGAGTTGTATTCAATAGTCCAACCAATGAAATAACTTGTTTCCATGAGCACTACTAACGACAACTCACTAGGCGATGCAAAAACCAAAAAATGACGTTAAACTGCCAGCCCTTTTGGGTTTCAGTGTCAGGCTATAAGTTAACGATGGCTACGGTCTTAGCGTAACCATCGTTAACTTATAGCCTAACACTGAAACCCTCTAGGACTGGCAGTGTGACGTCATTTTTAAGGTTTGTGTAGCGTCCAGTGAGTGGTCCTTAGTATCTAGAGCTCAAGGAAACAAGTTATTTTATTGGTTGGACTATTGGATAGAATGAAGTTGACGTCACTAAGGTCTTTGTTATTGGGGGGGGGGGGGTTGTCATCCGCGTTTTGAGTAATACGCTTCAACAGTCGTGACGTCACTTCCCTCGTATTGACGCATGGTAACTTAGTAACTGGCTCTAAACTATCGGATCAATTGCGGACGCCCTTATGAAATATTAATTCGACGAGCATAAAAGCATATCCCGAGTAAAAAAACATTATAAATCAGATCATGTTTTGACATTTACACATTCTGATCACAAGACATATGAAAAGTTCTAGCCAGCATGAAGAATAAAAGTACCGATGTTCTTTGTTTAGAACCACGATGGCCGCCGTTGCTGGGCGACGTGACATCAGACTATTGACTCAAATTCTCCCTAAACTGTATTCACCAGACCATAAACGTTCAAGGTTACACACCAAGATATGAAGTGAGTAGAAAAGTGCCAGAAGACAATAGAGAATATTTTTTTTTTTTTCGCGGCGGTGGTGGGGTTTGAACCTGCGACCTTATTGGTACGACAACTCCGCCTGGCAGGTGAGAGCGTGGCTCTACCGTGTGAGCTATCCACGAACACAAAAATATTCGTTTCAAACCCAAAGTCATTTCTAGATCCCTCTCTCACCCACTTCTTGAGATCGCCGATTCGTTCGCCACCATCGCGAAGTAATTTTGACCAGCAGTTAAGCTTAATAGCCAATATTCTCATCACAAACATATAACATAGAAACGATTGAGACATTGAGTATGCTCCGGTGTATGGGGTGAATTTTTAATTCAGAAAAGTGAGTGGAGCAGGCACTTATGTTGGTAACAACAAGATATGAAGTGAGTAGAAAAGTGCCAGAAGACATATTTTTATTTTTTTATTTTTTTTTTTTTCGCGGCGGTGGTGGGGTTTGAACCTGCGACCTTATTGGTACGACAACTCCGCCTGGCAGGTGAGAGCGTGGCTCTACCGTGTGAGCTATCCACGAACACAAAAATATTCGTTTCAAACCCAAAGTCATTTCTAGATCCCTCTCTCACCCACTTCTTGAGATCGCCGATTCGTTCGCCACCATCGCGAAGTAATTTTGACCAGCAGTTAAGCTTAATAGCCAATATTCTCATCACAAACATATAACATAGAAACGATTGAGACATTGAGTATGCTCCGGTGTATGGGGTGAATTTTTAATTCAGAAAAGCTATTAAGCTTAACTGCTGGTCAAAATTACTTCGCGATGGTGGCGAACGAATCGGCGATCTCAAGAAGTGGGTGAGAGAGGGATCTAGAAATGACTTTGGGTTTGAAACGAATATTTTTGTGTTCGTGGATAGCTCACACGGTAGAGCCACGCTCTCACCTGCCAGGCTGAGTTGTCGTACCAATAAGGTCGCAGGTTCAAACCCCACCACCGCCGCGAAAAAAAAAAAAAAAAAATTTTATTCTCTATTGTCTTCTGGCACTTCTCTACTCACTTCATATCTTGTTGTTACCAACATAGGTGCCTGCTCCACTCACTTTTCTGAAGGTTACACATCATAGTTTTGTGTGTTGGTCCGTTATACTTCCGGATGACAATGTTGTGAGCTTCTAAGCCAAGCGCATACTATCTATACTTTTTTTTATTCATTTCAATCTACCCGATGTATTCGCATCTCTGTAAAAAAATAAAACATGTACCATAACAACCAATCAAACCATAAGACCAAAACCACGAGGCCATTGCATTGAGAAGTACCGACCAGTTCAATGAACCAGCAGAATGATGATGATGATGATATAATAATAATAATAATAATAATAATAATAATAATAATAATAATAATAATAATAATAATAATAATAATAATAATAATAATAATAATAATAATAATATTAGCATGAAGAATCTCTGAATATTAACATTGTAGTGGATCTTAGAGAGGTTCTTCATGGGCTATTCAAGAAACCGGAAGCACTAATATATCTAAATAGATAATTGGGGGTAATTTGTGAGGACAATAATTCTATAAATACAAATATTGTCTAAAACACAGATAGTCCATTATCCTTTTAAGGGAATAAGTTGTTTCTTTGTATATTTCCAAGTTGTTGGTTTTGGGGGGTTTTTTTGTTTTGTTTTTTGATTTTCTTTTTTTGTTGGTTTTTTTTTTTTTGTGTGATTTAGAAAAGAATCGTCTGGTGTGTTTTTTTAAAAAAGATATTTAGTATGTGCCAGCCCAGGGTCACTGTGATAGATAATTTGCTGATTGAGTCGATCGTCATAACATAAGTAGTGAGAGAAGCAACATTAGAAGCAGCTGCTGCCTTCGTGGTAGAAGTTTCGAGTCCTCCAATCGTGCATACGTGGGGCTTCATTTTGCTTTTTCTCACTAATTGGATTCAATAGTCTGATGTCACGCCACCCAGCAACGGCGGCCATCGTGGTTCTAAACAAAGAAAATCATTACTTTTTATTCTTCATGCTGACTAGAACTTTTCATACGTCTTGTGATCAGAATGTGTTAAAGTCAAAACATGATCAGATTTTTTAATAAATCTCCCTCTGGATACGCTTTTATGCTCGTCGGAGAAATATTTCATAAGGGCGTCCGCCATTGTTCTGATAGTTTAGAGCCAGTTACTAAGTTAACATGAGTCATTACGAGGGAAGTGACGTCATGACTATTATTGGCTAGAACAAGGTTACTCGATTGTCCTTTTAAAGGGAAGATGGTAATCTTATACTCTTTACTCACATGTTCTGTAATTTTTAAAACAAAAACATGTATTTAAAATAATTTTGGCCAGAAAACTCTTCCTTCAAATATCGATCGATTAAATTAATAACCCTCATTTTGCCACACAACCCCCCCCCCCCCCCCCCCAAAAAAAAAACAAAAAAAAAAAACCAAAAAAACCCTCTCAAACCTGGGACTCTAATGAAGTCCCGGAATAATTGAGAGGCTTTTAAAAAATTTTTTTTTGTTTTTTTTTTTGGCAAGATGAAAAACATTTTAACCTTCTCCTCACCACCTGCAGCAAAATCGTCACTCTTGTTACGAAAACAATATATTGAGCTTTTTTTTTGGAGCTTTTTTTATATAGCGCAATAACCACTAAATGTGCTCAAAGCGCTTTACAAAGGGTCCCTGACCAACAGCAACACGTAACATGTTGAACGAGACATGACGCCTGTTAGGCGATGTTACAATTTTTCGGACAAAGACAACGCTGTTGACGGCCAGGTACTCATTTTACACCTGAATACCGTGAGAGAATGTGAGTAAAGAGTCTTTTCCAAGGACTCAACTATGCGCCGAGCGAGGCTCGAACCCAGGACCTTCCGATCCGAAAGCGAGTGTCATACCACTAGCCGCACAATATATCTACATAGTTCTTATTCAGATTAATTTGGTACATCACAAACTTCGAAGAATGATCATTGTTCAATTAATACGAACAGAAAGTTGTTTTGTAGAGAGCTTGTTTGAATTCTAAAATCAATTTTTCTGATGGGTGAGCGGGAAAATACTGAATTTGCTACAACTAGAGATACGTTCTTCGTCTTCACTTGAGAAATTCAATCGTCGATTGAAGACATTCTTATTCCGACAGGCTTTCTTTTGATTATGTGTATAGATAGTTCGAAGATGACATCACTCAGGTCTTTGTTTGTTTGTTTTTTTGCCATCCGCGTTTATGAGTAATGCTCACTGAACTGTTTTAACCCGACTATAAACGTTCATGGATACACACAGTTTTGTGTGTTGGTCCGTTATACTTCCGGATGGCAAAGTTATGAGCTTCTTAGCCAAGCGCATACTATATATAATCAGCGTTTTCGTGTAATGTGTTAGGGCTTAATCTATGGTATGCGCCCAGAGCCCTCCTGATGAAGGGATGATTGGCGCACTTTTAATCTATAGATAGAATGCGCTTGGCCAAGGAGTTCACAACATTGCCATCCGGAAGTATAACGGACCAACACACAAACTCTGTGTAACCACCGGAAGTATAACGGACCAACACATAAACTCTGTGTAACCATGAACTTTTATAGTCTGGTTAATACAGTTTAGTAAGAACAACTCACAAACGCGGATGGCAAAAACAATAACAAAGGCCTGAGTGACGTCATCTGCATACTATCTATAAATCTATACCATTATTATTATGTTATTTAATGATCGGAAAGGAGAGAGTTAGTCTATCAAAATTTCAAAGTCGAGTTATCGGACCAAAACTATAATTTCTCAGATAACTAAACTGTTGCTTCTTAATAATAAATAATAATTGAGCTTTATATAGCGCACTATCCACTAAATGTGCTCAAAGCGCTTTACAAGGGGCTCCTGGTCAACAGCAACATTTAACATGTAGGACGGGACATGACGCCTGTTAGGTGATATTACAATTTTTCGGACAAAGACAACGCTGTTAGCGGCCAGGTACTCATTTTACACCTGAGTACGGTGAGATAATGTGAGTAAAGAGCCTTTTTCCAAGGACTAAACTATGCGCGGACGAGGCTCGAACCCAGGACCTTTCGATCCGATAGCGAGTGTCATACCACAAGACCACATAGCCGCACAAAACACGATGAACGAAACGCTGAACACAAAAATAATATTACAATGAATGAAACATTTAAGTCAAATGTTTTGGGTTTTTTTCCTTTTTGGCATTCTATTCATCTTGCTTGCTTTATTGGGGATGGGGGGGGGGGGGGGGGGAGGAGAGGTTACAAAGGGAAACCCGAAACGTCCATTATATCCGTCTCGTTGATTAAATTGAAGCTTCCATCCCATTCGATTTGACTGCTTAGTGTTTTGGGGTTTGTTTGTTTTTTTCTCAGAGAAGGACAGCAGTTAATGAATGAGTCATTCTTGGTTAATCTTGTGACGTGACACGCAACATGCTGAAAACGTCATTGTTGTTATGATCATCAACACATCTATACGGATGCCGTGCTGTGGGTTGATACAGCAACACAATACATATATACGTGCGCCATGAAGCGCATGCGCAGAGGTAGGCAATTACAAGATTGATCTATTCTAGATAATTAACTTGATTTAAACTATAGAAATAAAGTGGAAGAAGGCAACGAATAAGAAGAAGAATAAGAAGAAGAAGGTTTGATTGATTCCATACGAAAATCATGTCCTACATTACCCGTTTTTTATATTTTATTTGTTACCTCCCTTGGAATTCAATTACTGAGAGTTCAATTTCAGGGAATTTGATTTCATCACGTCTTCTTTAGACAATTGTGATTTTCTGCATCGTCACACACGGTTGTTGTCGGATAGGAAAGCTTGCTGGGTGGGTGGGGGAGCTCAGGGAACCTTGGCTTGGCGGGGCGGGGCGGGTGAGAGAGAGATGGCAGACGGAGAGAGAGAGATAGGGAAAGAGAGAGAGAGAGAGAGAGAGAGAGAGAGAGAGAGAGAGAGAGAGAGAGAGTGAAGGGAAATAGATAGATAGATAGAGGGAGAGAAATGGGGAAAGGTAGTTAGTTAGTTAGTTAGTTATATATATATATATATATATACATATATAGATAGATAGATAGATAGATAGATAGATAGATAGATAGATAGATAGATTGATAGATAGATAAATTGACAGAATGATAGAATGAGAGAAAAGAAGAGACCGTTAGATGGATAGATAGATATATAGATAGATTGATGGATCGATAAATAGATAGATGGATGGATGGGTGGATAGATAGATAGAGAAATGGGGAGGTCGAGAGATAGAGAGGAAGATAGGGATAGTGAGAGAGAGAGAGAGAGTAAAGTGTGTGTGTGTGTGTGTGTGTGTGTGGAACGGAGAGATAGATAGATAGATAGATAGATAGATAGATAGATAGATAGATAGATGAGAGTGATAGATAGATAGATGATAGATAGGAGATAGATAGATAGATAGATAGATAGATAGATAGATAGATAGATAGTAGTAGTGATAGTAGTAGATAGATAGATAGATAGATAAATAGAGGGAGAGCAATGTAGATAGATAGAGAGAGGGAGAGAGAAAAGAAAAGATCTATAGTAGACAGACAGATAGATAGATAGATAGATAGATAGATAGATAGATAGATAGATAGATAGATAGATAGATAGATAGATAGATAGATAGATAGATAGAAAGAAGGATGGATATATAGATAGATAGATAGGTAGATAGATAGAAAGAAGGATGGATATATAGATAGATAGATAGATAGATAGATTGATTGATTGATTGATTGATTGATTGATTGATTGATAGAGAAAGATGAGAGAAAAAAGAG
Source organism: Berghia stephanieae (assembly GCF_034508935.2). Taxonomy (NCBI): domain Eukaryota; kingdom Metazoa; phylum Mollusca; class Gastropoda; order Nudibranchia; family Aeolidiidae; genus Berghia; species Berghia stephanieae. Next base: position 7,875,881 of record NC_088369.1, read on the forward strand.
AGAAAAGAAGATAGATAGATAGATATACATAGATACATATATAGGTAAAGCAATGGAAAGAGAGACAAAGAGGAAGAGAGAGATAGTGTGTGTGTGTGTGTGTGTGAGAGAGAGAGAGAGAGAGAGAGAGTGAGAGAGAAAGAGAGAGAGAGAGAGAGAGAGAGAGAGAGAGAGAGAGGAAGAGAGATAGATTCTCAGTTTGGCATTTTTCATTTTACAAACTTGGCTTTTTTTAACTTCGTTTGATTGTTTGGGGTTTTTGGTTCTGTTTTTGTTAACTTTGCTATTATTTCTTTGTTTTTGCTTTGTTTTTTTTCTTTTAAAATGTGTTTTAAATCTGCTTATATTTTGTGCTACAATGGTGTTGGATATGGAATAATTGATTTGTCTCTTCAGCAGGTTCTTATTAAAAAACAAAAATAACACCACACAAAAAAATAGATAGAATGAAGTTGACGTCACTCAGGTCTTTGTTATTGTTTTTTGCCATCCGCGTTTATGAGTAATTCTCACTAAAATGTATTAACCTGACTGTAAACGTTCATGGTTACACACAGTTTTGTGTGTTGGTCCGTTATACTTCCGGATGGCCATGTTGAGAGCTTCTTTGACAAGCGTATACTATCTATAGACAGTTCGAAGATGACGTCACTCAGATCTTTGTTATTGTTTGTTGCCATCCGCGTTTATGAATAATTCTCACTAAGCTGTATTAAACTGACTATAAACGTTCATGGTTACACACAGTTTTGTGTGTTGGTCCGTTAAACTTCCTGATGGCAATGTTATGAGCTTCTAAGCCAAGGTTTATAGTCGGGTAAATATAGTTTAGTGAGAAGTACTCATGAACGCGGATGGCAATAAAAAAAAAAATAATAACAAAGACTAGAGTGACGTCATCTTCGTTCTATCTGTAGTTTATGGATAAAAGTTAGTGAGAACTAATCATTAAAATAGCTGTCTAAAAACAATAACAAAAGAGCTGAGTGACCTCAATTTCTTTCCACGTTTTGGCTACTCACCGACGTACGTAGCTGACAAGTCATCACAAGTATCCATATAGATAGTATGCGCTTGGCTAAGAAGCTCATAACATTGCCATCCGGAAGTATAACGGACCAACACACAAACTCTGTGTAACCATGGACTTTTATAGTCTGGTTAATACAGTTTAGTGAGAACAACCCACAAACGCGGATGGCAAAAACAATAACAAAGGCCTGAGTGACGTCATCTGCATACTATCTATAGATAGTATGCGCTTGGCTAAGAAGCTCATAACATTGCCATCCGGAAGTATAACGGACCAACACACAAAACTGTGTGTATCCATGAACGTTTATAGTCGGATTAATACAGTTCAGTGAGCATTACTTATAAATGCGGATGGCAAAAAACAATAACAAAGACCTGAGTGACGTCATCTTCGAACTATCTATAGCTGTCTAAAAACAATAACAAGGAGCTGAGTGACCTCAATTTCTTACCATGTTTTTGGCTACTCACCGACATACGTAGCTGACAAGTCATCACAAGTATCCATATAGGGTAGTAATCCAAACAAGAATACAAGAATATAAATGTTAAAAACTAACTACATTATAACAAGCCTGCAACTACACAGGAAATTATGAAACAACAACAACACAGACGCGATCTAGTCAAGTGAGATACCAGTGAGTTTACCTTATGAAGTAAACCAAGTACAAAGAGTGAGTTTACCTTATGAAGTAAACCAAGTACACAGAAAGACTGCATGGCGGGTGCCACCACAACTGAATTGTTTACGTTCTAACCTCGTCAGATAGAAAAACTTCAGAAAGTTAGGACTCTGGTCTGGTACTTACTATCGTTCTGTGGGACATCCTGTTGCCAACAAAAAATTATGAAAAGGAAACTTATAATTGGCCGCAAATTCTACAGTGAGCAAATTTTATAGAGAATAGAAAGAACAAATTTGTTATTAATTGTGTTTAGGCACGATGTTAATGATTGTGGTATTATGGTCTGACCGGTAATCAGAAGGTCTTAAGTTCAATCTCCAGTTGAGGTAGAATGATTTTTTGGGATTTTTTTTTTTACTTGTTTTTTTTTTTAATTTGTCTGACACCTTTCATATACACTTGCTCAGATCTTTAATTTTTAATGATTATGTAGTTTCTGCTAAATTATATCAATCAGAAATAAACACGAAGAGTAACACACAGTTATCTGTGTTGGTATGTTTGATCTGGCTGGCGGATATTGTGATTATTTTACCTAAACGTATATCATAAATAGCATAATGCATTATATTATAGATAGAACAAGGTTGCCTTCCCTCAGGTCTTTCGGGGGTTTTTGGGTTTTATTTTTTTTTTTTGTTTTTTTTTTGTTTTGTTTTGTTTTGTTTTTTTGTTTTTTTTTTTTTTTTTGTTTGTTTGTTTGTTTTTTTTTTGCCATCCCATGTTCACTAAGCCGTATTAACCAGACTATAAACGTTCAAGGTTACACAGAGTTTTGTGTGTTGGTCCATTATATTTCCGAATGGCAATGTTGTGAGTTTCTAAGCCAAGTGCACAGCCATCAATTCAATGGTGAGCAAATAGAAAAGAACGAATTTGACGTCACTCGGCTCTTTGTCATTATGTCGAGACAGCTTGTTTATGATTATGTAGTTTTCACTATAAAATTATATACTATAAATTAATGTTAAGAGTAAAAAAAATTTAAAAAGAGCTTTTATATGGCGCAATTTCCACTAAAAGTGCTCAAAGCGCTATACAAGGGGTCCCTGGCCAACAGCAACATGCAACATGTAAGACGGGACATGACGCCTGTTAGGCGATATTACAATTTTTTCGGACAGAGACAACGCTGTCAACGGCCAGGAACTCATTTTACACCTAAGTACGGTGAGAGAGAAATGTGAGTAAAGAGGCTTTTCCAAGGACTCAACTATGCGCCGAGCGAGGCTCGAACCCAGGACCTTCCGATCCGAAAGCGTGTGTCTTACCACAAGACCACATAGCCGCACAAGAGTAACATACAGTTTTTATGTGTTGGTATATTTAATCTGGCTGGCGGAAGTTGTGAGTATTTTATCTAAACGCTTAGCGTTAATCGCATTATGCATGTAGATAGAACGAAGTTGACCTCACTCAGGTCTGTTGGTATTGATTTTTTTGCTTTCCATGTTTACGAGTAATTCTCACTAAACTGTCTTAGCCTGACCATCAACCGTAAAGGTTACACATAGTTTTGTGTCTGTTGATCTGGTTTTTTATGTGGGTTTTTTTTCCGGAGGCAATGTTGTGAGTTTCTTAACAAGCACACAGCATCTATAGATAGTATGCGCTTAGCTAAGACGTTCACAACATTGCCATCCGGAAGTATAACGGACCAACACACAAAACTTTGTGTAATAATGAACCTTCATAGTCTGGATAATACTTTTAAGTGAGAATTACTCATAAACTCGGATGGCAAAAAAAAATAATAATAAAGACCAGAGTGACGTCAACTTCATTCTATCTATTGACAAAACCGTGATTTAGAATGGACCTTAAAGAAGAAACATTCTTTTGTGGAAGAATAAAGCGATATTGTCTGTTTTATTTGTAACCAGCAGTCTCAACACGGTATTATGTCGAGGTCGGCAGCAGCTTCTAATGATGCTCACTCACACTATTATGATATGGCGATCGACTCAATCAGCAAATTCCTCACCACATTCGTGCACATTCGTCGCAAACCCGCCCGGAAGCTTCGTCACAACACCACCATTCAACTAGATGCTCTGCGGTTTCGGGTTCTATCCCACATCGGGTACATGATGGACAAGTGGAAAGTCCCCACTGATGAAGCGTCTTTGCCGTGAGGCAGGTCCTCGACCGAAGCCGATTCGCACCACCCAGTGTCTCCTCTTACCGACGGAGAAGAGAAGCCTGGCAACTTCTCACCTAGTTTCAAGGAGTGTATGTCGCCGCCCCCCCCCCCCCCCCCCCCCGAGGGATTGAATTCGTCCATACCGTAGCCATCTTAAAGTTATAGCCTGACACTGACCCAAAAATGACGTCAAAATGCCAGCTTTTGGCCACAAAAGAAAACAAATCGTGAGTTGTATTCAATAGTTCAAGCAATGGAGTCACTTGTTTCCATGAGCTCTACTAACGACAACACACTAGACGCTACACAAATCTAAAGAATGACGTCAAACTGCCAGTCCTAGAGGGTTCTAGTGAAGCCATCTAACAATGTTATATATAGCCTGATACTGAAATCCAAAAGGACTGGCAGTTTGGCGTCATTATTTGTGTTTTGCACCGCTTAGTGAGTTGTCGTTAGTAGAGCTCATGGAAACAAGTTATTTCATTGGTTGAACTATTGAATACAACTCACGATTTGTTTTCTTTTGTGGCAAAAGACTGGCATTTTGACGTCATTTTTTGGTCAGTATCAGGCCATAACTTTACGAAGGCCACAGTCAGGCCATAACTTTACGAAGGCCACGGTTCTAGTGTCAGGCGTTAACGATGGGGACGTCCAAACCAACTTCCATCTCGTATAATATGCAGCCCTGTTCGTAGTCAGGGAAGCTGCGTACAGGGGTTGCCGGGACTTATTTCGGTTCGAAACGGGGGTCCCGTCCATGATGCGTTTGAGAGGTGTATCCCCATTCCCTCTCTCTCTTTCATCTGCGTTATGCATATTTGCGAGAATAGGCTTTGACAGTTGTGGCGTCACTTCCCTCGTAATGACGCATAGTAACTGAGTAACTGGTTCTAAACTTTAGGGACAATGTCGGACCCCCTTTTGAAATACTTCTCCGGCGAGCATAAAAGTGTATCCAGAGGAGAAAAACATTATAAATCTGATCATGTTTTGTCTTTTTATACATTCTGATCACATGACATTTGAAAAAGTTCGAGCCAGCATGAATAATAAAAAGTATCAATTTTCTTTGTTCAGAACCAAGCTGCTGGTTGCTGGGCGGATGAGACATCAGATTATTGAATCCAATTGTGGTAAAGATATCATTAGGCGGCAAAATCTATTTTTAGTAAAACCGGATGCATACAGAAGAAAAATATTTCTTGAACTCCTACTACGTTTAGTTTTGTTTTTGTTTTTTTGTTTCTTTTTTCTTTTTCCTCTTTTTTTTTTTGGTTTGTTTGTTATTGTTTTGTTTTGTTTTTGCAAAGGATAATTTGGGAAATCTTATAATATTGATGCTAATATGCTATATTAAATTCGGATTTTCCCGAAAACGAACGGGGCAGATGATAAAAAAAAAAGTTTATTCCACGCATTAAGGTATAATACTCACAACATTCGCCATCCAGATATGACGCGCATACCTATACACAACATTATGTGTTAACCTAAATCGTGTATAAATAGAATGAAGTTGACGTAACTCGAGTCTTTGCCATTGGTTTGCCATCCGCGTTTATAAGTAATTCTCACTGAACTGCATTAACCAGACAATAAACGTTCAAGGTTACGCATAGTTTTGTGTGTTGGTCCGTTATACTTCCGGATGGCAATGTTGTGAGCTTCTTAGCCAAGCGCATACTATCTATAACCTGTAAGTTTAATCCTTTTTTTAATAGTCTGATTGATAGAATTTAGGGAGAACTAATCATTAAAATGACTAGTGAAAAACACTAACAAAGTAAAAAAAGTGAGCTTTATATAGCGCAATATCCACTAAATGTGCTCAAAGCGCTTTACAAGGAGTCCCTGGTCAACAGCAACATTTAACATGTAGGACATGATGCCTGTTAGGCGATATTACAAATTTTCGGACCAAGACAACGCCGTTAACGGCCAGGTACTCATTTTACACCTGAGTACGGTGAGAGAATGTGAATAAAGAGCGTTTTCCAAGGACTCAACTATGCGCCGAGCGCGAGGCTCGAACCCAGGACCTTCCGATCCGAAAGCGAGTGTCATACTACTAGACCACATAGCCGCACCGAGTGACGTCAGTTTTGTTCCATTTTTATACTTTCTGTTCGAAACGCTTGAAGTTGTCAACGAAGCAACGAAACCACAGACTGCCATTATACTTCCACATCTGAGCACCAAGTGGCATGCATGCAGGATGGGGGATATCTTGATACTAGATAGCAATAGGAGAAATATAAAAACAATGGAATAGTGCGCCAAAATGGTAAAATGTCAAAGGTCAGGGTTGAAGGGGAAATTGGGGGCGAAAGGTTACAGTGACACTTAATAGTTAGTTCTAACATGAAAACATTCGCTGCGCCAATCTAGAATAATAAATATACGGAATTTTAGCAACTGCGATATGAATAGAGGGGGTTCCGATAGCTCAGTCGGTAGAGCACTCGCTTCACAACACAAAGGGACCGAGATCGATCCCAGGTGCAACCGAGATTTTTTCTGACCTCCTCCCCCCGTCCACCCAACAGTGATTGGGTAGGTGGGTCTGACAGATCTGGCGCAAAGCACTTTTCGATAGACTAGTGTTCTATCCAAAGGGTAGCAATCAATAATTGCTATTGTCCGTTTTACGCTATAAAAACCGGTATAAACTCCGGCTTCGTGAGCCTAATTAATGGCCCTGAAGGAGGACATGAAAATATGATATTTTGTTTTTGTTTTGTTTATTAGATTTTTTAAATAAGCTGTTATAATGTTGGAAATTTGCACTTGTTTGTAGTTTAAAAGTTTAGGTGTGTTTTCATATTATGTAGACTCTCTCCTTACCGACCGTGTTTCTGATTTTTCCAGGAATTCTATAGATAGTATGCACTTGGCTAAGAAGTTCACAACATTGCCATCCGGAAGTATAACGGGCCAACACACAAAACTGTGTGTAACCATGATCGTTAATACAGTTTAGTGAGAATAACTCATAAACGCGGATGGCAAAAACAATAACAAAGACCTGAATGACGTCAACTTCGAACTATCTTTACCTCACCAACACAGAACTTGACTTTTTACACTCAAACTCATGAGAAATAAATAGGTACATATAAGATACGCACATTTTTGTGTAGCTTAATTAACAAGCTTTATAAAACAAAGATTTTTCTTACATTCTTTTGATGTGCTTAACAAATCTGATTAAGAAATATGTTCATTGTATCGTAACAAATTAAATTTGACGAGTTTCTTGTAGTTGATAAGGAGATGGTTAATGAGTTCAGTTGTGGTTGATTAGATTTCTGGAGTCATTTATTTAGATAACCTGTTTAATACTAACGAAAGAGTGAAAATGGAAAGGCTTCGTATGGGAACAAAACAGACAATGGACGTTTCGGGTACAAACCCTTCGTCAGCACAACAATACACAAATAAACGTGGAAAACAAATAAAATATAATGGAAAATAACTTGTGTCGTCTGTACTCAATGGTGGTTGCAGTATGAATGAAATGTTAGCGTGGCTTGGATAGAGGATAGTGTGCCCCAGGGGCACACTATCCTCTATCCAAGCCACGCTAACATTTCATTCATACTGCAACCACCATTGAGTACAGACGACACAAGTTATTTTCCATTATATTTTATTTGTTTTCCACGTTTATTTGTGTATTGTTGTGCTGACGAAGGGTTTGTACCCGAAACGTCCATTGTCTGTTTTGTTCCCATACGAAGCCTTTCCATTTTCACTCTTTCGTTAGTATTTTACGATCACCGGCTTCAGGCAGCCCTTACCGTTTTCTAGATAACCTGTTTAACTAATCTAATCTGTCTCATTTCTTTCTTTCTTTTTAATTCTTTGTTTGGTTTGGAGAAGGGAGGGGGGAGGATGTGTTTGTTTTGCTTTCTATTTATTTATTTTATTTTTTTTTTTGTCTTGTGGTTTATTTTGTTTTTGTTTTTGGTTTTATGTTGGGGGGGGGGGGTGTCAGTTTGTTTGTTTGTTTGTTTGATTTTGTTTTTTTTTTGTTTTGTTTTTTTTTTCCCGTCATTGTTTTCTTTGTTTGTTTTGGGGTTTTATTATGTTTGGGTTTTTTTGGTTTGTTGTTTTGTTTTGTTTTGTTTTGTTTTTTTTGTTTTTTGTTGCTTTGTTTTTTTTTTTGTTTTTGGTTTTCTTTTTCTTTTCTTTTATTCTATAATATTTCTTCTTTTTTTTCCTTTTTTTTGGGGGGGGGGGGGGAGGGGGGGGAGGTTTAGTTCTCCTATTGTTTTATTTAAATAGGGGTAAACGATAATCAGAAGATCCGAGGTTCGATTCACAGTTTGGGTAGGCCGATTTTTTTTTTTTATTTGGCATGATTTTATTTCTCTATGCTTTGTCTGTCACTGTTTCACTAAGACCTTTCTATTTCACATCTTGCATTTCCTAATAGCGTCTGTTCCGTAATTTGCAACGAATGGTCGTCACCTTATCGCCTTCTGCAACTCGAGGTGTAAAGGTGATGGATAGGGGTATCGATAGTGTGCGCTTGGCTAAGAAGTTCACAACATTGCCATCCGGAAGTATAACGGACCAACACACAAAAATATGTGTAACCATAAAGGTTTAAAGTCCGGTTAATATAATTCAGTGAGATTAAGTACTCATAAACTCGGATGGTAAAAAAACAATAACAAAGACCTGAGTGACGTCAACTTCGTTCTATCTATAATAGATGTTAATGAATATAACGCAAGGAGAGAAAGGTGGGGGAGCGGGGGGGGGGGGGGGGGGGTTGGGTGGAGGGTGTCTCTTTTCTGACCATCTACCTATCTATCTGCCTATCCATCTATCTATTTATTGGTGTATTCCACTTTACTATCGCATCGTTCCTTCGCGAAGATTCGACCTTCGCTCATCCAACAAACCCCCCCCCCCCACCTCCGCCGTGACCCTTTCACCTCGCCCCCTCCAAACCCCCCCCCCCCCTACTGTTCCACTACAGCGTTCTACTACTACTACTACTACTACTACTACTACTACTACTACTACTACTACTACTACTACTACTACTACTACTACTACTACAACTACTACAACTACTACTACTACTACTACTACTACTACTACTACTACTACTACTACTACTACTACTACTACTACTACTACTACTACCAATATGTCTTTTATCTTCCATTATAGTCTGGAAAGTTCTGTTCCCTGACGCTGACCTCTGCTTATCAATTAGATCAGCCCCTGGGGCACACTATCCTCTACCCACGCCACGCTTACATTTCATTCATACTGCAACCACCATTGAGTACAGACGACACAAGTTATTTTCCATTATATTTTATTTGTTTTCCACGTTTATTTGTGTATTGTTGTGCTGACGAAGGGTTTGTACCCGAAACGTCCATTGTCTGTTTTGTTCCCATACGAAGCCTTTCCATTTTCACTCTTTCGTTAGTATTTTACGATCACCGGCTTCAGGCAGCCCTTACCGTTTTTAACGAAAGGCAGTGAGCGAGCGAATGACCGCATGGAGATAATCTTGTTACATGTGTTTACTACACAGACAATTTGCTGTGGTTTACTACCAATCAGAAACCAGGAGAAAGTTATACTCACGCACGGTACTCACTCACTCTCCAACACACTCACTCTGTCTTGAATTAAACGATGGATTCTGAAAGGAGTTATCTAGTGAAATGAAACAAGGGAGGGGTGTTGGTAGCTAGGTAGGTAGGTAGGTAGTTAAGCAATTTGAAGGGAAGGTAGGAGAGGGGGCGTGGGGGGGGGGGAAGGGGGGGGGGAAGAAGGAGGGAATGATAGTGTTGAGTGACTGGATGGTCGTAGTGGTAGCAGCTGAATTGTTACATTCTGAAGAAAAGTGTGGAGCCGGCACTTTCCTATTAATGTTATGGGTTTAGGTAAAATACTCACAACTTCTGCCAGCGGGATATAATATAATGTACCAACACACAACACTATATGTCCCAATCATTAACATTTATAGTTGGATTGATAGAATTCAGTGATAATTAATAATTGAAAAAAAAAGACTGTCTAAAAACAATAACATAATATAATAAATCTGAGTGACGTCAATTTCGTTCCTTCTACGATATCAATTATGATGGATTCTGAAAGGAGTTTGTGATATGAAACAAGGGAGGGGTATTGGTTGGTAGATGGGAGGTGGGCAATTTGAAGGGAAGGGAGGAAGGGGGGGGGGGAGGAAAGGGTATTGTTGAGTGACTGGATGGTCGTAGTGGTAGCAGCTGAACTGTAACATTCAGAAGAAAGAGAACTGTGGAGCGGGCACTTACCTATTGATGATATACGTTTAAGTAAAATACTCACAACTTCCACCAGCCGGAACGTTTTAAGGTTTCATATACTTATGTGTGTTGGTCCGTTATATTTCTGTAGGGCAATGTTGTGAGCTTCTTAGCCAAGCGCATTCTATCTATATTTTTCCCTCATCATTGTCCAAATACTGATCTCAAGTCCTAAATATTGATTCAAAGAAATTTAACTTTTCTTTTCATTACGATTTATAGATAGTATGCGCTTGGCTAAGAAGCTCACAACATTGCCATCCGGAAATAAAACGGACCATTCACACAAAACTATGTGTAACATTGAACGTTTATTGTCTGGTGAATACATTTTAGTGAGAATTACTCATAAACCCTATGGCAAAATGCAATAAAAATGATCCGAGTGACGTCACAACTTCATTATATCTATAGATAGTTCGAAGATGACGTCACTCAGGCCATTGTTATTTTTTTTTTTTTTGCCATCCACGTTTATGAGTAATGCTCACTGAACTGTATTAACCTGACTATAAACGTTCATGGATACACACAGTTTTGTGTGTTGGTCCGTTATACTTCCGGATGGCAATGTTATGAGCTTCTGAGCCAAGCGCATATTATCTATAGATATAAGTACTCACAAACGCGGATGGCAAAATACAAAAACAAATGCTTGAGTGACGTCATCTTCATTCTATATCTATATTTTGCCCTCCGCATTATCCAGAATGTGATCTCAAGTCCTAAATATTGAGTCAAAGAAACCTAGACGTCTATACAGTTATGAAACTGGAGCCGAAAATTCGAATTTCTACGACTTTTTCGTGGTACTAGGCAGGTCTGTAAAACTGATTAAAGTCTACGGGTCAAATTTGACAATATCAAGACACAATGCGTCAATTGGATTCAATAGTCTGATGTCACGCCGCCCGGCAACGGCGGCCATCTTGGTTCTAGACAAAGAAAATCATTACTTTTTATTCTTTATGCTGGCTAGAACTTTTCATATGCCTTGTGATCAGAATGTGTAAAAATCAAAACAAATTTATTTATGATCAAATTTATGTTGTTTTTTTTCCCCTCTGGATACGCTTTTATGCTCGCCGGAGATATATTTAATACGGGCGTCCGCCATTGTTCCGATAGTTTAGAGCCAGTGTTACTTACCATGCGTCATTAGGAAGGAAGTGAAGTTACGACTGTTGAAGAGTATTCGATTCAATAGTCTGATGTCATGTCACCCAGCAACGGCGGCCATCGTGGTTCTAAACAAAGAAAATCTGTAATTTTTATTCTTTATGCTGGCTAGATCGTTTCATATGTCTTGTGATCAGAATGCGTAAAAGTCAAAACATGATCAGATTTATAATGCTTTTTTTCTCCCTCTGGATACGCTTTTATGCTCGTCGGAGAAATATTTTATAAGGGCGTCCGCCATTGTTCCGATAGTTAAGAGCCAGTTACTAAGTTACCATGCGTCATTTCGAGGGAAGTGACTTTATACGACTGTTGAAGCGTATTCCATGCCATAGGATTATTCTAGAGAATGTATTAAATCCTCTATTGAATGATGCAACAACATCTCTTTATTACCTGTTTGAACGAATCACATCCTCATTATGTGTATGTGAGGGTTTGTGTGTGTGTGTGTGTGTGTGTATGTGTGTGTATGTGAATCTATAGATAGTTCGACGATGACGTCACTCAGGTCTTTGTTATTGTTTTTTGCCATCCGCGTTTATGAGTAATGCTCACTGAACTGTATTAACCTGACTATAAACGACCATGGTAACACACCGTTTTGTGTGTGGTCCGTTATACTTCCGGATGGCAATGTTATGAACTTCTTAGCCAAGCGCATACTATCTATAGATAAAACGAAGATGACGTCTCTCAAGCCTTTGTTGCTGTACTTTGCCATCCGCGTTTATGAGTAGTTCTCACTAAACTGTATTAACCAGACTATAAACGGTCAAAGTTACACATAGTTTGGTGTGTTGGTCCGTTATTCTTCCGGATGGCAATGTTTTGAGCTTCTCAGACAAGCGCATTCTATCTATAGATAGTGTCCGCTTGGCGAAGTGTTTTGGACTAAATTTGCGTCATATTTTTTGGTTGAGATTTCCATTACAACAATGAGCCCTATATGAGGCATTGGGTTATCAGACCTGTAAATAAATGCACGTCGATGGGGACCAAATGTTACTCACTACAGAACGTGAACTCAAACAATAGATAGTGTGCGCTTGGCTAAGAAACTCACAATATTGCCATCCGGAAATAAAACGGACCAACACACAAAACTGTGTGTATCCATGAACATTTATAGTCGGGTTAATACAGTTCAGTGAGCATTACTCATGACCGCGGATGGCAAAAAACAATAACAAAGACCTGAGCGACGTCAACTTCATACTATCTATTGAGTCAAAGAGACCTATTGCAGTTCTGTAGCTGGAGCCGAAAGTTCGTATTTCTGCGAGTTTTTGGTGGTACAAGGCATGTATGTAATACTAGTTAGAAACAATGTGTCACATTTGTTGTAATCAAACCACAATGCGTCACTTCCATCATCATCCTCATCATCATCATCATCATCATCATCATCATCATCATCATCATCATCATCATCATCATCATCATTGCCTTTTTCACCCTGGGTCAGGGTATTGGCCACAGACAAACAGTTTCCATCCTTCTCAGTCCCGAGCTAACTTATTTTATCTCGCTCCATGTCTTATCACTTCTCTGTATATATCAGCTTCTTTAATTCTTCTCCATGTTCCCCGTGGCCTTCCCCTTGATCTTCTGCCCTGAGGGATCCAGTCCAATACTTTCTTTGTTATAGTGGAGTCATTCTTTCTAAGGGTGTGCCCAATCCACCTCTATCGTCTTCTTCCTATTTCCTCTCCAACTGGTTTCTGCTGTGTTCTTTTCAATACTTCATTTTTTATTCTATCCATCCATTTTATTCTGAGTAGCTTACGTATGCACCTGTTTACGAAAATCTGTACCCTCCTTATAGATAGTTCGAAGATGACGTCACTCAGGCCTTTGTTATTGTTTTTGCCATCCGCGTTTGTGAGTTGTTCTCACTAAACTGTATTAACCAGACTATAAAAGTTCATGGTTACACAGAGTTTGTGTGTTGGTCCGTTATACTTCCGGATGGCAATGTTGTGAACTCCTTGGCCAAGCGCAATTTATCTATACATGCCTGTGATGCGTTCCAAGTTTCACATCCATACAGTAGGACAGACTTCACGCATGTATCAGTGTACCTATCACCTCCTGTCATTGGATTATTCTGGAGAATGTATGGATAGAATAAAGTTGACGTCTTTCAAGTCTTTATTATTGTATTTTTGCAATCCATGTTTATGAGTAATACAATTCTTTATTGCCTGTCCGCACGAATCACCTCCTCATTGTGTGTGTGTGTGTGTGTGTGTGTGTGCGCGCGGCCATGTGGTCTTGTGGATCGGAAAGTCCTGAGTTCGAGCCTCGCCCGGCGCATAGTTGAGTCCTTGGAAAAAAACAACTCTTTACTTACATTCTCTCATCGTACTCAGGTGTAAAATGAGTACCTGTCTGCTGCGGTCGTTATTTTTGTCCGAAAGAAAAATTGCAATATCGCCTAACACGCGTCATGACTCGTCCTACATGTTAAGTGTTGCTGTTGGCCAAGGACCCCTTGTAAAGCACATTGAGCACATTTAAAATAAATGACGACTAAAATAACATTCCCTTAAATCATCCCATCGGGGAAATTTGTCTCTAGGGTCTATTATAAGGGAAGACTGGAATAACCCAGGCGTCAGCCGCAGTGCAGTACAGAGCCACAAGTTGAGCTTGGGCGAGGTGACTTGTTCAAAGCCACACAACGCAGCGCGTTTGATCGAACTCGATACCTTTTGAGAACGAAGCAAAGACCGTACCACTGAGCCACAGTGCCCCTTGTTGATATTGCTATAGATAGTTCGAAGATGACGTCATTCAGGTCTTTATTGTTGTTTTTTGCCATCCGCGTTTATGAGTAATGCTCACTGAACTGTATTAACCTGACTTTAAACGTTCATGGATACACACAGTTTTGTGTGTTGGTCCATTATACTTCTGGATGGCAATGTTGTGAGCTTCATAGCCAAGCGCATACTACCTATAAATAAAAGCTCAAGTTTTTTTGTTTTTTGTTTGTTTTTTTTTTTGTTTTCTTTTAAATAGATATTTGGGTTATTAACTTGTAAATAATTTTACGTCGTGAAAAGCATCGAGTCACCCAAAAAGTCTGAGCCCAAATTTATTATAAACACTTAAAAGTTTACTTTTAAAATCGTTTACTTATCGATAATATTATCACTTGGCGTCTCCAGGGCATAGCTGCTTACTTCCGGTCGCCATTACGATAATTATGTTCTATTGATGCACTAAAATCCTCACTTCCGTTCAGACATTATACTCTCCCTTCTTTCCACCTCTCCCCTGAGGGGAGTTAGAATAGTTGATTTCATTATTATCTTTTTTTTTTATTTTTTCCCTCCTAAACACACAAACGAGTTCGATTTGGCTTTTAAGCTCTTCTCTATGTCGTCGTGTTCATGTTGGTATTAAAAGATAAATAGTAGCGTGTTGTGTTTGTGTAGTGTGTAAACAAAGGTATTTTAATGTTGTGGCTTGGTAAATTTGAATAGAATAATTTAGAATTCCTATAATATGTTTGCTTGTTGTTTTTGTTTTTATTTTTTATTTGTTTTTTTTGATGTTTTGTTTTGGGGTTGTTTTGGGGGGGGGGTGTTTGGTTTATTATTGGGGTATTTCTTTTGTTTTTATTTTTGTTGTTTTGTTTTTTAATATTAACTTCGAAAACAAATCTTTTTTTTTAAAATATCCTTTATTCATCCCATATGGGAAATGTGTCTCCAGGGTCTATTTCAAGGGAAGACTGGAATAACCCAGGCGCGGTCCGCAGTGTAGCGCCTCAAACTGAGCTAGGGCGAAGTGACTTGCTCAAAGTCACACAACATAGCGGGTATTCGAACTCGGTACATTTCGGGTACGAAGCAAAGACCGTACTGCTGAGCCAGCGCTGAGACATTCAAATATTAAGTTGTTAACTTTGTTTACTTTCTTATTAATATGATAAATTTTACCAGTTTTGTTTATTTTTTAAAATGTAGTCCTTCAGAGCAATTAGGCCCATGGAGCAAGAAGAGTTCATCCCGGTTTCTATAGCGCGAAACGGACAAAAGCAGTTACTTGCTATCCTTTTGATAGGACGCTAGTCTATCGCAAAGTACTTTCCACCAGATCTAACAGATCCAAATTAATACCCAATTACTGATGGGTGGACAGGGGCGGGCGGAGGGAGATGGGGGGCTGAGAAGAAAAAATCGACTGTAACCGGGATCGATCCCGGTCCCTTCGCGTGTGGTGAAGCGAGTGCTCTACCAACTGAGCAAATTCATCTATTTTGTTGGGTTTTTTTTATGACATGCACACTCAGAGGATGACAGATGCAGCCGAAGCTTCCAATCGTATTGATAGTACGACGTTGACGTCACTCAGGTCTTTGTTATTGTTTTTTGCCATCCGCGTTTATGAGTAATTCTCACTAAACTGTATTAAAGAGACTATAAACGTTCAATGTTACACATGGTTTTGTGTGTTGGTCCGTTTACTTCCGGATGGCAATGATGTGAGCTTCTTAGCCAAGCGCATACTATCTATAACCAAGAGACGAAATGCTTTCAGTCGAGTCAATTACAATATTATGTACTATGAATATGATTGGATTCAATAGTCTGATGTCACGTCGCCCAGCAATGGCGGCCATCGTGGTTCTAAACAAAGAAAATCGGTACTTTTTATTCTTCATGCTGGCTAGAACTTTTCATAATTTGTCTTGTGATCAGAATGTGTAAAAGTCAAAACATGATCAGATTTATAATGGTTTTTCTCCCCCTCTGGATACGTTTCTATGCTCGTCGGAGAAATATTTCATAACGGCGTCGTCCGCCATTGTTCCGATAGTTTAGAGCCTGTTACTAAGTTACCATGCGTCATTACGAAGGAAGTGACGTCATGACTGTTGAAGCGTATTAGGACCCTCGGCTCAAAATTGTATTATATTATGCGGTTGTGTGGTCTCATGGTATGACACTCGTCTTCCTGTGGATCGAAATTATGTCACGAGTTCGAGTCCCGCTCTGAGCCGCACATAGTTGAGCTCTTGGAAAAAGCATTTTACTCACATTCTCTCACCAAACTCTGGTGTTAAATGAGTACCTGGCCGCTAACAGTGTTGCATCTGTTGAAAAAAAAAACCCCCAAAAAGCCGCCTGTAATATCGCTCAACATGTTAAGTGTTGCTGTTGGCTAGGGACACATTGCAAAGCTCTTTGAGCACGTTTAGTGGATGTAACGCACTATAAAAGTTCAATTCGATTTTGCTGGGGTGCACCAGTTGTACAAACATGATTTTATAGTTAGTATGAACAGAAGAAATATAAAATTTTAGATTTTGACACTTTAAAACCTTCGAATTAATTTTCGTCAAAAAAATATAAAAACCTAAACCAAGTCTCTTTATTTTTAGTATTGAGGAAATGCATTTGCTGCATAATCAGTCCCTTTATTGGTGAAAATAATAATATGATAATACATGTGCTATTAAATAAAATTTAAAAAAATACTAATAATAATAATAATATAAATAATAATAATAATAATAATAATAATAATAATAATAATAATAATAATAATAATAATAATAATAATAATAATAATAATAATAATAATATGATAATAATATTAAAAATGATAATAATAACAATAATGATAATGATAATGATAATAATAATGATAATAATAATGATAATAATGACAATAATAATGATAATAATAATATAATAATAATAATAATAATAATAATAATAATAATAATAATAATAATAATAATAATAATAATAATAATAATAATAATAATAATAATAATAATAATAATAATAATAATAATAATAATAATAATAATAATAATAATAATAATAATAATAATAATAATAATAATAATAATAATATAATAACAATAACAAGAACAACACCGATAATATTGATTTAAATTGGGACTTATTCTTTTCTCATAGGGATTACATGAACATATATATATATATATATATATATATATATATATATATATATATATATATTATACATACATATATATATATAATATATTTATATATAATATATATATATATATATATATATATATATACATATAAAACATTTCAAGTATAATTATGATTATTTAACTTCTCATCGGGACGAGAGCTGCTTGAAACAATATTGTAGAAGTTAAATAATCATAATTATACTTGAAATGTTTTATAAATAGCTCCTTTTATTAAAAAAAAAAAGTTGAGCAATATTACATTTCTATCAGAATTATGATATTTCGATCCTGGAGACTAAAACAATTACAAGAATCTAGGATATTGAACAAGTACAATTATAGTTACTCATCATGTCACCCCGCTATTTGAAATTTTATCGAAAACGACTTTCCCAACGTCAACAAGAAACGAAATAATTATGCTATGATACTTCGTGTTACCATGGCGACCAATTTTAAAATTAAAATTCTTTTTTTAAATATATATTATTATTATTATAATCCTGTTGATGTTGGAGAGAAAACGAAAAAAAAAAATGATAAAATCCATTAGAAATAAATTCGCATTCCATGAAATGAAACCAGCTACGTTCAAAATCGATATTTTAGTACAACATTCGATTCCTTTCCCGTGTACAAATGTTATCTTAGCTAATAGATTTTATGTTTTTATCGTTTATCGTAAGTCTTTACTATGTATATTTTTTCTTTTGTGTTAATCTGTTTAAATAGGAAATAATTACCCTGTTTTTTTTTTGGATATTTTTAGATTAACTCATTCAATCCTAGAGATGTTTGTTTCTTTTCAACTTTGGAATAAAATGTATTAAAAATGAGCATGTACATAGATATTCTTATTCAACTACCATTGACATACAAAAATTAAAAACATTAGCTTTGATACTACGCCTATAAGTTGTCTTAGAAAAATGTAATAAAAAGGGATGGGGTAAAAGTAACCGGGGTAAACTACAGATATAGTCGGTGTTAGGGTTGAGTGAGTTAAATTATTGCGAGTATAGATTACATAACGACGTGTAGGACACAATTCAGGTCTGACAGCCGAATCCACTTATGGGCCTAGTTTACATTGTTGTAATGGACAATATTTTTCGTCTTCTTTTGTTGTTGTTGAGATTTTCATTACGACAATGAGCCCATAAGGAGTTGGGTTATCAGACCTGAAAATAGTGAACGTCCTTTACTATCAATCTTACGATAATGGTTTATAATTTGAAATAAATTGTTCCTTGTTATTATATTATTATTATTGTCATTGTTTGTCTGGGCAGACTGATTTTTTGGGATGTTTTTTTTGTTTGATCTCTAGTAAGGTAGACTGATATTTTGGGATGGTTTTTGTTTGATCTCTAGTAAGGTAGACTGATTTTTTGGGATGGTTTTTGTTTGTTTGATCTCTAGTAAGGTAGAGGGATTTTTTGGGATGTTTTTTCTTTGATCTTTAGTAAGGTAGAGTGATTTTTTGGGATGTTTTTTTGTTTGATCTCTAGTAAGGTAGAGTTATTTTTTGGGATGTTTTTTGTTTGATCTCTAGTAAGGTAGACTGATTTTTTTGGATAGTTTTTTGTTTGATCTCTAGTAAGGTAGAGTGATTTTTTGGGATGTTTTTTTTTTGTTTGATCTCTAGTAAGGTAGAGTGATTTTTTGGGATGTTTTTTGTTTGTTTAGAAATGTAGAATGATTTTTTGGGATTTTTTGTTTGTTTGATCTCTAGTAAGGTAGACTGATTTTTTTGGATGTTTTTTTTTTGGTTCGATCTCTAGTAAGGTAGACTGATTTTTTGGGATTTTTTTTTTGTTTGATCTCTAGTAAGGTAGAGTGATTTTTTTGGATGTTTTTTGTTTGTTTAGAAATGTAGAATGATTTTTTGGGATGTTTTTTTTTGTTCGATCTCTAGTAAGGTAGACTGATTTTTGGGATGTATTTTTTTTTTGTTCGATCTAGAAAGGTAGAGTGATTTTTTGGGATGTTTTTATTTTTGTTTGATCTCTAGTGAGGTAGGCTGATTGGGGATGGTTTTATTTTTCTTGTACTTTTCTTTATTGCTTTGTCTCGCACCTTTTATACACACTTGTTCAGACCTTCACCTTACACCGATGTATGCTCCCTAGTTTCTGAATTTGATAATTATTTGAGTGGTATAGGATGGTGTTAGTTTTATGACTTTGTATCACAATAACTCAGTTCAGTTGATAGAGCACACGCTTCTAAAAGATAAGACGTATTATTCCAAGAATCAACAAACCAAATCGTTACAGTAAAGAACATTTATTAAACAACATAACATAAGATACATGTGTACAGATGACGGTTGGATACAGAATGACTTCCAACACGGTAGTTACTACAACAGACACCAGTTGTGAACGATACTACATCAGATGGACGATACAAGTTACGATACTTGAATACAATAACTTTCATTCACAACAGGAAGGAGTTTCATAACCGTAATGTGCTTTAAAAAAAGGAATGAATGTACATTTTGTTTCCAGCAACTTGTCCACCCCGATATAGATGCTGTGCGCATGGCTAAAAAGCTCACAACATTGCCATCCGGAAGTATAACGTACCAACACACAAAACTGTGTGTTTCGATGAACGTTTATAATCGGGTTAATACAGTTCAGTGAGTATTATTCATAAACGCGGATGACAAAAAACAATAACAAAGACCTGAGTGACGTCATCTTCGAACTATCAATACTCAGTGAACTGTATTAACCCGATTATAAACGTTCATGGATACACACAGTTCTGTGTGTTGGTCTGTTATACTTCCGGATGGCAATGTTATGAGCTTCTTAGCCAAGCGCATACTATCTATAGGAGGAACGAATGTCACGTCAATAAGCTGTTTGTTATTGTTTTAGCCATCCTATTTTATGAGTACTTCTTACTAAATTGTATTGATCAGACTATAAACGTTTAAGGTTACATATAGATAGTATGCGCTAGGCTGAGAAGCTCAAAACATCGCCATCCGGAAGAATAACGGACCAATACACAAAACTTGGTGTTATCTTGGTAGCTTATAGTCTGGTTAATGGAGTTTAGTGAGAATTACTCGTAAAAGCGGATGGCAAAAAGCAATAACAAAGACCTGAGTGGCCTCATCTTCATTCTATCTATAGTTTTGTGTGATGGCACAGTATATCAAGCTGGCGGATGTTGTGAGTTCTTTAACTAAACGCAATGCACTTATACTTAGATTTCAATTTTCAGCATTATAGATAGTATGCGCTTGGCGAAGAAGCTCACAACATTGCCATCCGGAAGTATAACGGACCAACACACAAAACTGTGTATCCATGAACGTTTATAGTCGGGTTAATACAGTTCAGTGAGCATTACTCATAAACGCGAATGGCAAAAAAAAACAATAACAAAGACATGAGTGACGTCATCTTCGTTCTATCTATAGATAGTATGCAGATGACGTCATTCTGGACTTTATTATTGTTTTTGCCATCCGCGTTTGTGAGTTGTTCTCACTAAACTGTATTAACCAGACTATAAAAGTTCCTGGTTACACAGAGTTTGTGTGTTGGTCCGTTATACTTCCGGATGGCAATGTTGTGAACTCCTTGACCAAGCGCATTCTATCTATATATGTGGATTTCTGAAAACATAATACCATTTACTGGCGACAGGTTACAAATATAAATTACACCCCAAATAAATTGGCTCGCAGATAGACATTACTGCTCACAATTTACGTGCGACAAGGTGATTTGGTCGTTTGCCCAAGGGGGCGAGGGCGTGGAGTCATGAAAGAGACGAGGATAAGAGGTGGGGGGGGGGGCGGAGGCGTTTCGGGGCGTGATTGGGATTGGGCGTGTGAGGGGGCCGGCCCGGGGGGGGGGGGGGAGGAGGAATATCTATATCATAAAGATAGATTATGTAACAGACATTTTTGCCCTCGCTACACGGTCAATGAATTGGGCCAGTGATGGTAAGTGGTTTATTCGAGACACCATAATCTATAATAAAACGGTGACGAAATGAGTGGCTGGTGTCAGATTCGACATCATTTTCAAATTGCGATTATTTACTGTTACCAATAATCTTAAAACGGTACCATGTCAGGCTGAACAAGATGAATATAATTGACTTTTAATCTTAATTTATGATCGACTTGCATATATATATATATATATATATATATATATATATATATATATATATATAATATATATTTATAATATAATATATAATATATATATATATATATATATATATGAGTGTTGGTGGGTACTCGTAGGTACGAAAGTGCTCGATAATGATGGTTAGAGCTAATAATAAAATATAAATTGTCACTCACATTATTATGGCCGAGACGTTCGTTTCTGTGGCTTTCTTCCACGTCCTCAGTCGGCATAATGTCCGAAGAAAAAAACTTTTCTTGGAATTTAATATATATATATAATATATATAAATATAAAATATATATATATATATATATATATATATATATATAATATATATAATCTTAATTTGTGATCGACTTGAACATATTGTTGTTTCGTATTTGACGACATTCATCAGCGCCTTAAACTGATGAGCACGGGTGTGTGGGCTACTCCAACGTTAACTTTGCCGAAGACCTTATCCTTCTATGTCTTTTTATCTTTTTTCTTTCTTTCAGGCTTTATCTTTCTTCCCCCTCCTCCCCCCCCCCCCCCCCCCCCCCCC
>NC_088369.1:7898050-7908050 GCF_034508935.2 Berghia stephanieae
AAACAACAAAAAACAAACAAAAACATAACAAAGGCCTGAGTGACGTCAACTTCGTTCTATAGATAGAATGCGCTTGGCCAAGGAGTTCACAACATTGCCATCCGGAAGTATAACGGACCAACACACAAACTCTGTGTAACCATGAAATTTTATAGTCTGGTTAATACCGTTTAGTGAGAACAACTCACAAACGCGGATGGCAAAAACAATAACAAAGGCATGAGTGACGTCATCTGCATACTATCTATTCTATAGATAGTATGCGCTTGGCTAAGAAGCTCATAACATTGCCATCCGGAAGTGTAACGGACCAACACACAAAACTGTGTGTATCCATGAACGTTTATAGTCAGGTTAATACAGTTCAGTGAGCATTACTCATAAACGCGGATGGCAAAAAACAATAACAAAGGCCTGAGTGACGTCAACTTCGTTTTATCTATAAGTTAACAATGGCTACGAAGCAACACACTATGCTTACACCTTTAAAAATTATGTCACTAATCGAATCGATGGAACTAAATTGACGTCACTCAGCTTTTTGGTATTCAATAGTCGTGACGTCACCCTCGTAATGACGCATGGTAACTTAGTAACTGGTTCTAAACTATCGGAACAATGGCGGACGCCTTATGAAATACTTCTCCGACAAGCATAAAAGTGTATCCAGAGGAGAAAAACATTATAAATCTGATCATGTTTTGACTTTTATACATTCTAATCACATGACATGTGAAAAAGTTCAAGCCAGCATGAGAAATAAAAGTACTGATTTTCTTTGTGTAGAACCAAGCTGCTCGTTGCTGGGGGGACATGACTTCAGACTATTGAATCCAATTTAAATGATCTATGAGAGAAGATAGATTGAAATGGTTCGGACATGTTAAGAGACGAGAAAGGGCGTAGGAGTGGGAAAGAAAGTACTGGACATACAATTAGCGGAAAAGAGGAAAAAGAGACGCCCAAAGACTTGATGCTTGGACAGAGTAAGAGGACGATTTGAAAGAACTGGGCCTGATCATGCTATGAACCGAGATGCATGGAGATGTGGGCATTCAGTATGGCCACCCTGCAAAATGCGGGATAAGCTGAAAGAAGAAGAAGAAGAAGAAGAAGAAGAAGTAGTAGAAGAAGAAGAAGAAGAAGAAGAAGAAGAAGAAGAAGAAGAAGATGATGATGATGATGATGATGATGATGATGATGATGATGATGAGATGATGATGATAATGGTGATGATGATGATGAAGAAGAAGAAGAAGAAGAAGAAGAAGAAGAAGAAGAAGAAGAAGAAGAAGAAGAAGAAGAAGAAGAAGAAGAAGAAGAAGAAGAAGAAGAAGAATTGTTATAAAATTATTTGTTATAGATACAAATCGGCGTTGATTTGAACGAATTTCCATGAATAAAAATCGAAATTGAATTGAAGCTTCAATCAATTAAATAAACCAACACAAGTAACGTTGACATTTCGGGTTTTAAGCACTTTTGTTTTATTTCTTCGGAAAGATTATTAACTCCCCCCCCCCTCCCCCTCCCCACTTTGCTAATTTTGGACACAAAACCAAGGAGATTACTGTAGACACCAGTTGTTTGTTTGATAGATTATCTATATTCTTTCTTTGAACGATGCCACGCAGAAGGAAGTAAGTTTTTGGGACTTTTTTTTCATGTGTGATTGATATCATTGATGCTATGCGTTCAGATAAAATACTCACAGCACCCTCCAGCCTGATTTTTACGTACCAACACTCAACACACACAACTATGTGAAACCACCGTATCGTCTGATTGATAGATTTTTAGTGAGAACTAATCATAAAAAATTGTCTGTCTACAAAGAGCTGAGTAACGAACCTTCTGTAGGAGTACGTTGATTTTTATAACGGCTGCAGAACAATCATCTTAGTAATAATGATACAAGAACGTGACATACAAATTGCATTATTTGCTAAACCTGTCATGCTTATGAATAGAAATAGAATCATACGATATACTGTAATAATATCTTCTGAGCATTTTGGTTTGTGTCCAGGAATGCTTTTATCACGTTATCTCATATCACTTATTGATTGGTAAATTAATTAGCAAAGAGTTTGTTCTCTCTCTCTCTCTCTCTCTCTCTCTCTCTCTCTCTCTCTCTCTCTCTCTCTCTCTCTCTCTCATTTGTCGTGTTTTAGATAGAGAACAGTACGTTCTGCATTGTCATGTTTTTAACTCCCTGTTTTTTTGGGAAGTAATAATTTTGAACATGCAATGAGTGTAGTCTGTTGTGACATTGATTTTTCGAAAACTTCACGAGTGCTCTATCTGATCAGACTGTATTTCTATACCGTTATATTTAAAGCCAATTAAATACTGCGTATATATATATATATATATATATATATATAATATATATATATATATATATATATATAAATCCTATATTCATCTTTCAGAGCCATTTTTCGCCCATGGAGCCGGAGTTTATCCCGGTTCCTATAGCTTAAAACGACCAATAGCCAGCAGAGCCAGCTACCCAATCATTGTTGGGTGGACAGGGGGGGGGGGCGTCAGAAAATTCTCGACTGCATCCAGGATCGATCTCCCTGAGCTATCGGGACCCCCATATATATATTATATATATATATATATATATATATATATATATATATATATATATTACTCAAGAGCTATACAAGGAGTCCCTAGGCAAGTGCAGCATTTAACATGGAGGTCAAAACATGACGCCCGTTTTGCCATATTACAAATCTTTCGACATAGATTACCTTTCTTACATAACTTGAGTACGGTTAGAGAATCTGAGTAAGGAGCATTTTTCAAGAACTCAATTGTGTTTTCCGAATAGAGCAGGACTTGAATACAGGATCTAAAGATTCAAAACGCGAGTGTCATACCCCACACCACAAAGCTGCAGAACGAGGGAGGGACAGCGTGGCTCAGCGGTACGGTCTTTGCTTCGTACCCGAAAGGTACCGAGTTCGACTAACCGTCGCGCTGTCTGTCCTTGAGCAAGTCACCTAGCCTAAGCTCACTTTGCGGCGCTGCACTGTGGCTGACGCCTGGGTTATTCCCGTCTTCCATTGGAAAATATCCTAAAGAAAAATTTCCCCTTCGAGATGAATAAACGGAATTTTTAAATTTTATTTTTGAAGAGCGCAAGATATAAAGTCATAAAATCCCATTTCAGAACTAACTGAAAATTCTCCATGTCATAATGTTCATTAATGTTTAGCAATATCTCTAACCCCCCCCCCCCCCCCACCCCTTCCCCCACCAATTAAAAAAAATAGTGACAACGGAGTTTCGGGCCCTGTTCATGGATCAAGGATCAGGGGAAATAAACATTGATTGAATATTTGGGTTATTTCCGGTGTAATGAAATTAGCTGTGCGCTGGTTGGAATGAGATAAGGCTTCGAGTTTTTATTAACCCTTTTACCGCGAGCCTGAAATTCGTCTAAGTTTCCATTCTGCTGCATTATTTGTGAGATCTTTTACCGGTTGACTGTCGTACTATAGATAGTTCGAAGATGACGTCACTCAGGCCTTTGTTATTGTTTTTGCCATTCGCGTTTGTGAGTTGTTCTCACTAAACTGTATTAACCAGACTATAAACGTTCATGGTTACACAGAGTTTGTGTGTTGGTCCGTTATACTTCCGGATGGCAATGTTGTGAACTCCTTAGCCAAGCGCATTCTATCTATAGATAGACACGTATTTATAAATTTGGCCAGAAAACTCGTTTTTCAAATATCCATCAATTTAAATGATCCTTATCTCTTCAAAAACTTTCAAACCTGGGACTTTAATTGAGACCTCGCGAGGTCCCAGGTTTTAAAGTTTTTGCTAAGACGTGTCTATCCAAATTTTAAAAAATATATATTTGCCCTTCCGCCACATCATAAGATATCGTCGCTTAAGCTATCCACGAAGGAATATAGATCATCCATCAAACAGGATGTCTGATGTCAAGAGGAATCACCCATATTGTCCAAGTGAGTATGCGCTTGCCATCCGGAAGAATAATGGACCAACACACGAAACTCTGTGTAACCATGAACTTTTATAGTCTGGATAATACAGTTAAGTGAGAATTACTCATAAAAGTGGATAACAAAAAAAAAACAATAACAGAGTGACCTCAACTTCATTCTATCTATAGAGGTGAAAGATGGAAGTATTTTTGAAATGCTGAAAACTTGAATTCCACATTTTTAAAATCAATTTGGTTTTTATTTAAATATTATAAAAAATAAAAAACAATATGCCTTTTGCGCCACGACATCATAAAATATCGTCGCCTAGGCATTCCACGAAGGAATATAGATAACTCATCAAACAAGGTGTCTGATGTCAAAAGGAATCACCCATGTTGTCCAAGTGAGCAAATTGGGGGTTAATAATCTTGCTCAAGAAAAAAAACGAAAGTGCCTGAATCGGGGCTCGAACCCGGGTCATCCGGGTCACAGTGCAATGCCTGAACCACTCGGCCACTTCCCTTCCAAATATTATAAGCATTTGGTTAATCTAGACATGTTACTGTTTAAAGGAGATGGGTCACATGTAATAATAAATCTATGTGGTGATTTTGATTTGACAAGCTGATCTGGGAATTACATCAGAAGAGTGGTTGTAATGTTGGGAGCTGTGTCTGTCTGTGGTGTATATGTGACCCATCGTCTCGAAACGGTATTATGTCGGAACGAACCAGATGCTTAAAAGCCAAATTAAATGTTAAACTGGTCAAAAATATAAATTGTTGGCATTAGCATCCTAAAATATGGTATCCATTCTCCTCAATAAAACATACAAACTCAACACAAGTCTGATATTTCTGGATATAAATTCAATTTTCAACATCTTAACCAAACCGAATTAATACCGTTTTGAGGCGAAGGGTCACATTATTATCATTAGGCTGATTCTTGGTTGTGATACTGTAGACAATTTTGGTGGTGGTAATTGGATTCAATAGTCTGCTGTCACGTCGCCCAGCAACGGCGGGAATTGTGGTTCTAAACAAAGAAAATCTGTACTTTTTATTCTTCATGCTGGCTAGAACTTTTCATATGTCTTGTGATCAGAATGTGTAAAAATGTTTTTCTTCTCTGGATAAACTTTTATGCTCATCGGAGAAATATTTCATAAGAGCGTCCGCCATTGTTCCAATAGTTTAGAGCCAGTTACTAAGTTACCATGCGTCATTACGACGAAAGTGACGTCATGACTGTTGAAGCCTATGTGATATTAAATAAATAAATAACTAAATTCCCGTTATTCATCCCATAGTGAAAATGTGTCTCTTTGGTATATTCCAAGGGAAGACTGGTATAACCCAGTCGTCAGCCGCAGTGCAGCGCCTCAAAAATCTAAGGCTAGGTGATTTGCTCAAGGCCACAAAACGCTGCGGGAAGTCGAACTCAGTACCTTTCGCTTACGAAGCAAAGACCGTACCGCTGAGCCATGCTGTCACATAATGATGACTTAAATGGTGATTTCAATTACAAATGAATGGACGTTAATGTGTGTGTGTGTGTGTGTGTGTGTGTGTGTGTGTGTGTGTGGTGTTTGGGGGTGGGGAGGGGGGGTGGAGAGGTGATAGTGATGGGGGAAGGGGGTAGTGGTATTGGTATTCCGTTTTCAAAAATATCATTAGATTAGTATAGATGCCGTCTACCCGTATGCTATATACAGATTCCATCGAGTCTTAGAGACATATAATATAATAATAAATGGCATTTATATAGAGCTTTACCCCGTTGTCACAGGCTCTAAGCGCTTTACAGTGATATAAAACAAAACATATTACAGTGAGACAAGTGTGAAGGAAACGTGATACGAATTCAATTTAACAACAACAAAATATGAAAATAATATCTAGATAGTATGCACTTGGCTAAGAAGCTCACAACATTGCAATCCGGAAGTGTAACGGACCAACACACAAAACTATGTGTAACCATGTAATTTTATTATAGTCTGGTTAATACAGTTTAGTGAGAATTACTCATAAACGCGGATGGCAAAATACAATAACAAAGACCTGAGTGACGTCAACTTCATTCTATCTATACTCGGTTGTTTCTCAAGGAAAAGAAACAATCTTAAACCTTCCGAGAGCACAATAGCAGCTACTATACATGCTCAAAGCGCTTCACATTGGGTCCTTAGCCAACGGCAACAATTAACATGTAGGACGAGACATGATGTCAGTAAGGCGATGATACAATTGCTTTTTCAAAAAAAAAAAAAAAAAAAAAAAAAACAACCCCACAAAAACAACGCTGGTGGCATCAAAATACTCATTTCACACCTGAATCCGATGAGTTAATGTGAGAAAAGAGATCCTTTTTGAGAGACTAAACTATACACCACTCAGAGTGGTGCTCGAACCCGGTCATATTAAAAATAACTTGATCTTTTATATAGCGCACTATCCACTAAACATACTCAGTGTGCTTTACAATAGTTCGTTGACCAACAGCAACAGAGAGAGAGAGAGAGAGAGAGAGAGAGAGAGATGAGAGAGATGAGGGTCCCGATAGATCAGTTGGTAGAGTACTCGCTTTACACGCAATGGGACAGTAATCGATCCCGGGTGCAGTCGAGATTCATTGCTGACCCCCTCCCCCCCCCCCCCACTGTCCAGCAAGCAATGAATATGTAGCTGAGTCTGTTCGTTTTGGCGGAGAGTTTTTGTTTTGTTTTTGCGATTGACTAGCCAAAGTCCTATCCAAAGAAACCCGGATAAACTCCGGCTCCGTGGGCCGAATGGCTCTGAATGATATATATATATATATATATATATATATATATATATATATATATATATATATATATAATATATATACAGGATGTCCATAAAGTCTGGACACATTGGATAGTTGAATATTTTTGGTATAGAATTAAAATTGAGTTTTATTTTCACTATTTATTTTATTCCAATAATATCTTCAATATGAGCGCCATCATTTGCAATGCAAATGTCAATGCGTTTCACAAAATTTGCATGAACTCGATGCAATAAATCTGCATTGCACTCAATTTCAATATTTAACTTTACTTTGTCCAGACTTTACGGACACCATGATATATATATATATATATATATATATATATATATATATATATATATATATATATATATATAAAACTTAACCTCATATAATCAATAACCATTTTTAAAAAACAGAAAAGTTCAACTTATTCTGGGACAGTTTGAATCTACACCGCCGATTCTCATCGTTACCATAACAAGCCTGCGCATGCGTCAGACCGCAGTCAAAATTCTAATCTCCTTACAAATCTTTGGTGGCAATTTTAAAGCTATTTTAAGCTATTTACCTCCCGCCACCAAGATGATGATGATGATGATGATGATGATGATGATGATGATGATGATGATGATGATGATGATGATGGTGACAAAGAGGATTGAAATTCTTTCATTATGATGATGGCTGTGTGACTGTGTGAATCTTTTCGCCCTGGTCTATAGGATTCGGGGATAAGGGCCATCCTTGGTAGGAATAATGATACTGGATAAGTTATTTATTTGTGTCTTAATGGTTCATAGCTAGCGGTGTTATGTCAAGATGCTACAAATTATAACAGTCATCAAGCAAAGGGAACCAGAAGATGGATCCAGTGTGCAGTTTGACTATCCCACGTATTCATACAAAGGCGGGAACAAGGTCCATTTCTCATTTTGGTCCGTATGTATGGAACACCGACCATTCCACAGAGCATCCGAGAACCCAAATCACTGTCTGTTTTCAAGAAATCCTTGATGTTGTTTAAAGCGCCAAGAGCCTCATTATTGAGGATACCATGCGCTCTATAAGAGTCTTTTATTCTATTTTTTTCTTACCCCCCCCCCCCCCCCCCCCCCACCTTTCCGTCCACCAATCAGTTATTGGATAACTGGTTCTGATTGATCTGGCGGAAAGTACGTTGCGGTAGAAATAGAATAGCGTCCTATCAAAAGGAAAAGATCTGAACAAGTTTATGTGAGGAGAGTCTGAGGTTCAATACCAAGTCTAGGTAGACTGATTTTTTGGGATGGTATTTTTTCCTGTATTTGTTTCTTGTTTTGTCTGACACCTTTCACATACGCACTCACACACATACACACACACACACACACACACACACACATGTTCAGATCTTTATCTTTCACCAATGCCTGCTCCCAAGTTTATTAAGCTGACATTATTACAAGGATAGCAACCCAATGGATGTGATCTATGTTACCGTTCCATGTGCTCCAGGTCAATGGTCACATTGGAATATGTGCTCAAAGTGACACACAGAGTGAAACGTGTTCACATCTTTTGAAATATCTAACATCACGATTTGTCATTTGGTTCAGTTTATCACGTGGGGATGTTTACAACTTTCATAAACAAAGCAGCGTGTTGGCAATTATTAAGAAATATCCAATCGTTGTACAGCAACAAATCATGTGATTGATGACTAGGTTAGACGAAAGCATGAATATAAATCGCTCCCATTGGTATTGTCCGTTTCACACGATAGTGTGGGCTTGGCTAAGAAGCTCATAACATTTCCATCCGGAAATATAACGGACCAACACACAAAACTATGTGTAACCTAAAAACTAAGTAATCTCATTCCACGACAAAGATAGAAAGCAATTGGAAAACAGATATAGTGGTATAGAAGACACAGCTGCCCCTATGGAAGGTCCGGAACCCAACCCAGAACATTTCTTGAACTCTTATATTTTTCTACAAAGAATAATAGGAACGCTTCAATATATTTCCGCTATTATGCTATATATAACAAAATAGAGATTTCCCTAAAGGAGAAGGGTATATATATAATAATAATATTGATAAAAGCGCAGACATTCATTTATTTATTGTGGTGTCTAACTAATGAATCTCAATCTCCTTTTCCCAGGCTGTCCCGCCTGTCACGCGCTTGTATTGAGAGTATTTCAGCGGGAGACATGAAAGTGAAAAATAGCGGCGACAGGCCTAAATGGAAGAGGCCCACCAGAGCGTGCATGACAAATGGATGCTGGGTAATCACGTGATTCTCACATTGCGCCGGAAGTCAGAGGCAGACATGAATGGGGATGAGTTTGAAAGGGAAGAAGTTTGGGGTTAGAAGACAGCACCGACTGAAATGGAAATAGACATTAGAAAGAAGCGGAGGAGGATGAGGAGAAGAAGAAGAAGAAGAAGAAGAAGAAGGAGGAGGAGGAGGAGGAGGAGGAGGAGGAGGAGGAGGAGGAGGAGGGGAGGAGGAGGAGGGAGAGTAGAAGACGGATAATATGAACTATGGGTAAAGGTTTTGATGGACATAATAAAGAACAATTGGCAAATAAAAAAGAGTGAGCCCCTACACCGCACCTCTCCCCCCCCCTCTTTCTTCCCCTCAACTCAGCAGCATCCTTTAATATCAAGCTAGCTGAATCATAATAATATATTTCATAATTTTCTGAAATTATAAAATCTCTTCGTCTTCTCCAATCCTATTAAACTCCCGCCAGGAAGTAAATGGATTTCGCCCATCAGCCCATTGATTGGTTGCTTGAAGGGGCTGATGCATCTCATCCATGACAAAGACAGCGAGAGACAAAAGGAGATTAAAAACGACAACCAGAGGAAGTTCAAAGGAATAAACAGACTATATTAATATATATATATATATATATATATATATATATTATAGTTGTGTGTGTGTGTGTTATATAATATATATATATATATATATATATATATATATATATATATTATAATATTTTAAGTATAATTATGATCAACTTCTACAATATTGTTTTCGCGAAGTCGAAAAAGTACGACAAACCCAACAATCTACTAATGTTGATCTATAAAATTAAACCTGAGCTTTTATATAGCGCTATATCCACTAAATGAGCTCAAAGCGCTTTACAAGGGGTCCCTGACCGACAGCAACACTTAACATGTAGGGCGTGACATGACACCTGTTAGGCGATATTACAATCTTT
>NC_088369.1:7912509-7915009 GCF_034508935.2 Berghia stephanieae
GCCCAAATCTCTTTACAAAGAGTCCCTAGCCAACAGCAACACGTAACTAATAGGACAAGGACACGAAGCTTGTTAGGCGATATTACATTTTTTTTTAAATTTCCGACAGAGACGTGGTTAACGGCAAGGTACTCATGTTACACCTGAGTACCGTGAGACAATATGACTCTAGAGCATTTTCCAATGACTCAACTATGTGTCGCTCAGAGGGGGACTCGAAACCAGGACCTACCGATCCGAAGGTGAGTGCCATACAACTAGACCACATGGTCGCACCAGGGCATTGAATTCCCCTTACTTTTATCACTCTTTGAGCATTGGATACGTGCTATATTAACTCACTCAACCCTAACACCGACTACGTCCGTGGTTTACCCGGGTCACTTTTTCCCCATTTTATTTATTACATTTTTCTGAGACAAATCATAGGCGTAGTATCAAAGCTAATGCTTTTAATTTTTACAAGTTAATGTTTGTTGACTAAAGCTATCTATGTACATGCTCATTTTTTATATATTTTTTCCAATTTTGAAAAGTAACAAAAATATCTAGGATTGAGTGAGTTAACCCTCCAGACCTACTGGATATTGGTTACTCAATGATATTATAAAAGCTGAAAATAATATATTCTATGTTAACATTTCATATAATCAAAGAAGCAAAAACGGCATTACTATCCAAAAGAGTTAATCAAGGGAATTTTATCATGTTTTTTTTTTGTTTGTTTGTTTGTCTTGCTTTTTTTTTTTTTTTTCCCTTCCACACGATTATTTGCCCCCAATTTGCCCAAACATGGTCGATTCCTGTTGACATCGGACGTTTGTTTGATTGATTATATCTATACTTTTTCATAGAATGTCGAGGCGACAAAATCTGAAATTGCCACGCGAATGGACGTGATATCTCTCTCTCTCTCTCTCTCTCTCTCTCTCTCTCTCTCTCTCTCTCTCTCTCTCTTTCTTTCTTTCTTTCTTTCTTTCTCTCTCTCTTTCTCTCTTTCACAGACATAATTGCAGTGATAATATTAAAACACACACACACACACACACACACACACACTGATAGATAGATAGATAGAGATAGAGAGAGAGAGATATATAGAGAGAGAGAGTACGTTTTCAACAATAAAATTCAATGATACTATAGCCAAGAGGATTGGAGTACCAATCATTTATACGATCTATCCGGCCCTAAGGTTACAGTCAAACTTTTATTTTTTAAAATTTTTTGTTTATTCGTTATTCTTTTCAATTGTTCGTACACCACTTTGCAATTGTCCATACAAAACATTGCAAGTGTCCATACAACACATTGCAATTGTCCATACAACACATTGCAATTGTCCATACAACACATTGCAATTGTCCATACAACACATTGCAATTGTCCATACAACACATTACAATTGTTCATACAACACTTTGTAATTGTCCATACAACACATTACAATTGTTCATACAACATATTGCAATTTTCCATCCAACACATTGCAATTGTCCATACAACACATTGCAATTGTCCATACAACACATTGCAATTGTCCATACAACACTTTGTAATTGTCCATACAACACATTACAATTGTTCATACAACATATTGCAATTGTCCACACAACACATTGCAATTGTCCATACAACACATTACAATTGTCCATACAACACATTACAATTGTTCATACAACATATTGCAATTGTCCACACAACACATTGTAATTGTCCATACAACACATTGCAATTGTCCACACAACACATTGCAATTGTCCACACAACACATTGTAATTGTCCATACAACACATTGCAATTGTCCACACAACACATTGTAATTGTCCATACAACACATTACAATTGTCCATACAACACATTGCAATTGTCCATACAACACATTGCAATTGTCCATACAACACATTGCAATTGTCCACACAACACATTGCAATTGTCCACACAACACATTACAATTGTCCACACAACACATTGTAATTGTCCATACAACACATTGCAATTGTCCATACAACACATTGCAATTGTCCATACAACACATTACAATTGTCCATACAACACATTGCAATTGTCCATACAAAACATTGCAATTGTCCATACAACACATTGCAATTGTCCATACAACACATTGCAATTGTCCATACAACATATTGCAATTGTCCACACAACACATTGCAATTGTCCATACAACACATTGCAAGTGTTCATACAACACGTTGCAATTGTCCATACAACACTTTGCAATTGTCCATACAACACATTGTAATTGTCCATACAACACATTGCAAGTGTTCAAACAACACGTTGCAATTGTCCATACAACACATTGCAATTGTCCATACAACATATTGCAATTGTCTATTCAACACATTGCAATTCTCCATACAACACATTGCAATTGTCCATACAACACATTGCAATTTTCCATCCAACACATTGCAATTGTCCATCCAACACATTGCAATCGTCCATACAACACATGGACACGTTGCAATTGTCCATA
>NC_088369.1:7919278-7940904 GCF_034508935.2 Berghia stephanieae
GAGCTTTCAGGAGATTTTCCCTGTAATATCAAAATCAAGGAGTTTTCAATGAGATTTTCCCTGTAATATCAAAATCAAGGAGTTTTCAATGAGATTTTCCCAGTAATATCAAAATCAAGGAGTTTTCAATGAGATTTTCCCAGTAATATCAAAATCAAGGAGTTTTCAATGAGATTTTCCCTGTAATATCAAAATCAAGGAGTTTTCAATGAGATTTTCCCTGTAATATCAAAATCAAGGAGTTTTCAATGAGATTTTCCCAGTAATATCAAAATCAAGGAGTTTTCAATGAGATTTTCCCAGTAATATCAAAATCAAGGAGTTTTCAATGAGATTTTCCCAGTAATATCAAAATCAAGGAGTTTTCAATGAGATTTTCCCAGTAATATCAAAATCAAGGAGTTTTCAATGAGATTTTCCCAGTAATATCAAAATCAAGGAGTTTTCAATGAGATTTTCCCAGTAATATCAAAATCAAGGAGTTTTCAATGAGATTTTCCCAGTAATATCAAAATCAAGGAGTTTTCAATGAGATTTTCCCAGTAATATCAAAATCAAGGAGTTTTCAATGAGATTTTCCCTGTAATATCAAAATCAAGGAGTTTTCAAGGAGTTCTTAAATTGAAAGAGGCTGTGGAAACCCTGGGAGAAGAGTTAAAGAAAGACAAGTGATAAGACATAGAATGAGATTTTTAAAAAGTTACCTTAAGATAGAGAGGGATGGAAACTGTTTATCTGTGGCCAATACCCTGATCCAGGATGATGACGATGATGATGATGATGATGATGATGATGATGATGATGATGATGATGATGATGATGATGATGATGATGATGATGATTGTGATGTAAGAACTAATTTATCGACCACTTTCAGATTTTTCTCTTAAATGCAATACCTACCCAGCACAAGAAATTGATTTCTTTACGCTCAAACTGCCAATCAACAACTTATTAATATGCAAATCAAAAAGAGGAAGTGGGACTCGATAGACCATACACACGGGAAACTCTGCACAACACGTGCTTAAGTCAAAGTAAGTCAACGAATTTGATGATTCTCCTACAGTTGGGAAACGATTAAGTTACAACATATTAGGAGGACATGAATCTCATTTAACAATTGCCGTGCTATGCAACATTTCTCATCCTTTGAATGTCATAAATCCAGACACAATTTCAATAGAAAAGGCCACTTTTTGCTTTCACTTTTTTGTCATAATTTAAGAAAGATTTTAGACAAATGTATTGTAAGATACTTTTCGTATCCAAAATACTGTTTTGAAACATGTGACTCTATTCTTTTAGTGTCATTTTTTTAGCTCTTGTATGGATGAGACTTATAGGTGATCTCAATCTAAGTATACTGATAGTGTGCTCTTGGAATCCACAAATGATTGAGAGCAACATGATGCTTCGCCAATTTCCACAATCAGATAGATTTCCCTTTTTGGGCAAGAGTGATTTCCTTTTCTATATTTAACATTCCAGCTGTTACTCGGTCCTCACCTGCTGCTTTGACTGTGTTGAGACTTTTAATTGCACTTTTTATTTCTTTGGTGGTTGGGGGTTCTGTATTGATTTGTAGATCTATATGTGCAGGTCTGATGATTGTAAATAGTCTTGGTGGTGCTCTGTTCATACAAATTCTAAATGTTATTTCCATCGTTCCATTTGCTTTAACTTTAATTCTCCAGGCAGCAAATTTCCTTCTGAATCGTTTACAGGTAGATCACAATAATGCCTTGGTGATCAAAACAGTAAAGGACCATAAATTAGTTCCAAACGAGTTTCACGGGTAATGACAATTATAATGAGCCTATCACTAGCGACGGCCGTTGGACTGGAGTTATCAAAGTCAAAGTACCTAACCCGAATAAGCCTAAGCACTTCGATAAATAAAATAAACGCCTGACAAAAGATCCACGGTGAAAATACTAATTAAAAGAGATCCTTTACCGAGGAGCGTTCGGAAGGCCTCCCAATCTGAGTGAGCTACAGTAACAACAATATATCAAAAGGAGAAGAGCTTATCGCTCCATTACACTTGGCCTTTTTTTGACTTTGGCCGGCAAGAAATTCTGTCTGATTCTGATTCAGACACGGGAGTAAGTAAATTGTTCATTGAGTTACTGTCTGCCATAAAAACCAACTACCAATTAAAACAATGAAGAATAGTTGATGCAATTTGTTAAAATGATAAAATAAGCAAGTAATACAACCACGAAGTCAACACACCAAATACGGAATGTTTTCAGTATCTATCAAGATTTTTTTAGTAAGAGAGCATTTCTACTTTCGCTTTTTCTAGATGATAATTGTCAAAGTTAGGCTCAGACATAGAATTAAACGAATGAGAATACGTACGAAGCCTAAAAAGTGTCCACCAATGAAAGCACTCAGCGCCATTTTGTTGTTGGCTGAGAATGTAGTAATTACCATTCATTCGGTATCTATGTCAACATAACGACACAAGAAAAACAACAAACAATATCAAAATCCACAATAAAATGTTTCAGAACTGTTGCGTATATTTATGGCACAACGAAGCTGTCAAAAAATGAAGTTAGAGAATGTGTGTAATCATGTATTATAATAACCTGTAATGTGTTTTCCAACCACCACATCATCTACTACTACAACCACCACCACAATATCATCACTAACATTACTACTACAACCACCAGCCCCACATCATTATCACTACCACTACTACTACACCACCACCAGCACATCATCATCACTACCACTACTACAATCACCACAACCACATCGTCATCACTACCACTACTACTGCAACCACCACCACCATATCATCATCATTACCAATACTACCACAACCACCACCACCACTACTACTACAACCACCACCACATCACTACCTCAACTACTACAACCACCACCACAATAGCATCACTACCACTACTACTACAACCACCACAACCACATCGTCATCACGACCTCTACTACTACAACCACCACCATATCATTACCATTACCACTACTACTACAACCACCACTACCACCATATCATTACCATTACCACTACTACTACAACCACCACAACCACATCGTCATCACTACCACTACTACTGCAACCACCACTACCACCATATCATCACCATTACAACTACTACTACAACCACCACAACCACATCATCATCACTACCACTACTACTACAACCACCACCACATCATCATCACTATCACTACTACTACAACTACCACCACATTATCATCACTACCACTACTACTACTGCAACCACCACCACCATATCATCATCATTGAAATATATTTTTTTTAATTGAGCTTTATATAGTGCAATATCTACTAAATGTGCTCAAAGCGCTTTACAAGGGGTCCCTGGTCAACATTTAACATGTAGGACGGGACATGACGCCTGTTAGGCGATATTACAATTTTTCGGACAAAGACAACTCTGTTAACGGCCAGGTACTCATTTTACACCTGAGTACGGTGAGAGAATGTGAGTAAAGAGCCTTTTCCAAGGACTCAACTATGCGCCGAGCGCGAGGCTCGAACCCAGGACCTTCCGATCCGGAAGCGAGTGTCATACTACTAGACCACATAGCTGCATCATTACCACTACTACTACAAACACCACCACCACATCATCATCACGACCACTACTACTACAACCACCACCACCACCATATCATTACCATTACCACTACTACTACAACCACCACCACATCATCATCACTACCACTACTACTACAACTACAATCATCACCACCACCACATCATCATCACTATTACTACTACAACTACAACCACCACCAACACCACATCACCTCACTAACACTCAGTACTACAATCACTACCATTAGGTTTTGGAGCTTTACTTCATTTGAAATAAGGAAACTTCGGAATTGTATTTGGCATTGTGTTTATATATCATAATATAATTCTAATCAGTTATCTATTTAGAACTAGATACTATACAATATGTATGCCAAATACCACCCCAATCCCCCTTTCTTGTGTGCGGGAATTCCTCTTTCGGCATTGAAATTGAGTGTGAGAGAGTCATCACTACACACATAAACAACAGAAACAATTTAAAAACAAGACTATGACACGCAACCACTCACACACGAGGCTATACTATTTATCCTTTTCTCTATATAGAATAGGACAAGACAAACAATAGCTTGACTCTCGCTACACTTCGCATTGATGTTTGTCGTCTCACGAGTTCAACTCTCGGTCGACCTGTCAATATTCCTTTTTGCCTCGGACGTAATCATTAATAGAATGTTGTGTGGTTTTGACCGTGAAGAAAACCTTAAGAAGTCACATTTATATCATTTTAGAGAGATCGTTTTGAATAATTTTGAGTTAAACGAGCGAGCAGCAACTTGTTTTCATGAACGGCCGATCAGCGCTTGTTTACTATAGTAACGCGATTCCCAGCCAACATCAAAATGGCGGATATTTTTCTCATCGAGGCCGCTGGTTGGTTAGCCAATAAGAGCACCGTACGGTTTCCATTGGGTAAATTCCTTGGGCTCAGATCAACAATTAATGAACTTTTCGCATTTTTCAGGTAGATTCAATTCCTCTTTATCTTTTCCTTTAGCAGTTGTGGTCTAACAATAAATTATATATGTTGGACGCTATTTTCACGGTAGTTCACCGGCATGAAATGATTATAAAGTCATTAATCTAATTTCCCAAAATATAAATAGGGAAATAACGAACAATATATTTGATCTAGATTACAATATCTTGGGTTTATATCCAACTTTAGTTGGGCTGAGCTCCGTCAATATCAAATTAGCCAATATTAAAATATTAAAGGGAGTTTTTCTACACAACAAATAATATTACATCAGAATTCTCAAGACATAATATAATCTCCCTTCATCTGACATTATTGTTAAGTGTCCTGTTATGATTTTTTATTCAAAAACTCATGTTAACAGCTACTTTTCGTCTCTGCATGCGTGTGTGTGTGTGTGTGTGTGTGTGAGCGTATGTGCGCACGCGCTTGTTTTATGGGTGTGCGTGTGTACAAAAATGTTTTTAATGATGTCTTACAATTATTGTGGGCCTAGGGCGGTTTGTCAACGGGATTGGGCGCTGTACAATTATTATTATTATTATTATTATTATTATTATTATTATTATTATTATTATTATTATTATTATTATTATTATTATTATTATTATTATTATTATTATTATATTATTATTATTATCATTATTATTATTATTATTATTATTATTATTATTATTATTATTATTATTATTATTATTATTATTATTATTATTATTATTATTATTATTATTATTATTATTATTATTATTATTATTTTATTATTATTATTATTATTATTATTATTATTATTATTATTATTATTATTATTATTATTATTATTATTAATAACAATAAATAACAATAAATAGCTCAGATGAAGGGAGATTATATCATGTCATGAGAATTCTGATGTAATATTGTTTGTTGTGTAGCAAAACTCCCTTTAATATTTTAATATTGGCTAATTTGATATTAACGGAGCTCAGTCCGATTAAAGTTGGATATAAACCCAAGATATTGTAATCTAGATCAAATATATTGTTCGTTATTTCCCTATTTATATTTTGGGAAATTAGATTAATGACTTTATAATCATTTCATGCCGGTGAACTACCGTGAAAATAATATCGTCCATATATAATTTATTTTGTTACGAAGTGGCTATTCAGTATTGTTAAGACCACCGGTCGACGGCTCCGGACGGCAATAGGCTTCAACAGTCGTGACGTCACTTCCCTCGTAATGACACATAGTAACTTAGTAATTGGCTCTAAACAATCGGGAAAATGGCGGACGCCCTTGTGAAATATTTCTCCGACGAGCATAAAGTGTATCCAGAGGAGAAAAACATTATAAATCTGATCATGTTTTGACTTGTATACATTCTGATCACATGACATATGAAAAAGTTCTAGCCAGCATGGAAAATAAAAAGTACCGATTTACTTTGTTTAGAACGAAGTTGCTGGTTGCTGGGCAGACGTGACATCAGACTATTGAATCCAATTAGTAGGAGTAGGACCCATGCCATCGTGAACAGACTACAATGCCAAATACAATCACAAAGTTTCCTTATTTCACATGAAGTAAAACTCTAAAACCTAATGGTAGTGTTTGTAGAACTGGTGGTAGAGAGGGTGATGTGGTGTTGATTGTTGTAGTAGTAGTGGTTGTGATGATGATGATGCGGTGGTAGTTGTAGTAGTAGTGGTAGTGATGTTAATGTGGTGGTGGTGGTTGCAGTAGTAGTGGTTGCGATGATGATGATGGGGTGGTAGTTGTAGTTGTAGTGGTAGTGATGATAATGTGGTGGTGGTGGTTGCAGTAGTAGTGGTTGCGATGATGATGATGAGGTGGTAGTTGTAGTTGTAGTGGTAGTGATGTAATGTGGTGGTGGTGGTTGTAATAGCAGCGGTAGTGATGATGGTATTGTAGTGGTGGCTGTAGTAGTAGTGGTTGTGATGATGATGTGGTGGTGGTGGTTACAGTTGTAGTGGTAGTGATGATGTGGTTGTGGTGGTTGTAGTGGTAGTGGTACTGATGGTGATGTGGTGCTGGTGGTTGTTGCAGTAGTTGTAGTAATGATGATGTGGTGTTGGTGTTGTAGAAATGTTAGTTAAAATGATGTGGTAGTATTGGATGTAGTAGTAGTGGTAGTGATGATTATGTGGTGGTGGTTGTGGTTGTTGTAGTGGTAGTGGTGATGATGTGGTTGTGGCGGTTGTAGTAGCAGCGGTAGTGATGGTGATGTGGTGGTGGTGGTTGTAGTAGTATGGTAGTAGTGATGATGTGGTTGTGGTGGTTGTAGTAGGGGCGATAGTGATGATAATATTGTGGTGGTGGTTGTAGTAGCAGTGGTGATGTGGTGGTTATGGTGATGTCTGTAGTAATAGTGGCTGTGATGAAGATATGGTGGTTGGAGAGTGGGGGGGGGGGGGTTCACTTCCTATGACATAATGACAATTAAAATTTGGTGCAAACTAGCACTAGCATAGGACCACCGCCACTCTTTCTACCACCCAACCCCACCCATACTTGTTTTTGATGTGACAGACTACATTGCTGATATATGGAGAGAGTAACAATTAAGATTTTTTTTTTTAATTCGATTGAAATAGTGAATGATAAAAGAAACTAACAGGCAACGGAGAAGGAGTCAACACAGTGAAAGAACGTGAAGGAAAGGCAAAGAAAAACTTCTCCGAGAGGGCTAAGCTTCTTAAAAGCAAACAAGGCAGTGAAATGACAAATGGTATGAAAATGTAAATATTATTGTCTGAAGTGTGAAACTGTTGACAACCAAAGAGATCAGAGTCTAGACTAGTAAATTTGTTGATGATTGTTGGTTATCTTTTCACCGTTGAGTTAGCCGAGGCGAGAGCATGAAACTGGATTCAAAAGTCTGATGTCACGTCCGCCCAGCAACGAGCAGCTTGGTTCTAAGCAAAGAAAATCGGTACTTTTAATTCTTAATGCTGGCTAGAACTTTTTCACGTGCCATGTGATCAGAATATATAAAAGTCAAAACATAATTAGATTTATAATGTTTTTCTCCTCTGGATGCCCTGTTATGCTCGTCGGGGAAGTATTTCATAAGGGCGTCCGCCATTGTTCCGATGGTTTAGAACCAGTTACTAAGTTACTATGCGTCATTACGAGGGAAGTGACGTCACGACTGTTGAAATCTATTCCGTGCAAAAAGTAAAATAATATGAATCAAACACAATTAAGGGTAATCCAAAATGAAGTGGAATAATATATATATATATATATATATATATATATATATATATATATATATATATATATATAATATGTCAAAGTAAATAGTCCAAAGAGAATGAAGACATCGTTGCAAACACAAGCTTTCTTCCAATCATTCATTCCTTGTCAATCTTTGTAGAGGGGGCCGAGTCTAACTCGTTGGCATTTGTTTTTAACGTTTTTCACGATTTCCAAGACGAGTTCAAATCATATCAAAGCAAAAATTACTGCTGTTTTTTAATTTTGTGGAGAAAAAAAAAGCCGAAGGACGAAGTGACAAATCCCTGCCAAGTCCTAGATTTTTTTAAAAGTAGGATTTCCTTTCTTGTACAGGAAATTATACTGCACACAGAAACAATTTATGTAAAACATTTTTGCAACAAAATCAATCTTTGGCATTTGATCGTAAATATCTAATAGACGATTTACCAACTGGCAAGGTCCGTGAATAAAAGAGGAAATATGGTAGAAAGATATATATCTATATATATATATATATATATATATATATATAGAGAGAGAGAGAGAGAGAGAGAGAGAAAGAGAGAGAGAGAGAGAGAGAGAGAGAGAGAGAGAGAGAGGGGGGGGGAATTAGTAAATGAAACAGAGACAGAGATAAAGAATAAAAAATGATAGTACCACTAATATTATTATTATTATTAACGTATCACTATCACTACATACTCCGTTACCGTTAAATGTTTACGATTTACCAATTGGCACGGTCTGAGAGGGCCCATACACGCAAAGATCTCATCGAGGGTCGATCGCCGAACAGGCACTGCTGGGTCGCTGTGTCCCGATCCCTGCGTTAATCGCAGATGAATTCTGCCCACAATTCTCCCCTCGAATTTTTCGAGGCGATCGGCGATCGGGGGCGTGGCCATATAAAAAAAAATGAACATTTTTTTCGGATTTTCGCTGTTTTCACGTCGGATTCGTGATCAGCGTCAAATTTACAATAGGTTTGATACTAAGAACTGTGTGTTTACTCCAAAAATTGTTGAAATTAGAAATAAATTTTAATTGATATTGAGGCTATGTGGTCGACAGAACCGGTCCCAGTTACTGTCTCTCTATTCTATCTTTCGTCTTGCGCACAACAGTGATTACTTCTCACTAAATTATATCATACTGTTGAAGGA
Organism: Berghia stephanieae; assembly: GCF_034508935.2. NCBI lineage: Eukaryota > Metazoa > Mollusca > Gastropoda > Nudibranchia > Aeolidiidae > Berghia > Berghia stephanieae. Next base: position 7,928,253 of record NC_088369.1, read on the forward strand.
ACGAAATTGACATCATTCAACTCTTTGTTATTGTATTAAGGCAGCCATTTCAAATGATTTAAAAATAGAGATTTCATATTGGTAATTTAATTGCTACAGGATGTAGAAAATAAGCAATAAATCATAAATTCAAAATTTAAGGCAAACTATATAAATTGTAAGTTTATAACAGTTAAAGCGAATTGTCTTTGTTCGGAAACAAGTATGACGTGAACTCATAATCACTAGCCGGAAGTGACAGCACGAGATTTTTTTTTTAAAACGATGAATTCATCTCATACTTTGTGGTCCGTAACTTGTTGATATTTTTTACAGTGTAAAATCTCGAATTTTATGACAGCGGTTTTAAAGTAGTTTTTTTTTTTTTATAGATAGGTCTTAAAGAAGAAAACGTTTTTGATATGGCATCAACATGGTCCGAACATCTATATTATATTCAGTTAAGAGAAATTGATTCAAAGGTTGACACAATTTGCAATACTATCTACGCTCGGACATTAAATGTAAATTTTACATAAACCTGTTTGTTGTACCTAACCAACTTATAGTATGGTGACATCACCTAACAGTTGGTAAATCGTGAATTATCGATTAATTGCCATGGGGTGACGCCGATTAATATTTAGATTACTCTCTCTCTCTCTCTCTCTCTCTCTCTCTCTCTCTCTCTCTCATACTCATTTTCTTTATTTCTTAGACTTTGTTTCTCTCTTTCATTTTCTCTTTTCTCTCCTTCATTTTCTTTCCTCTCTCTCTCTCTCTCTCTCTCTCTCTCTCTCTCTCTCTCTCTCTCTCTCTCTCTCTTTCTTTCTTTCTTTCTTTCTTTCTCTCTCTCCTCTACTTTTTGTCTCTATATCATACTCATTTTATTTCTCAGATTTTCTTTCTCTCTTTCATTTTCTCTTTTCTCTCCTTCATTTTCTCTTTTCTCTCTCTCTCTCTCTCTCTCTCTCTCTCTCTCTCTCTCTCTCTCTCTCTCTCTCACACACACACACACACACACATTTCCTCTTTTTGGCTGAAAGGCTCCATACACGCTTAGTTCTCATCGATCAGGCAAATCAGAGTGAAAAGGCAATGTAGTGTGTGTAGCCAAATACCTGGCCGACGAGCAGAGGGACGGTCGGTCGCTCGCAAAGCCCGCATTGCTTAATATTTTTCAAGGTGATCGGAGATCGGGGCGTGGCAGTATAAAAAATTGGACAATTTTTTTCCCGGATTTTCGCTGTTTTTACGTCAGATTCGTGATCAGCGTCAAATTTACAATAGGTTTGATACCAAGAACTATGTTTTTACTCAAAAAATTGACGAAATTAGAAATAAATTTTAATTGGTATTGAGGCTATATTATGGCCGACAGAGCAGTGCCCCTCCCTGTTTTGTGATGGACCAAGTGGTATGACTCTCGCTTTCGGATGGGAAGGTTCAGGTTTCGAGGCCCGCTCTGAGTGGCGCAGGTTGAGTCCTTGGAAAAGGCTCCTTACTCACATTTTCTCACCGTACTCAGGTGTAAAATGAGTACATGGCCGTTCGTTGTCTTTGTCGGAATTATTTTTTTTTTTGTAATATCGCCTGACAGGCGTCATGTCTCGTCCTTCATTTTTAGTATTGCTGTTGGCTTGGGGCCCATTGTAAAGCGCTTTGAGCACGTCTAGTGGATATTCCGCCAAATGAATGCTGTGTTATTATTTTTTTCAAATATTATTTTATGTGAAAATGTGAGTAAAGAGCCTTTTCCAAGGACTCAACTCTGCGCCACTCAGAGCGGGTCTCGAAATCTGGACCTTCCGATCCGAAAGCGAGAGTCATACCACTAGACCCCATCACAGAACAGAGAGGGTCACTGTTCTGTCGGCCACATAGCCTCACTCTTAATTAAAATTTATTTCTAATTTCGTCAATTATTGGTGCAAAAAACATAGTTCTTGGTATCAGACCTATTGTAAATTTGACGCTGATCACGAATCTGACATCAAAACAGCGAAAATCCGAAAAAAATTATTAATTTTTTTATACTGCCACGCCCCCGACCGCCGATCGCAAGGCGGGCTTTTTGAGCGACCGACCGTCCCTCTGCTCGTCGGCCAGGTATTTGGCCACACACATTTCGTTTTCACTCCGATTTGCCTGATTGGCGATCGACCCTCGATGAGAATTCTGAGCGTGTATGGAGCCTTTTACATGTTCAAAATTTGAATCAGTTTGATCCTTCAGTATGTTACAATTAAATTGTAACATACTGACGGATCGAACTGATTTTCTTCAATTGAAAGTAAAAAGATTTACAGAGAACAGAAATATGAGCTGACATTCTCATTTCTGAATCAAAATAGACACCCACATTTTTCACAGTCTTTGAGACTTTGATCTTTTCACCATCTATCAACACCTCAAGACCATCATTCACCTTCTACTGCCCCCTATTTCCCACAATCATCACTTCTGTTTTCGACTCATTCATTTTCAACTTGTTTGCATCCATCCACTCTTTTACATCCGGCACACATTCTTCCACACGTTTCACAATATTTTCGAGATTTTTAGTTTTATCAGTAGCATAAAGTTGCGTATCATCTGCATAGAGATGATAGCGCAGCCCATGACCAGTGGTGACATTAGATAATGGAGAAGTATACAAAACAAAAATAATTGGACCCAAAACAAAGCCTTGGGGAACACCAAAAGACAATGTATGTTGACGAGAAAGTTTATCTGAAATCATAACCTGTTGTTTTCTGCCATCTAAATAAGATTCAAACCACTGCAAGACAGTCCCGGACAAGCCCAAATTATATTAAGTCGTTTAATGAGAATGACGTTATCAATAGTATCAAAAGCCGCCGAAAGGTCTAACAATTGTCAGAAGAGAAACAGAATCTTTATCTAAAACATCAAGCAAATCACTCGCATCACAGAGCAGTTTCTGTGCTGTGGTAAGAACGATAAGCTGACTGAAATTTTTCCCATAGATTGTTTATTGGAGATGTGAAAAGCGCCTGAGTACAACTTTTTCAAGGATTTTAGAAAGAAATGGCAGACTTAACACCAGGATTGACCACCGCTAACATCCACTTAGTATCCGGCTGCGTAACAACCTCTTAGTCAATACTATCTTTGAGCCTTTAAGATGTCAACGTCACCCTTAATCAAAAACACTGCTGCTCTTACTGCTGCCATTACAGCTACTACTGCTGCTGCTTCTGCTACTTTTACACTACTACTACTACTACTACTACTACTACTACTACTACTACTACTACTAGTAGTAGTAGTAGTAGTAGTAGTACTACTACTACTACTACTACTACTACTACTACTACTACTACTACTACTACTACTACCACTACTACTACTACTACTACTACTGTTCATACTATTAAAACTACAACTCTATCTATCTATCTATCTATCTATCTATCTATCTATCTATCTATCTATCTATCTATCTATCTATCTAAACACTGATTATATACGAATTCATAGTCATCTACCTTACTAGCTATCTACCATTTTCATCTCTCATGTGTCTACTCATCCATTTATTTACCCATTTATATACATATAGACCCAACTATCACCCGGCCGTTTACTCTCTCTCTCTCTCTCTCTCTCTCTCTCTCTCTCTCTCTCTCTCTCTCTCTTTCTTTCTCTCTCTCTCTCTCTCTCTCACTCTCTCTCTCTCTCTCTGTGTGTCTCTCGATTCTCCCTCTCTCTCAACTGGTCCGCCTCTTACCCCCCCCCCTTTTCTCTATCTATCTATCTATCTATCTATCTTTATTTGAAAATTCTATTGTGCTATTTCCGAGAGTAATAGGTGATTTATTTGCCTGTTTAAGGATACTCGGCCTTCCACACATTAAAATCTCTATCTATCTATCTATCTATCTATCTATCTATCTATCTATCTATCTATCTATCTATCTATCTATCTATCTATCTATCTATCTAAACACTGATTATATACGAATTCATAGTCATCTACCTTACTAGCTATCTACCATTTTCATCTCTCATGTGTCTACTCATCCATTTATTTACCCATTTATATACATATAGACCCAGCTATCACCCGGCCATTTACTCTCTCTCTCTCCCTCTCTCTCTCTCTCTCTCTCTCTCTCTCACACACACACACACTCTCTCTCTCTCTCTCTGTGTGTGTGTGTGTGTGTGTGTGTGTCTCGATTCTCCCTCTCTCTCAACTGGTCCGCCTCTTACCCCCCCCCCCCCTCTTCTCTATCTATCTATCTATCTATCTATCTATCTATCTATCTATCTATCTTTATTTGAAAATTCTATTGTGCTATTTCCGAGAGTAATAGGTGATTTATTTGCCTGTTTAAGGATACTCGGCCTTCCACACATTAAAATCTCAGTTTTACTATCATTTAATTTTAACTTATTGTGGTACATCCAAGATTTAATCTCATTAAAACAGCTCGTAATTCGTTGTATTAAGAACTGTAAATTACTAAGGGGTGCTGAATCATATATTTGCGTATCATCTGCATAAAAATGATAACTCAGATTGAATCTTGATATCACACTAGAAAGGGGCTGCATATATACAGTAAAAAGGACAGGGCCAAGAACAGAGCCTTGTGGCACTCCAAAATTTAGTAAAACTTGTTCTGACTGAACACCATTCACCACGACAGTCTGCCATCGATCCTGTAAATATGATGTAAACCATTTAAGGGCAATTCCTTTTATGCCGAACGTATTTTCTAGTCTTCTTAACAAAATGTCATGGTCAATGGTGTCAAAGGCAGCTGAAAGATCTAAAAGGCATAATACATTGATATTGTTAGCATCAGCATTACATAACAAGTCATTAAAGATTTTAAGAAGCGCCGTTTCAGTACTGTGTTGATGTTTGTAGGCTGACTGAAAGGGTTGTTCCAAACTGTTGTTCTTAAGATGAGATGTTAATTGTGTAAGAACTACCTTCTCCAAAAGTTTTGACAAAAAAGGTAAATTTGATACAGGACGATAATTGTTTAATATATTGTGGTCCAGTGATGGTTTCTTCAGAAGTGGTTTGATGAGGGCACTTTTAAAGCACGATGGAACTTCGCCAGTCAATATGGATGTATTTATGATCTATCTATCTATCTATCTATCTATCTATCTATCTATCTATCTATCTATCTATCTATCTATCTATCTATCTATCTATCTATCTATCTATCTATCTATCTATCTATCTATCTATCTATCTATCTATCTATCTATCTATCTATTTACTCAACTTTCTAAACACACCCTGCCGTTCGTTTTTTCTTCTTTTTTTTTTGTATTTCCTTCGCGAATATTCGACCGCCGATTTAATACCTTGCCCAATCAACCCCCCCCCCCTCCCCCGTGACTATATCACCTCGCCCCCCTACTGTTCCACAACAGCTTTCTACTACTACTACTACTCCTACTACTACTACTACTGCTACTACTACTACTACTACTACTACTACTACTACTACTACTACTACTACTACTACTACTACTATTACTACTTCTACTACTACTACTCTTACTTCTACTACTACTACTACTACTACTACTACTACTACTACTACTACTACTACTACTACTACTACTACTACTTTTACTACTACTACTACTACCACTACTACTACTCTGAAAACTACTACTACTACTACTACTACTACTACTACTACTACTACTACTACTACTACTACTACTACTACTACTACTACTACTACTACTTTGTCTTTTATCTTCCATTTTTTTTTCTGGTAGGTTCTGATACTCCACACGCTAACCTTTTCTTATCAATCCGGTCTCTCCCCAGGGGCACCCTAACACCAATGTTTTATTCATACTGCAACCACCATTGAGGACAGACGATACACGTTATTTTGCATTTTATCTTATTTGTTTTCCACGTTAATTTGTGTAGAGTTGTTCTGACGAAGGGGTCGTATCCGAAACGTCCATTGTCTGTTTTGTTCCCATACGAAGCCTCTCCATTAAAAGGAGACCGGCTTCAAGCAGCCCCTACCGTTTTCTACTTATTCATACTGCAACCACCATTGAGTAGTTACATACGTTACAAGTTATTTTGCGTTTTATTTTATTTGTTTTCCACGTAGGACCGAAGACCTACCATAATTGCTGTTAAAGGACAAGATTGAGAGGAATTATTTACCTGCAAAATGCGAAAAGTTCATTTGTTGATCTGACCTTAACCTTGACAATTATCGTCTGCAAAGCGAAAGTAGAAAATCTCTTCCATAATAAATCGAGATACTGAAAACATTCCGCATTTGGTGTGTTGACTTCGTGGTTGTATTACTATTACCTGATTATTTTATCATTTTAACGAATTGCATCAATTGGTTTTCATTGTTTTAATTGGTAGTTGGTTTTTAATGGCAGACAGTAACTCAATGAACAATTTACTTACTCCCATTGGCCTGAATCAGAATCAGACATGAATTCTTGCCGGCCAAAGTCAAAACAAGGCCAAGTGTAATGGAGCGATAGGCTCTTCTCCTTTTGATACTTTGCTGTCACTGTAGCTCACTCAGTTTGGGAGGCCTTCTGAAAGCTCCTCTGTCTAGCATCTCTTTCAATTAGTATTTTCACCGTGGATTTTTTGTCAGGTGCTTATTTTATGGCCACCTCTTGAGTCTAGAACGTTATAGACGTCTAGAGTTATTGTATTGAGGAGTGGGCGCAAAATATAAATAAACTTAGATAGATCTCTAGATATCTACATATTTATTTATTTACTTATTTAAAAAATTATTGCTATTATTATTTTGCGTTTCGTTGACGATCACGGTGTCTGTTGTTGTTGATGGTGGCGAGAGAGACAGAGAGAGAGAGATATTCCTGGAACTTTATGAGATATATTTAACTCTAACTGTAAATAATACAATAAACGGGAACGGAACTTTTCTCGTTAAAGCAATCTGACAGATAAGCTGATAGATTTAAAGATGTGAACGGATGATCAAGTCGGGGAGGTGGGGACGGGGAAATTTTCATGGATTGGATTGGGGTAACAAATACAAAACAAGTATCAGTATCAGACTTGAAGGAAAAGTTGAAATGTTCAAAATCTCAATTCTCAGTCACACAAAATGTTTCAATCATCACTCCCCTTTTTGCCTTCTCAAACTAACAAACTCATTCAACTTCAAGACATTCGACAACACACCATTTTGAACAGAAAATGATGTTGTGTTCAGTGAGGGTACAAAAAATAATTTTCTGAGATGGGAGGGCGCTTCTACTGACTCGATAGTGGTTCCATGGTGGCCCTACTATTCGCAGTACTACTGCGAATAAGCACTTCATTATTTTATTTATCGAAGTGCTTAGGCTTATTCAGGTTAGGTACTTTGACTTTGATAACTCTTTTGGAACTTTGTTTTTAGCCCTTCACTGTTTTGGTCACCAATGCGTTTTTGTGATCTACCTCTTTAAGATTCAGATGGAAATTTTCTGCCTGGAGAATTACAACAATTAGAACGATGGAAATAACATTTCAAAACTGTATTGAACAGAGCACCACCGAGACTATGTACAAACATCAGACCTGCACTAATAGATCTACAAATCAATACAGAACCCCCAACCACCAAAGAAATAAAAAGTGCAATTGAAAGTCTCAACACAGTCAAAGCAGCATATGAGGATCGAGTGACAGCTGCAGTGTTGAGAATAGAAAAGGAAATCACTCTCCTCTTGCAAGAGATATTCTCAGACATATGGAAATCAGAACAACCAAGTCTCCCGATGCCGCCAAAACGTGAGGCAGCACGTGGTAAAACACGTGTTTTTGTCCTTGACCGGTCATCTTGCAATGTAAATTATAGAAAAAAATAACCATAAAGAAATGGTTGTCAGGTGCCAAAAGAAGCGCATAATCATAAATACCCGATCACGAGTCAATTAATATCCATATATAGTTTTTTAATGAAAAAAAAAATGGTAAAATTATCAAAAATGACAGTCGATCGATTTTTTTAGATACGGTTAATTATTCAAAATTATTGCGCTTGTGTGAACAGAACAAGACATATTTGGAACCTAGTTTTCATAATAATTTGGCCATATACAACGCATTTAACTAAAGAAAAATTGCATTTGTATCAACATGTTTGTTTTAACTGAAATTATTTTTTTCTACAATTTAAACAACAAAAACGAGAGACATATTTTGTGCACAACGTTGTCCGGCTGCTAAAGTTCCTAATCAATTGCAACGAACGGCAGTCCAAATGATAGAAAAGCAAGGTTTCAATTTCAGTTCTGTGTTTGAGTTTGTAATTTGTATCGATTGTTTTTGAGAGCAGGAAAAGATTTCGTTCAATTTTAATCCATAAAAGCTTTCGGGTCTTTAACTTTAGATGTCTCACTCGCATGATTTTAGAAGGTTTTGTAGATTTGTTTTCATTTAGGCTTAACAATTCACTTCGCAATTTGACTGTCAGTCAGTTATTACTGTTCCATTCGCCGAGTCTCACTTATAGAGTTTACGTTTCCTTCACTCATGTCTGCTTCATGCTCATGCGGTGATTTATTTGGATACTGTTTGAGAGAAAACAATTTCCATAACTAATGATGAATAAATATTTTTTTAAATGATTATGGTATGGTATCGTTGACAAGATAGAACGTGTGTCAGTCATAATTTAACAAACAAAAAAAGAACAAACAAAAAAATTGCACGCCCTTTCCTGATAATAGAGGTCGGCGGAACATCTTTAGGTCTTCAGTCTCTAGATACCTGCCTTTATGACCGGAAAAGGAACAAGGCAAGTGGTCTCTTCCACCGGTTTCAATATCTTGTGTTGTTTTCGGGATTTAAGGTGGTAGCCACTTTTGCCACATGACTTTTTGTTGTTGTTTTTTAAAAGAGGTGAGAGAAGGAATGGCAGAGAGGGAGGAATGGTTGAAAGAATGAGAAGGCCGGATATGGGGGAGGGTAGGGAGATTTTTTTTTAAAGAGAAGAAGAAAGTGTCACACTCAATCCCTTATCGCATCTTTGATATAATTTATTTGGCAGATGTCAACTTATATTTATGACACTTTGGATCTCCCAAGCTGTTTCTACTTATTTGACAGCTGTGTGAAAGTATAACTGCAGTTTAGCCTATTGTAAACTGCAGGGAATCTGGTCAGCGGTTTTCGTCAGACCTAATAAGTGTTTAATTTTTATACTGGGTTCTTCACTGTGCTATTAAATATTAAATAAAATATAGTGTGTCAATTTAATGACGAGTTTTTGAAATGACAAAATGTTATATTTTCAGTAGAGTTTGTGTGGTTATAGGAAGGGGGGGGGGGGGTCGTTCGGCAAAGAGTCTCCCCTAGCTCTAGAAAAATTAAATTATAAAAAGTCTCTTAGTTTGTGTGTTTGTATGCGTATGTGGTGGTGGTGGTGGGGGGGGGGGGTCAAGCGGTTTTGTTAAAGTTTTATCCACATTCCTATAATAATAATAATAATAATAATAATAATAATAATAATAATAATAATAATAATAATAATAATAATAATAATAATAATAATAATATAATAATAATAATAATAATAAATCTTTATTGTCCACAAAATGGAAAAATGTCCGTGGTCTACATCGCTTTTAAACTTAAATCGGATTGCAAATGTATTGATCTTATGCGTATTGGAAAAATACTCACGACATCTCCATCGGGGTATAACATATTAACACACAAAATTGCAAACTCGAATGTTCATAGTCTGATTGATATAACTTAGTGATAAGTTAATTATAAAAATGGCTGTCTAAAAGCAATAACAACGGGTTGACTAACGTCAAATTCATTCCTTCTATTGATGCTCTGTGTTAAATTAAAATATTCACAAAGTCCGCCAGCCAGAAATATCACTCCAGCCCAAAAATCTACATGGAACCTTGAACTTTATAGTCTGATATATTTTAATGAGAACTAATAAAAAAAATGGGTGTCTAAAACCAATAATAATGAGATGAGTGACGTCAATTTGGTTCCTTCTATAAATCTCCAAGAACTTTACTCACTCCATCCGCTCTCTCCTCCTTCAATACATATGAATCTATTCTCTCATCACTTTTTTATGCGTCTATGCATGTGGTCTTGTGAAATGACACTCGCATTTGGATCGGACGGTACTGGATTCGAGTCCCGCTCTGAGTGGCGCATAATTGAGTCCTTGGAAAAGGCTCTTTACTCGCATTCTCTCACCTTGTTCACTGTTAAAATGAGTACCTCGCTGTTTACAGCGTCGTCTCTGTCGGGAAACAATTGCAATATCGCTTAGCAGTCATGTTTCGTCTAACATGTTTTTATGTTGGCCAAAGACCCTTATAAAGTGATTTGAGCACCTTTATTGTATATAGCGGTATATATAGCGCAAGTAAATGTTTCTCTCTTTCTCTTTCTCTCTCTCTCTCTCTCTCTCTCTCTTTCTCTCTCTCTCTCTCTCTCTCTCTCTCTCTCTTATAGCTATTGCTACATATGATGCGAATATCTTGGACGGCTATTGATGCTATGAGTTTAGGTAAAATGCTCACAACATTCACCAGTCGGAAATAACGTACCGTCACACAAAACTACGAGTAACCTTGAACGTTAAAAGTCTGATTGATATAATTTAGTGAGAACTAATTACCAAAATGACTGCCTTAATACAATAACAAAGAGTGGAATGATGTCAATTTCGTTCCTTCAACAGTCTAATTGATATAATTTATTGAGAAGTAATCAATATTGTGCGCAAGACGAAAGATAGAATGACAGACAGTAACTGGGATCGGTTCTGTCGGCCACATAGCCTCACTATTAATTAAAATTTATTTCTAATTTCACCAATTTTTGGAGTAAACACACAGTTCTTAGTATCAAACCTATTGTAAATTTGACGCTGATCACGAATCCGACGTGAAAACAGCGAAAATCCGAAAAAAATTGTCCACTTTTTTATACTGCCACGCCCCGATCGCCGATCGCCTCAAAAAAATATCTCCCCGTGTGTGGGCAAAAATCATCTGCGATAAACGCAGGGATCGGGTCACAGCGACGAGATCATCCGTACCGCGATCAGCGGATGTCAGCGTCAGAGCCTTTTAAGGATGACGATCTGGGGACTGGCACGGCTGAAGCAAATCGTAGTGAAATCGCGTTGCGTATGGCCAAAGAACTAGTCGCTCGCAAATTCCGCCTTGCTTCATATTTTTCGAGGTGATCGGATATTGGGGGCGTGGCAGTATAAAATAGTGGACAATTTTTTTTCTTCCGGATTTCCGCCGTTTTGACGTCAGATTCGGGAACTGCGTCAGATTTACAATAATTTTGATACAAAGAACAATGTGTTTACTTAAAATATTTATGAAATTAGAAATACATTTTAATTAATAGTCAGGATATTATGTGGTCGATAGAACAGTGCCCCTCCCTGGGGTCTTGTGGTTTGACTCTCGCTCTCGGTTCGGAAGGTACATGTTTCGAGACCCGCCCTGAGCGGCTCAGATTGAGTCCTTGGAAAAGGCTCTTTATTTACATTCTCTCACCACTCAGGTGTAAAATGAGTACATGAATTGTTAGTGTTGTTGTTGGCTTGGGACCCCTTGTAAAGCGCTTTGAGCACGTCTAGTGGATATTGCGCTATATAAATGCTGTGTTATTATTTTTTAGATAGTATTTTTGTAAAATTTCAGTCAGGGAGAGGTAGATGGACAAAAGTTTTCGTTTTTCTTTAGGTTCCCGATTACCGTAAAATTGATAATGGGTTTCATACAATATTTTTAAAAATCAGTAAAAGAAGAAATAGTTTTCCGGTCTCCGTAATTTCCTTTGTCATGACATAAGGCTATACTTCTGCCAGTTTGTTTGTTTGTTTTTTGTGGGGTTTTTTTTTATTTTGTTTTGTTTTGTTTTGTTTTTTTTGTTTTTTTTTTTTTTTTTTTTTTTTTTTTTTTTTTCTCCACAACCGTTGACGCGACTGTTGACGCACATCACCGTCGACTTGACATATGAGATTTGGGATTGACAGCAGATGCCAAAAAGCCTTGACTACGCGATGATAGGTCTGGGTATTGATACAAACACACAAAAACTGGTTGTAAATTGAATCATTGAGAATGCCTTTGTAATGGTCCGAAATTATGATAATGTCTATCTGATTGTAAGTAGGTCTAGGTAGGTATTTGATAATCAGAGTTTTTTCACGTTCCTTGCCAGGTAGTAAACGTGCGGGAAGAGTGTTTAAATGCACTATTACATATGAATAATTTATCTTCACAGCAAAAATCAATAAGAAACTGGCCATTTTCATAACGCATCTGCACAACCACAATCACCATATCATCATCATCATCCCATCCGACAATACTACCACAACCACCACATTATCAATCCAACCACCCATACTACCATAACCGTCATCATTCCCAATACCACAATACAAAAAAAAATTAAAACTAACCACTAAACGTACCCATACCGCTTTACAAGGGGTCCCAGACCAATATCAACAGGTAGCCTAACATATAGAATGAGACATATTACAATTTTTTTTCCGAAAGAGACAACACATTATACGACCAAGTATTATTTTACACCTGAGTACGGTGAAAAAATATGAGGAAAGAGCCTTTCCAAGGACTCAACTATGTG
>NC_088369.1:7941003-8036003 GCF_034508935.2 Berghia stephanieae
TTTTTAAATTTGTATGTTTTTCTTTTTGTTTTAATTATTAAATAAGGATCGCCTATTTTCATCGTTCATTAGATTAGTTCTTGTTCTATGAGCTCATTCTTGCTTAATAGAAGTCAAGTTCAAGCAGCAGTAATTATATTTTTGTACTTTTTGTTGTATTTTTCTTTTTGAGGTGATGGGGGGGGGGGGGGGGGGGTTCGGTTTTCTGCTCTTTTCTTTTTTTATATTTTGTTTTTGTTGTTTGGTTTAGGGTTTGTTTATTTGTTTTGTTGTTCTTTTTGTATGGTTTTTTTTTTGGGGGGGGGGGGGACAGACTATAATTGTCATAGAATGTGTTGGAAGCCCCGCAATATTTGTCAATTGTTCTCTTTGACAACCAGAGGGAATAAACCTCACTACATAGGATCCAACGGACGATATTATGATAAAGTTTGATTAAATATCAGTTTAGAATTCTGTGTTTGATTTGTAAGGTTTTCTTGTTGGTTAGTTTGTTTGATTTTTGTTGTTTTTTGGGGGGTTTTATTTGGTGTTTTTTTGTTTGTTTGTTTTTTTGTATTCTTTGTTTTATTGGGGGTTTTCGGGTTTTTTTCGTTTTGGTTTTGCTTTTTTTTCGGGTTTTTTTTTTTTTGTTTGTTCATTGCATTTGTTGTTGTTGTTGTTTTTGTGTTGATTTTTTTTGGAACGGGTCGGGGTTTATTGGTTGCTTTTTGTTGTTGTTTCTTTGTCTTTTGTTTTGGTTTTGTGTATGTGTATGTGTGTGTGTGTGTGTGTGCGTTGTTGTTGTTTTTTGGGGGGTTTTTTTCTTTCTTTGTGGGTGTTTGGAAAGATGATTGTATTTGTTGTTTATTTGTTTGTTTCTACGTTGTTGTTGTTGTTGTTGATTTAAAAAAATGTTTGTGTATGCTTTGGTTTTGCTTCTTTTGCTTGTTTGTTATCTAAATTCTTAATTTTCAATTTTTGATATCAAAGACGATAAACACAATAACATATGTGCGATCTGAAAATTTTGAAATAAACCACTATATTTTAAAAAAAAGTAATTTCAATCACATGGAGCAGCGTGGCTCAGGGTACGGTCTTTGATTCGTATCCGAAAGGTACCGAGTTTGATCACCCGCCGCTGCGCTGTGTGGCCTTGAGCATGTCACCTGACTCACTCACACTCTCACTCAATCCTCTCCGGGCCTGCTGGCACTTGAGGCAATACAAGGGATTTCCACCTGGTCCTGTCAGTAGATATTCTTAGGGCCAGTTCGAGGGACTGACCTCTCTGATTTAGGTCCCTCTCTACGGTTCGTCTCCAAGTCTCCTTGGAGCGGCCTCGCTACCCATTTCCTTTGGGTGTCCACAGAGCCTTTCTTACAAGTGTTTCATCAAATCTGCTGCAGACATGCCCCAACCATTGCCATCTTCTCCTTTTAATGAGACACTCCAGAGACTCCACTTCAGCTCTCACTCTCAGGTCCTCATTTGAGATTGGTCAGAATATCTTGAAGATTCGTCACAAACATTTGTTTGGAATACTTCAAATTTCTGGATGATACTCTCTGATCCATAGAGCAAAACGCTCAAACCATTACTTTTAAACATCTTTATTTTAATGCTGGAATATAATCCTGTTGCTCTCCAAATTTGTTTGAGAGAAGCGAATATCTGATTTGCCTTACTGATTCTGGTTTTGATATCTGCATTGCAGAGTAAGCTGACAACAGCAAGTCACCTCGCCCTAGCTCAATTTGTGGCGCTGCACTGCGGCTGATGCCTGGATTATTCCAGTCTTCCATTGAAAAGGACCATAGAGACAAATTTCCCCCTATGAGATGAATAAAGGGAATTTTATTTTATTTATTTATTATCATCTTTAGTCATGTTTCAAAGTAATCTTGATTTTTTTCTGGATACCAAAGCCTCATCAAGTGAAGGATCTTTGACAATATTTAAAGAGAGAAAAGCAAACAGAAAAAGTTGATTTTGGGCCACTTTTCACTTGTTTTTCTTCAAATTATTATTTGTTTTTTATTCAACTCATTTTCTTACAAGTATATGGCCTTTTATTGCAACGTCGTTCAACCCTTTCTTGGTGGTTTGATTTCCTCAATAATCCAATCATCCTAGAAGGGAGGGGGTCGGGTAAGTCCTATATATATGGCGATTCATTATTTCTCAACGGTAAACAATGAGAAATAAAATCACAAAACTTTGCAAAATGTATTATTAGTATTATTATTATTATTATTTTATTATTTATTAATTATTATATTATTATTATTATTATTATTATTATTATTAATTATTATTATTATTATTTATTATTATTATTATTATTATTATTATTATTATTATATATTATTATTATTATTATATTATTATTATTATTATTATTTATTATTATTATAATTTTATAATTATTGACATTAATAATATTATATTTATTATATTATTAATTAACTATATCTACTACTATACTTACTACTACTACTACTACTACTACTACTACTACTACTACTACTACTACTACTACTACTACTACTACTACTACTACTACTACTACTACTACTACTACTACTACTACTACTACTACTACTACTACTACTACTACTACTACTACTACTAACTACTACTACTACTACTACTACTACTACTAATACTACATATACTATAATACTACTACTAAAATATATACTATATACTACTACTAATATAATAACTAATATATAATAATAATAATAATAATAATAATAATAATATAATATAATAAAATAATATACGAAGAAGAAGAAGAAGAAAGAAGAAAGAAGAAGAAAGAAGAAGAAGAAAGAAGAAGAAGAAGAAGAAGAAGAAGAAGAAAGAAGAAGAAGAAAGAAGAAGAAGAGAAACACAACGTTCATCCAGATATCTGCAGCTTCGTGTTCTTGTCCTCAATATGTACATGTGGGACGGGTGGAAATTCCCCTTTGGTGAAGCGTCGCTTCTGTCTCGACCTCAGTCGATTCACCGCCACCCAGTGTCTCCTCTTGCCGGATTCTTTAATCAATTTTTGAAACTATCAGAAATAAACGTTTGTTTTGTGACGGGTCAGGAGCAATTAAACATGGTTTTATAATCACCCGAGGAGGAAATGGACTTGAATGAGCCCTGGAGACCAGACGCGTAATCAATCAGATTACATTATCGTACAGATACGGTTCAGAAACGCCGTTCAACAGACAAAATCAATGCCTGGGGCAGAATAAAATTAAAGATGAAAAAGCTCAAAAGATCTAAAACACAAACAAAATATCACATTGAATATCTAAACACCAATGACAAACTAAAAGAACAGTTTTCTGTATCTGTAAAAAATAGGTATGATGTACTTAGTAATACATCACAGTTGGAAGAAAAATATCTGGCATTCAGGAACGCTATCACTGACTCACTCGAGGAACACATTCCTAAAGTAACTAAGAAGAAACAAAAGAAATGGATAACACAGGAAATATTGGATCTGATGGAAAGGAGGAGATGTGTTAAGGGAAATGAGGCAATGTATAAGAGCATAAATAAAGAAATAAAGAAAATATGTATTGAGGCAAAGGAAGTCTGGCTGAATGAGCAATGTGAACTAGTAGAAAGAGCTGACTATTCAAAAGACCCAAAACCTTCCACAACACGATCAAGGAAGTGAACAGGAAGAGTAAATGTACACAAACAGGCTACATTAAGGCTAAAGATGGCACAGTGCTGATGGATAAAAACAGCATATTACAACGTCGGTCGGAATACATCGAGGAGCTGTTCCATGATGAAAGAGGGAACAAACCGCAAATCCATAACTCTATAGAAGGGCCACCTATCTTAAAAGTTGAAGTGGAGAATGCACTCAGAAAGGTGAAGAGGGGGAAAGCACCTGGACCTGACAATATTCATGTAGAATTGAATTGATTGAAGCACTTGGAGATTGGGGAATTGATAAATTAACTGAAATGGTAAATTTAATTTACGATTCTGTGGAGATAACCAGTGAAATGAGCAAATCAATATTCATAATGTTACCAAAGAAACCGGGAGGCAACGAATGTGGACTTCATAGAACAATCCGTTTAATGAGTCATATTACAAAAATATTGCTTCGTATCTTGATGGAGAGAATGAGGAATAAGATGAGGCCAGAAATCAGTAATCTTCAATTTGGATTTGTACAAGATAGTGGGACATGGAATGCTATTTTCACATTAACAACATTAATAGATCGCTATCTTGAAATGCAAAAAGGTGTGTTTAAATGTTTTATTGATTACAAAAAGGCCTTTGACCGTGTAAAACATGAACGAGTTATTGACATTCTGCAGAAGTTGAATATAGATGGCAAAGACATTCGAATCGTTAGAAATATTTACTGGGAGAAAAAAAGCGGCTGCTCGAATTGATAGTGAGGTCAGCGAGTACACACACATAAAGCGAGGTGTGAGGCAAGGATGTGTCCTATCTCCCGACCTTTTTAACATCTACAGCGAGTTCATTCTACGTAAAATACAACTGAAGTCAGGAGTGAATATAGGTGGACATATCATCAACAATCTAAGATATGATGATGACATTGCTCTAATCGCAGAATCAGAAAAAGAGTTACAACAACTACTCGATAACGTGGCCAAACATAGCGAAGACATGGGGTTAGAACTCAATGTGAAAAAAAAACAGAATGTATGGTTTTGAGCAGAAATAATGTTAAACCATCCTGTAAATTATCCTATCAAAACGAAGGGATCAGGAGAGTTGAAGGTTTTATATATTTGGGATACATTATTACATCTGATGGTAGATCCAACCATGCAATTAAAAGAAGAATTGCTTTAGCAAAGAACACATATAATTAATTAAAGCAAATCTCATGATCACAACAATCACAACATTGAGATGGCAACAAAACTCCGGGTAATGAAATCATACGTGTGGTCTGTGCTTCTTTATGGCAGCGAATTTCGGAATATTAACAAAGAATGTGAACGTAGAATAACTGCAGCCGAAATTTGGTTTAATAGACACATTCTTAGTATCTCACGGAGAGATAAAATAAAAAACGAGGAGGTTTTAAAAGAAATTGGAGTACGACCAACTTTGGTAAACACCGTCAGAAAAAGACAGTTAAAATTTCTCGGACATATTTACAGAAAAAACGGTATTGAAAAGATTGTACGTACGGGTAAAGTTGCTGGGAAGAAAAGAAGAGGGAGAGAGAGGATAGATTACATTGACAAACTCAACAGATGGATTGGTGGAGGAGGAACAGAAATCGAGCTATTGAGAAGATCTGAGGACAGATATGTTGGAGGGACATGATCGCCGATGTCTGCAACAGCCTGGCACTTGATGATGATGATGATGATGATGATGATGATGATGATGATGATGATGATGATGATGATGATGATGATGATGATGATTAATATAAATTCGTAAACAACAGAAGAAATAGCATGGTCTGTGTGTAATGGACCCTTTCTTTCCCATCCTCCAAAACATCACAATGAACCATACCGTCAACCAGGGTAACTTTTCGCTGTAAATTTGGAGCAATTTGAGTCATCTCAGCTTTGTCGTATCTACTTATTTTCCTGTTTAAATGTCTTGACGTTATATCAATGAAAAAAAATCGCCACAAAACTAAATATACTCTAATCTGTCGACTACTAAAGAGGCAAATCGTCCCCCCAAAAGTGACCCCAGTTGACGGACGGTAGCATTTTTGGCTCCTTATCAACCCGTATAATGAGAGCACCCGCCACCCACTACCCGCCACCCGCCACCCACTACCCGCCACCCGCCATCCGCCTTCGACCTACAATTTAAGTAAAGGACGGACCTTTCATCCTTAAATGGTTCACAAGCGCCAACGCTGTTAATTATTGAACGGTCTCTGTCTCGCTCTGTCACCACTCTAGAAGTCTTGAGGTCAATAGACGGGGTTATTGATTGAATGTGTTTACTACTAATATCTACCTGTTATGTCCCTTGATCAGTGTCTGAGTAATACAGTAAAGTGTACCTAATGGAATTACACAAGTCGTAACGTCACAATTTCCTTTCTCCGGTTCCAAGCTTATTGGAAGTGTGTAACCAGTCCTTCCTCCTTTCTCTCTCTCTCTCTCTCTCTCTCTCTCTCTCTCTCTCTCTCTCTCTCTCTCTCTCCTCTCCCCACTCTCCTCTTCTTTCTCTCTCTCTTCTCTCTCTCTCTCTCTCTCTCTCTCTCTCTCTCTCTCTCTATATATATATATATATATATATATATATATATATATATATATAAAATACATATATATATATATATATATCCCTCTCTCTCTCTCCCACTCTCTCCCTCTTTCTCTCGCTCTCTCTCACTCTCTCTCTATATATATCCCTCTCTCTCTCTCTCTATATATATATATATATATATATATATATATATATATAATATAATATATATCCCTCTCTCTCTCCCACTCTCTCCCTCTTTCTCTCACTCTCTCTCACTCTCTCTCTATATATATATACCTCTCTCTCCCATCTCTCTCTCTCTCTCTCTCTCTCTCTCTCTCTCTTCTCATTCCGAGTATTCATCCCATCCAGCCACATTTAATTATTTCTATCGTTTTCTTTTCTTACCGATTAATTTCAATCACAGCCCGAAAATCGAAACCAGACCGGAAATGCTGCCCATATTTCTTCATGGGTAAAGAATCTGTCAAAACAGTATTCCATTTATTGACGCTCTTCATTCCACGAGTTATCGCCCTTATGTGATTCAGGGGCAGCCACGGACAATAACTCTTGCCGTGAAGTGAAGGAGCCAATCGTGTTTATAGTTATGTCCCTTACTAATACCAACCCATGTTTTCCACAACACTCTTTTATTATCATTATTTGTTCCTCTCCAATAGTTATGATTGGTTATGAATTCGGTATTCAATTTTTTTTCCTTCTCAACTGGAAAAAGTTCTAGTAGAACCAATATTGCTGCTTCATTGAGAACCAAAATGTCCGAATCTCTACTCTCTTCATCTGATAAATCTTCTTTGAACACTTACATAACAATGTGGAATTGAATGTAGCTTCAATTTAATATATCGAAAACACGATAAAATGGACGTTTCTGGTTTCTCTTTTATCAATAAAACAGTATGAATGAGACACTACAGACAGATGGGGGGTTTGTTTTGCTGTGGTTTTTTTTTTTTTTTTTTTTTTTTTTTTTTTTTTTTTTTGTTTGCTTGTTTGTTGTTTTTTATATGCATAGAATGTATTTGTTGCTTTTCTATTTGAGTGAGAAAACACTATTTTTGTGTTGGATGGGTGTGAATTTTGGGGAAAATTCTGAAAATGGCTGGTAAAGAAAGGGTTAAATGACTAACTCACTATTGATCTGAGCTGCCTATTCAAAACTATAAAACAAACAGTTCTTTCTCGGTATTTCTCTCTAACCACTCCCCCCGCGCCCTCTGAGACCCCAATATTATTCTTGACAATATCAGCAGTAATAAACCATTCTTGAATTGAACATAGGTATTTAGAACGAAAAGATGAAATCAATAAGAGAATATTTAAATTTAGTTTCATTGAAGAAAGTATTTCCAAAATCAGAGCGTGGAAGGGAAAAATTGCGATTTATTTTTCTTCCAACAGACAGAGAGACAACTTCAACAACTCTGACCCATTAATTCTGCAAGTGAAGAACTCTTATGTCTCGGAAATTAAAAAGGCCGAAGTGTGAATATCAGCCATGGCGGTTGGATGACTTCCGCTTGCACTTACAGGGAGACAATCAAGGGACGAAAATGGAAAGGAGGAAGAGGAAAGGGGTTTTGAGATAAAGCGCTGGAGTTGTCAGAGAGTGAACTTTTACGAGAAAAGGAAATAAAATTGGGTCATGATTTTGAATAATACCTGAAATTGAACAAATTGATTGGAATCATGAGATTAAAAAAAAGATTCTGTTTGATGTTGTTTGATGTTGTGTTTTTGTTTTGTTTTGTTTTGTTTTTTTTTGGGTTTTTTTTTTTTGCTTTTTTAATTATTGATTTTTGCAATGCTAGATTTAATCGATTCGTGTTCTCTGCTCCGCCATAGAAATCAAATTTTAAAAACTGATCAAAGTAAAATACTATTTACCAAATAGAGAAACAACTCTGGATGTAGAAGGAGACGAGAAAATATATAAATTAATTGAATGCGTGTGTGTGTGTGTGTGTGTGTGTGTTTGTTTGTGTTTGTGTGTGTGTGTGAGGGAGAGAGGGAGGATACAATTTGATCCAAAAATATCAGTAACGCAAGAGAGAGAGAGAGAGAGAGAGAGAGAGAGAGAGAGAGAGAGAGAGAGAGAGAGAGAAATATTGAATGAAAGGGAGACTAATAAATATGATAAATCCTCTCAAAACGTCCATTATGTCTGGATGAGCACCATGCTTATATTTTTTGGTATTTGAATTTTGAACGTAACATATAACATTTTATTTAAAAAGAACAGTTTTATTGAATACAGCGGGTTTCTTTTTTTTCTTTTTAAAAAAATGTAAATCCTAATTCAGAACATATTAACATTAAACTAAGTTTCCTTCAACCTGTCCTTTCCGATATAGATAATGCCAGATTGACTCGTTGGAACACAACTGTTGATGGAACCTTAACCTTACCCTACTGGCTCTAAACCCTGGGCCTTCCAGATAATTTTGGCCAGGGTCGCCTGAATAAGCTTCAACAGTTTGACGGCACTATCCTGAAGCATACTAACTTAGTAACTGGTTCTAAACTATCGGAACAATGGCGCACGCCCTAATGAAATACTTCTCCGACGAGCATAAAAGTGTATCAAGAGGAGAAAGACATTATAAATCTGATCATGTTTTGACTTTTATACATTTTGATCGCATGACATGTGAAAAAGTTCTAACCCGCTTCAGAATAAAAAGTTCCGATTTTTTGTTGTTGTTTAAAACCACGCTGCTCGTTGCTGGGCGGACGTGACATCAGACTATTGAAACTATTGCTTGAGTCTCTAATCTGCTATGAATGGAACTCATAGGGGGTTTAGTGTGGTGGAGAAAGGGGAGCAAAAGAATGTGAGTCAAGGGAGGAGTTTGGGGAAATTGAGAAAATGGAATATCAACGCGAAACATGAGTCTAAAAAATGATAATATCGAGGAGGCGGGGTGGGGGGGGGGGGGGGGGTGATTGTTAATATTTTTATACTTGTTTTTTTTTTTTTTTACTTTTCATTGTTGTAACATAAAAAAATAACTTTTATTCCCAATCAAAATCTGACCGAAAAACAACAATAATAACAACAACAACAACAAAAAAAAAAGAAAAATAAACATAGATAGCTTTTGTGGCTTTTTTTTAACGGGAAATTCCAGCATTTCAAAAAAAATATATATTTCTTACTTAATATACTCTTTTCTCTTTCTTATCTTTTCTTTGCCACGTTTCTCTATTATGAGAACTTTCTATTTTTGGTTTTATCTCTTTTCTTGTGTTTTGTTTATTTATTCGTTCTTATTTGCTGTTTTTTTTTGTTTGTTTTGCTTTTGTTTTTTTTTGTTTTTCAAAAGATATTGGCGGAACTTTAATATGGGCATGGTAATATCCTTGCAGTTATGAACACCTTGTTTTGTCAACAATCCAGAAACAAATTTATCTCAATAAGTTGTAGAGATAAGGAAATATATGTTGTTTTGTTCTCATTGATCTCCGAGAAAACCCCAGAAGAGAATTAATTTTATCGAGTAAAGAAACCCAAGTGATGGAACATTGTTTGGGCGGGCGGGGAAGGGGGGGGGGGGGGAAGATGCAGATTAATGCGTGCAAAACTAAATGATTCTTTTTCTCTAATCGTATTGCTCTCAGTCAGGGCCCGGTGCTTGAATACATTCCACGGAATTATGCATGAGGGCGCATGCGCTAGGCGGAATGAGACGAGGTTTTTGTGGCGTTAGTTTGGTGGTGGGCAGATGAAGGACCTAGATTAGATTGATCTCTTGATGAGGAGTGATTTGGGGGGAATCAGGAGGGGTAGGGAGGGGGGGGGGGTGATGGTGATAGGGGAAGAGAAAGATCTCTTTTCACTCATTTGCCTGGGATTTAGGCCAGAAGGGTCGCCTCTCCTAATTTTCGTCTACTTCCTTCTTATCATTCTTTTTGTTCTTCTTGTTTATATTTATTCGAACTTTATTTCTTATTCTTCTTTTCTTTTCTTCTTCTTCTCTTCTTCTTCTTCTTCTTCTTCTTCTTTCTCTTCTTCTTCTTCTTCTTCTTCTTCTTCTTCTTCTTCTTCTTCTTCTTCTTCTTCTTCTTCTTCTTCTTCTTCTTTCTTCTTCTTCTTCTTCTTCTTCTTCTTCTTCTTCTTCTTCTTCTTCTTCTTCTTCTTCTTCTTCTTCTTCTTCTTCTTCTTCTTCTTCTTCTTCTTCTTCTTCTTCTTCTTCTTCTTCTCCTTCTTCTTCTTCAAACTTTAAGTTTTTTTTTCCTCTCTCTTTCTCTTTCTCTCTCTCTCTCTCTCTCTCTCCCTCTCTCTCTATCTCTCTCTCTCTCTCTACTCTCTCTTCTCTCTCTCTCTCTCTCTATATATATATATATATATATATATATACATATATATATATATATATATATATATATACAGAGAGAGAGGGGAGAGGGAAGAGAGAGAGAGGGAGAGAGAGAGAAGAGAGAGAGAGAAGAGAAGAGAGAGAGAGAAAGAGAGAGAGAGGGAGAGAGAGGGAGAGAGAGAAAGAGAGAGAGAGAGAGAGAGAGAGAGAGAGAGAGAGAGAGAAGAGGTAGAACGAAACAAACCATCCTCAAGGATCTTATCATTTTAACGACGAAAATACTTAAATCTTATTTATTATTGATTTTTATCAGGAAAAGAAAAAAATCAAAACGGATGCACAGTGGAATTGATGTTAGAAGACGTAAACTGCCATCTTGCCCGGAACGACACATCAATCTCCCAGTGCGAATTTAATTTATTCCATAACAAAAATGCTATACGAATGATCCAATACCCACAGGGAAAGGAAACCAAATCATTGGATTATTGAAAAGGGAAATGCGAGAAGGGGCTCGTGTCAGACGAAGAAGAAATGATAGACGAGTTCACGTGAATTCACGTGTGTTTTTTCGTTGCTTGGGGAGAAAATCAAAACAAAAACAAACAAAAAAACAAAACAAAAAACCCAGCAAATTAAATCAGAAAACGAAAGACAAATTGTAAGAGTTCGTGAGTGCATAACTTGATTTTAAAACAAGATTCGCTTGTCAATTTCAATTGTCGTGGGGTGGGTTTGGAAGAGGGTGGGGGGGGGGGTGGAGAGTGGGTTTGTTGTTTTTCTTTTTTTGTTGTTGATGATTTTGTTTTGTTTGAAGTGAGACGATAATATATGTCATATTTTTGAGAATTTTTAATTTTAAATTCACTTTCCGCCATATTGATTTCCCCTTCACATTATCGATTGGAGAAGATGGTTCATATTTAAAATAGATTAAGCCAAACTTGACGATGTATAAAAGGTCGTTTTGGGGTTTTCTTGTATTGTGGGGGGTGGGGGGAGGGATGCATATCTCTTCGATACGGGTCCAGTACAAGACAGTTTACTACTACTACTTCTACTACTACTACTACTACTACTACTACTACTACTACTACTACTACTACTACTAACTACTATAACTAATAATAATAATAATTTAATAGTATACTACTAGTAGTAGTAGTATATAATATATATAGTAATAATATAATAAATAATAATAATATTACAACGAGAGAGAGAGAGAGAGAGAGAGAGATAGAGAGAGAGCATTGGTCTTCTCTTGTGCTCTTACCATTCATGACATTGACTTGTTTACATTGTTAGATCAAAGGGATGTATGCCGCCATTTCGCACGTTCCTCACATTTCACATACACGTTCTACTAATTTTAGGTATGTGTCATCATCAAAGATAACACCAAACAAATGAAAACTCTTTTGGATTGATACAAACTTACTCAATTACTTCAACAGCCCGCTTGTATTTCGGGATATTCCCTCGATTGGACCATCACGTCACCTGAGGATCAATCCCGAAACCTCGTTCGTGTAGTCGACAACACACTTTCGGACCAATACTTCCTACTCTGGAACATTATTAACGCGAATCAACTAAATTCAATGGAAAAAAGGGCAGGTGAAGTGCCGAAATCTAGAAGCAATCAACGCATTCAGTTTTCGTTCGGACATAAGGACAACGGTAGAGTCGATCTAGCATGGCAACACCACTGATATATTCAACACAGTAACGAGATATTCTTGAGCACCATACCATGTTGAAAAACGGTCGCCTACCAACAAGGCAATATGCAGCGTCGATAACGTTTCCAACCGTCGAAGCTAGCAACAACGTCGTGCAGCGGAGAGGAAATGGAGAGCTTCGGGACTGGAAGGCAAAAGTAAGTCTACCCTAATCTCGGACAATGTTTCATGCAAATTATCCCCCCTGATAAGTTCTGTTAACTTTTTTTCATGATATTATAGTGTCAAAGGTTAGACAAGATCTTGAACAAAGAAAGTTTACGATCGATTATTCTCCATTCATTTTTTGTACAAAACTTAACTTCGTTTAATTCTGTTTCCAAAAAATTCATACAAATTTGATTTTATCTTCCCCTCCCAAAATATATGACTTTTACTCTATTCCAACAAGACTTATGGCGGAAAATATTGACTATAACCTCTTTCTGTTAAAGATGCTTTTAAGCGGGGGAAAATGTATGGACACCGTGAATTACTGTGTCCAACATTCCATGTGTTTCGGGACATTTTACATCCCGCAAGCGGTCACCATTTCCAAATGTGGCTCAGGAATCAAGGAAATGACTAAATTATAATATTTTGTTCAGAATTGGATGAATAGTGCATCTAAATGCAAAATTCGCATATAAATGCTAGTTTAGGGAACTAGCTTGGAACCAATAATGTAACATGACGAAATCCAACAACACTTCTCTCAATTCTACACATGCTAAGAGGGGAAAATCATTTTTAGAAATAATTCCATAATTTTTTATTAAAACAAAAGCAAACTATTTTAACATGATATAAATTGAAAATTATTAACCTATACATATAATATTTCATTCTACAGTAATTTCATGAATCTCCAATTGATGGTGAAAAAATAAAATTTTAAAATATAATAAAAATAAAATTCCCTTTATTCATCACCAAGGGCAAATTTGTCTTTAGGGTCTATTCCAAGGGAAGACTGGATTAGCCCAAGCGTCAGCCGCAGAGCAGCGCCACAAAGTGAGCTAGGGCGAGGTGACTTGCTCAAGGCCACACAGCGCAGCGTTGTGTGATTGAACTCTGTACATTTCGGGTACGAAGCAAATATCGTACCACTGAGGCACGCTGGGTGCATGAAAATTGTCAAAATCTGCCAGAAATGCCACGAGTATGGTAAATATCAATGAATAATGAAGAACATAGACCAAAAATATGCAAAAACTCATATAAATTTATGCAAAATTGAGAGTACAATTGAAATGTATTGCGATATATAGATAACCGCGAAACTAGGCGGACGGGTATAACCTACTTAATTTGGTTTTGCTGACAGCGACAGACTGAAAACACATGTCGGAAACTTTAATTGTAATTCTGAAAAGGCAAACGTACCTCAATAATCACTCAAAACTAGATGTATGGGTTGAGAATAATAAGCTCGAAATAAGACTTACAGCGACCGACAACAGACAACAAAGGTTGGGAGCTCTGCGATAAACACCGATGTAATGAATTACATAGTGTGAGGATTTTGATGAATTATCTCCTTTGATTTTGCTTTCCAATTAAAAAGAAATCAAAGGAGATAATTCATCAAAATCCTAACAGCATGTAATTCATTACACAGTTACATCCCTTGCAAGAATTGTATTCTCAATTTTGCATAAATTTATGAGTTTTTGCATATTTTTGGTCTATTCTCTTCATTATTCATTGATATTTATTATTGCAAACTTGTGATATATTTTACTGATAATAGGCTCGAACATTAGCATTGATAGTTACATTAAGTCGATTTTTTTTCATTGGTTATAGTACCATACTTTGGGGTATTCCTTTCTTTACGGTATATAAAAACAAGGGGTCTGGGATGAGTGAACTTTTGGAGGGTTTACATTAAAAACATTAAACACAGTGAATTCTGTTGTGATTACGATCACTGAACTCTCCACAGGCTTGACTGGTCGTTTACTTTTCACGTAGCCTACATAAACAATTATTACATTTTAATAGTTGAAAGTCAGAGACGAATCTAGCTTCCTGGTGTAATTACTACATTCATAAAAGGCTAGTAACATTATGAATTAAAGATAAAAGTTTGTCACAATAAGGACATTTTTCAAGTATTTCTCTAGTGAGGCGAAGCGCGGAATTCTTTATCATGGCATGCGGCGAATAGCAATACTGTTAATAGATTGCCCACAATCAGGAACTACGAGTGGTTAGATCAAAGTAATAATTATGTCATTTTAAGTATGCACCTCCTGTATTTGAAAACTGCGGTTCCTTTAAAAGGTTATGCTACACAATGGAATTTAAATGGAATCTGTTATTAAAGAAGTTTAGATTCAGTGACATTTCACATTATTACATTCAAAGGACCTAATCCCGCCTTTCGCCTGTGAACATAATTCAAGAATCGCAAACATATACCCTGTTAAATGGGTGGTCAGTGGGTTTCTGTAACATGTATTGTTCGACCTTAATTAGGGGGTTATGTCTTTGTGAAAGGCTTCCTCGCCCTAACGAAAAGTCGTAAAATTCGAAGACCAACCCCCCCCCCCCCAACCCGCCCTTGTGTTTCAGCACTGCCTTTGTAAAAAAAAAAACGTATAAGCACCAAACGGTCTGCTTGTATCGTCCACTATATTACATGTCCGTCATCCATTATGGAAGAGATAAATTATAATCGCTGCGAGTTTTTTGGGGGGTTTTTTTCAACACTGTTAATTACTAATTAAATGATATTTATTGCTACACTGTTTGAAACAAGCCAAGATTAATTTCTAAGGTAAGCCACTGAATGCAACTTTGTTGGGAATATTTTCCTCACTAGAAAGAGAATTAACACACCATTAAGATAAACATTTTAGAATTTGAGTAATATTTTCTTGCAAACAATGAAAAGATCAAAGAAATTCGGCATTGTGCGAAAACTGTTTGGTCTATCATTATCGGTATCAGAAAAAATGTGTAACACCACTTAAAATGTAGCCCTTATGAAAAAAGTCACGGCACCACATTTCTAACTTTGGAGGAATTTGCAATATTATGTGCGCACGCGAATTGGAACGGACTTATAGTAGTGGTAATGTTATAATCGGCAGATAGTAGTAGTTGTAGTAGTAGTAGTAATAGTAGTAGTAGTAGTAGTCGTCGTAGTAGTGGTAGTAGTAGTAGTAGTAGTAGTAGTAGTAGTAGTAGTTAGTAGTAGTAGTAGTAGTAAGGTATATAGTAGTAGTAAGTGTAGTATGTAAGTAGTAGTAGTAGTAGTAGTAGTAGTAGTAGTAATAGTAGTAGTAGTAGTAGTAGTAGTAATAGTAGTAGTAATAGTAGTAGTAGTAGTAGTAGTAGTAGTAGTAGTAGTAGTAGTAGTAGTAGTAGTAGTAGTAGTAGTAGTAGTAGTAGTAGTAGTAGTAGTAGTAGTAGTAGTAGTAGTAGTATAGTAGTAGTAGTAGTAGAGTGTAGTAGTAAAAGAGTTGTAAAGATGTAGTAAGTAGTAGGTATGGTAGATATGTTAGTAGTACGTATTATAGATCGTAGTTAGATAGTTAGTAGTATAGTATAGTTGTACTTAATTGCGACAGTTTAACAAAGAATATAAAGACGCGATGCGAGACTTTTACTGAATTCACATCTATCATTTAGAAGATTAAGTGTTAATCTGCTTCACTAAAATATCGTAGAATAAGAGGCGATCTAATTCATATAATATATAGACTCGTGCATGGTTCTTACAATATTAATTATAATGATTTTTTTAAAAATTATTCGCATGTTACAAATACTAGGGAAGATAAGTTTTAAGATATGTGTTGAAAGATGTAATTTGTCTATAAGAAAAATAATCTAATTCAAAGGACTGTGACAATTTGGAATAATCTAAAGTTTGAGACGAAAAATTCTGATTCAATTAATAATTTTAAGAATACTATTGATAAAGATCTTATGAACATTTTATTTGATTTTGACGAATAATGTAACATGATATTGGATATTATTGTCTTTTCTATAACACTTTTTTGAAACTCTCGAATATACAAGTCGGACATGCCAAATGAATGTAAATAGAGTAAATTATACTATGAATATTGAATATGACACAAATTTATGTATTAGAAATTTAATTCTCAATATTATCAATTAAATGACATTTTATACCAATTATATTATAATTGATAAATGGTATCTACGCACACAACTTACAAGGAGCATTTAGATAGTAACGGTACGATACGATACGATAGTAGTTGTAGTAGTAGTAGTAGTAGTAGTAGTAGTAGTAGTAGTAGTAGTAGTAGTAGTAGTAGTAGTAGTAGTAGTAGTAGTTGTAGTAGTAGTAGTAATAGTAGTAGTAGTAGTAGTAGTAGTAGTAGTAGTAGTAGTAGTAGTAGTAGTAGTAGTAGTAGTAGTAGTAGTAGTAGTAGTAGTAGTAGTAGTAGTAGTGGTAGTAGTAGTAGTAGTAGAAGTAACATCTCCAGAGATAAACAACTAACAATGCTAAAGAAAGGAGAGGGGTGGGGTATTGTGAGAGGTTGATCCATGTTGTTAGAGATGGTATAATCGCAATGTGGTGAGTTCACATGAGGTCAGAGTATCCCAGAGACTTGATCAAATGAGCTTCCCAACAAAAGTGGGAAAGCAAAATGAACATCCAAGGGGCATTAGAATGGTCAGACTGTTTATACGACGGTTGCCTAGGATTTTCAAAATGGCTGCCGCTAGATGAATCCTCGTCATTTTTTGTTTTCGTAATATTGTGCTGCCAGATTTACTTCTTCAATAATATTTCTAAAATATTAATTCTTTGAATCAACAGATTTACGACTTTTTTACGACCATAGATGAAAATTCACGACTTCTCTACGACTTTACGACCTTGCGGGACACAAGAAAGTCTCCCGATGCCGCCAAAACGTGAGGCAGCACGTGATAAAACACGTGTTTTTGTCCTTGACCGGTCATCTTGCAATGTAAATTATAGAAAAAAATAACCATAAAGAAATGGTTGTCAGGTGCCAAAAGAAGCGCATAATCATAAATACCCGATCACGCCTCAATTAATATCCATATATAGTTTTTTAATGGAAAAAAAATGGTAAAATTATCAAAAATGACAGTCGATCGATTTTTTTAGATACGGTTAATTATTCAAAATTATTGCGCTTGTGTGAACAGAACAAGACATATTTGGAACCTAGTTTTCAGAATAATTTAGCCATATACAACGCATTTAACTAAATAAAAAATGCATTTCTATCTACATGTTTGTTTTAACTGAAATTATTTTTTTCTACAACAAAAACGAGAGACATATTTTGTGCACAACGTTGTCCGGCTGCTAAAGTTCCTAATCACTTGCAATGAACGGCAGTCCAAATGATAGAAAAGCAAGGTTTCAATTTCAGTTCTGTGTTTGAGTTTGTAATTTGTATCGATTGTTTTTGAGAGCAGGAAAAGATTTCGTTCAATTTTAATCCATAAAAGCTTTCGGGTCTTTAACTTTAGATGTCTCACTCGCATGATTTTAGAAGGTTTTGTAGATTTGTTTTCATTTAGGCTTAACAATTCACTTCGCAATTTGACTGTCAGTCAGTTATTACTGTTCCATTCGCCGAGTCTCACTTATAGAGTTTACGTTTCCTTCACTCATGTCTGCTTCATGCTCATGCGGTGATTTATTTGGATACTGTTTGAGAGAAAACAATTTCCATAACTAATGATGAATAAATATTTTTTAAAAATGATTATGGTATGGTATCGTTTACAAGATAGAACGTGTGTCAATCATATTTTAACAAAAAAAAAAAAGAACAAACAAAAAAATTGCACGCCCTTTCCTGATAATAGAGGTCGGCGGAACATCTTTAGGTCTTCAGTCTCTAGATACCTGCCTTTATGACCGGAAAAGGAACAAGGCAAGTGGTCTCTTCCACCGGTTTTCAATATCTTGTGTTGTTTTCGGGATTTAAGGTGGTAGCCACTTTGCCACATGACTTTTTGTTGTTGTTTTTTTAAAGAGGTGAGAGAAGGAATGGCAGAGAGGGAGGAATGGTTGAAAGAATGAGAAGGCCGGATATGGGGGAGGGTAGGGAGATTTTTTTTTTTAAAGAGAAGAAGAAAGTGTCACACTCAATCCCTTATCGCATCTTTGATATAATTTATTTGGCAGATGTCAACTTATATTTATGACACTTTGGATCTCCCAAGCTGTTTCTACTTATTTGACAGCTGTGTGAAAGTATAACTGCAGTTTAGCCTATTGTAAACTGCAGGGAATCTGGTCAGCGGTTTTCGTCAGATCTAATAAGTTGTTTAATTTTTATACTGGGTTCTTCACTGTGCTATTAAATATTAAATAAAATATAGTGTGTCAATTTAATGACGAGTTTTTTGAAATGACAAAATGTTATATTTTCAGTAGAGTTTGTGTGGTTATAGGAAGGGGGGGGGGGGGGGTCGTTCGGAAAGAGTCTCCCTTAGCTCTAGAAAAATTAAATTATAAAAAAGTCTCTAAGTTTGTGTGTTTGTATGCGTATGTGGTGGTGGTGGGGGGGGGGGGGGGGGGGGTCAAGCGGTTTTGTTAAAGTTTTATCCACATTCCTAAATAATAATAATAATAATAATAATATAATAATAATATAATAATAATAATAAATAATAATAATATAATATAATAATAATAATAATATAGTAATAATAATAATAATAATAATAATTAATAATAATAATAATAATAATATATAATAATAATAATAATAATAATATAAATCTTTATTCAGTCCACAAAATGGAAAAAATGTCCGTGGTCTACATCGCTTTTAAACTTAAATCGGATTGCAAATGTATTGATCTTATGCGTATTGGAAAAATACTCACGACATCTCCATCGGGGTATAACATATTAACACACAAAATTGCAAACTCGAATGTTCATAGTCTGATTGATATAACTTAGTGATAAGTTAATTATAAAAATGGCTGTCTAAAAGCAATAACAACGGGTTGACTAACGTCAAATTCATTCCTTCTATTGATGCTCTGTGTTAAATTAAAATACTCACAAAGTCCGCCAGCCAGAAATATCACTCCAGCCCATAAATCTACATGGAACCTTGAACTTTATAGTCTAAAAACAATAACAATGAGATGAGTGACGTCAATTTGGTTCCTTCTATAAATATCCAAGAACCTAACTCACTCCATCCGCTCTCTCCTCCTTCAATACATATGAATCTATTCTCTCATCACTTTTTTGTGCGGCTATGCATGCGGTCTTGTGAAATGACACTCGCATTTGGATCGGACGGTACTGGATTCGAGTCCCGCTCTGAGTGGCGCATAATTGAGTCCTTGGAAAAGGCTCTTTACTCGCATTCTCTCACCTTGTTCACTGTTAAAATGAGTACTTCGCTGTTTACAGCGTCGTCTCTGTCGGGAAACAATTGCAATATCGCTTAGCAGTCATGTTTCGTCTAACATGTTTTTATGTTGGCCAAAGACCCTTATAAAGTGATTTGAGCACCTTTATTGAATATAGCGGTATATATAGCGCAAGTAAATGTTTCTCTCTTTCTCTTTCTCTCTCTCTCTCTCACTCTCTCTCTCTCTCTCTCTCTCTCTCTCTCTCTCTCTCTCTCTCTCTCTCTCTTATAGCTATTGCTACATATGATGCGAATATCTTGGACGGTTATTGATGCTATGAGTTTAGGTAAAATGCTCACAACATCCACCAGTCGGAAATAACGTACCGTCACACAAAACTACGAGTAACCTTGAACGTTAAAAGTCTGATTGATATAATTTAGTGAGAACTAATTACCAAAATGACTGCCTTAATACAATAACAAAGAGTGGAATGATGTCAATTTCGTTCCTTCAACAGTCTAATTGATATAATTTAGTGAGAAGTAATCAATATTGTGCGCAAGACGAAAGATAGAATAACAGACAGTAACTGGGATCGGTTCTGTCGGCCACATAGCCTCACTATTAATTAAAATTTATTTCTAATTTCACCAATTTTTGGAGTAAACACACAGTTCTTAGTATCAAACCTATTGTAAATTTGACGCTGATCACGAATCCGACGTGAAAACAGCGAAAATCCGAAAAAATTGTCCACTTTTTTATACTGCCACGCCCCCGATCGCCGATCGCCTCAAAAAAATATCTCCCCGTGTGTGGGCAAAAATCATCTGCGATAAACGCAGGGATCGGGTCACAGCGACGAGATCACCCGTACCGCGATCAGCGGATGTCAGCGTCAGAGCCTTTTAAGGATGACGATCTGGGGACTGGCATGGCTGAAGCAAATCGTAGTGAAATCGCGTTGCGTATGGCCAAAGAACTGGTCGCTCGCAAATTCCGCCTTGCTTCATATTTTTCGAGGCGATCGGATATTGGGGGCGTGGCAGTATAAAATAGTGGACAATTTTTTTTCTTCCGGATTTCCGCCGTTTTGACGTCGATTCGGAACTGCGTCAGATTTACAATAATTTTGATACAAAGAACATATTACTTAAAATATTTATGAAATTAGAAATACATTTTAATTAATAGTCAGGATTTTGTGGTCGATAGAACAGTGCCCCTCCCTGGGGTCTTGTGGTTTGACTCTCGCTCTCGGTTCGGAAGGTACATGTTTCGAGACCCGCTCTGAGCGGCTCAGATTGAGTCCTTGGAAAAGGCTCTTTATTTACATTCTCTCACCACTCAGGTGTAAAATAAGTACATGTGTTGTTAGTGTTGTTGTTGGCTTGGGACCCCTTGTAAAGCGCTTTGAGCACGTCTAGTGGATATTGCGCTATATAAATGCTGTGTTATTATTTTTTAAATAGTATTTTTGTAAAATTTCAGTCAGGGAGAGGTAGATGGACAAAAGTTTTCGTTTTTCTTTAGGTTCCCGATTACCGTAAAATTGATAATGGGTTTCATACAATATTTTAAAAATCAGTAAAAGAAGAAATAGTTTTCCGGTCTCCGTAATTTCCTTTGTCATGACATAAGGCTATACTTCTGCCAGTGTGTTTGTTTGTTTTTTGTGGGGGTTTTTTTTTGTTTTGTTTTGTTTTGTTTTTTTGTTGTTTTTTTTTTTGTTTTTTTTTTATTTTTCTCCACAACCGTTGACGCGACTGTTGACGCACATCACCGTCGACTTGACACATGAGATTTGGGATTGACAGCAGATGCCAAAAAGCCTTGACTACGCGATGACAGGTCTGGGTATTGATACAAACACACACAAACTGGTTGTAAATTGAATCATTGAGAATGCCTTTGTAATGGTCCGAAATTATGATAATGTCTATCTGATTGTAAGTAGGTCTAGGTAGGCAATTGATAATCAGAGTTTTTTCACGTTCCTTGCCAGGTAGTAAACGTGCGGGAAGGGTGTTTAAATGCACCATTACCATACCTGCCAACCCATAGTGAAAAAAAATAGGAGGCTTCTTCAAAAAAAAAAAAAAAAAAGGAGTCTAGGGAAAATATAGGGATAGCAATGTTAAGAGAAAAAAAAAAGCAAATTTACATATAAAATTCAAGCGTCTTGTCATTGGACTCAAAAAATTAACAAGACTAATACTTGCCCACCCTTTTGACAACTGGTAGACAATATCCGTGCTTCATTTTGAGACAAACTTTTTTTCGATATTGGACATTTGTCTTATTTCTCAGAAAAATTGTTAAAGACTAATTATTTCCATAGTTTTTCTTTTCAAGTAAGCTTTGCACAGCCTTGCATGTATTTTCTCACAAAGATCATAAGAATAAAACTCCGAAATGAGTTTTTTAAAATAGAAAAAAATATCATTTTTTCTTTTAAACTGGCAATAAAAATTAATCCTTGTATCATCAGCTTTTGCTCTTTCTATTCTTTACTATGTATTTGGTTATGAATTGAAGTCCCTAAAATAGTTGGAACAAAACTGATATGTGCAGAGCTGCCTACTCTTATCTCATCGTAAAATTAAAAAAAAAAAAAAAATTGGAGAAAAACATTTTTTTAAAAATTCATTAATTAAAAAATCGGAGTTTCCCAAAATCCGGCGGGGTGAGGTAAAATCAAGAAAAAAATCGGGGTAAATCCGATTTTATCGGGGTACTTGGCAGGTATGCCATTACATATGAATAATTTATCTTCACAGCAAAAATCAATAAGAAACTGGCCATTTTCATCACGCATCTGCACAACCACAATCACCATATCATCATCATCCCATCCGACAATACTACCACAACCACCACATTATCAATCCAACCACCCATACTACCATAACCGTCATCATTCCCAATACCACAACTACAAAAAAAATAAATTAAAACTAACCATTAAACGTACCCATACCGCTTTACAAGGGGTCCCAGACCAATATCAACAGGTAGCCTAACATATAGAATGAGACATATTACAATTTTTTTTCCGAAAGAGACAACACATTATACGACCAAGTATTATTTTACACCTGAGTACGGTGAAAAAATATGAGGAAAGAGCCTTTCCAAGGACTCAACTATGTGCTGAGCGAGGCTCATACCCAGGACATTCTGATCCGAAAACGAGTGTCATGGCACAAGACCACACCTCCTTAAAACCACCACATCATCATCCCTACCACCACATCCTCATCCCTACCACCACATCCTCATCTCTACCACCAAACCATCTTCCCTACCACCACCTCATTATCCCTACCACCACATCATAATCCCTACCACCACACCATCTTCCCTACCACCATCTCATCTTCCCTACCACCACATCCTAATCCCTACCACCACACCATCATCATTACCACCACCTCATCATCCCTACCACCACATCCTAATCCCTACCACCATATCATCATCCTTACCACCACATCATCATCACTACCACCACACCATCATCTTTATCATACCCCCATCATCCCTACCACCACATCCTCATCCCAACCACCACACCATCTTCCCTACCACCACCTCATCTTCCCTACCACCACCTCATCTTCCCTACCACCACAACCTCACCCCTACCACAATATCATCATCCCTACCACCACAACCTCATCCCTACCACCACACCATCATCATTACCATCACCTCATCATCCCTACCACCACATCCTAATCCCTACCACCACACCATCTTCCCTACAACCATCTCATCATCCCTACCACCACATCCTAATCCCTATCACCATATCATCATCCTTACTATCACATCATCATCACTACCACCACACCATCATCTTTATCATACCCCCATCATCCCTACCACCACATCCTAATCTCAACCATCACACCATCTTCCCTACCCCAAACCATCTTCCCTACCACCATACCATCATCCCTACCACCACAACCTCATCCCTACCACCACATCATCATCCCTACCCCAAACCATCTTCCCTACCACCACCTCATCATCCCAACCACCATATCATCATCCCTACCACCACATCATCATCCCTACCACCACCTAATCATCCCTACCACCACATCATCATCCCTACCACCACATCATCATCCCTACCCCAAACCATCTTCCCTACCACCACCTCATCATCCCAACCACCATATCATCATCCCTACCACCACAACCTCATCCCTACCACCACATCATCATCCCTACCACCACATCATCATCCCTTCTACAACAGGCATTCATCATTCCTACCACCACCACTACTCCCACCATAACCATCACATCATCATCCCTACCACCACACCATCATCCTTACCATCACCTCATCATGCCTACCACCACATCCTAATCCCTACACCACACACTTCCTACCACCACCTCATCCTACCACCACACTCATCCCTACACAATCTAATCCTACCAAACTTATCCTATACACTCATTCCACCCACCTCATCATCCCTACCACCATTCATATCCCTAACCACATCATCATCCTACCACCCTAATCATCCTACCCCACACTCATAACCACCACATATATTCCATCCCCTACACCACCATCTATCCTCCACAACCTACCTACCACCAAATCATCCCTACCACACTCATATCCTTCTACAACAGGCATCATCTTCTACATCACCTACATCACTCATATCCATACCCACTCATCCTTACATCACTCACATCTACACCATCCTAATCCACCACCATCTCTACCACCTCATCTCTACCACCACAATCATCTACCATATCATAATTCACCACAACTTTATCTACTACATCATCATCTACACACTCATCATCCTACACATATCATCATCAACATATCATCATCCCTACCACAATCATCATCCTACTCATCTATCTACACACCTATCATCCCTACCACCATCTCATCATCCTACCACCATATCATTCCTACACAACTACTCATATACCCCATGTTTTCAACCTACACACTCATATCCATACATACATCTCATCCTACCACACATATCCACCATAACCACCACGTCATCATCCCTATCACCACCACTACTCCCACCATAACCACCACATCATCAACCCTATCACCACTACAGTAAAATATAAGATGGCGTCGCACGGTCATATTATAAGCTCAAGCCTTTTGGTCAGGTACACCGATTTGTATGTTTAAAAAAAAGAAAATGATTACAATGATCATACGGTATGCCTGGCGCGGAAGGTAATATTATTCAAAATAGCAGCCCCTAGATGAAGCTTCGCCATTTTCTGCACTCTTAAATCTATCCTGAATAAACTTTTCAAAACTTCAATTCACTGACTCTTCAATTTATGAATATTTAAGGTCCGTTGATGCAAAATTACGGTTATTTACGGTCTTTGCCAGCTCAAATTTACGACTTTTAAAATGACTTTTCGACCTTGTTCGACCGATTATTATCATCATCGTCATCATCATCATCATCATCTATCATATCATCATCATCATCACATATCTTAGCATCATCACTCGTCATCATCATCATTCTCATCATCATCACTATCATATATCATCATCATCATCATCATCACATCATCATCAATCATCATCATCACATATCATCATCACATCATATCATCACATCATATCATGATCCTCATCATCATATCATCATATCATCATCATCATCATCATCTCATCATCTCATCATATCCCTCATCATATCTCATCTTATCTTCATTATTACTATATTATTATTTATTGTTATTACTTTTATCAGTATTATTATTGTTATTATTATATTATTATTATTATTATTATTATTATTATTATTATTATTACTATTATTATTATTATTATTATTATTATTATTATTATTATAATCATTATCATTGTTATTATTATTATTGTTATTATTATTATTATTATTATTATTATTATTATTATTATTATTATTATTTATTATTATTATTATTATATTATTATTATTATCATTATCATTGTTGCTGTTTTATTATTATTATTATTATATTATTATTATTATTATTATTTATTATTATTTTATTATTATTATTATTATTATTATTATCATTATCATTGTTATTATTATTATTGTTATTATTGTTATTATTATTATTATTATTATTATTATTATTATTATTATTATTATTATTATTATTATTATTATTATTATTATTATTGTTATTATTGTTATTATTATTATTATTATTATTATTATCATTATCATTTTTATTATTATTATTGTTATTATTATTATTATTATTATTATTATTATTATTATTATTATTATTATTATTATTATCATTACATTTATTATTATCATATCCCTGTTTTAATCCATCTGATCATTGTTTACACCTAATCATCGGCTGTTATCCTGTCTGCCCCTCTCTTTTTCTTCTGTAGTGTGTGTGTACCTCTGTGGGTTAGCGTTACCACGCGAGGCGCTGGCTTTTGAATCTCATTGTCACGCCTGCAGAACGTGCCTCATGTGGTGACTGTGCTATTTCCATCCTATAAAAGAGGCCCATTTCAGCTTTGGATTCAGTTGTAAACGGTTGTGTAAAGAGATTCAACATGCAGATCTTCAATATTTTAGTGAGTAGTCCATTTGTAATCTTATATGTATCTATTTCAAGAGTTTAAATTTTATATGTTATAAGTTTTCCAAATGGAAATATTATTTGTGTTAGTGGGCATTGCTTTTTTTCATAGATATTTTATGTGTTTTGCGTGCGGAAATATTCTTTAGAAGTAATATAGTGAAATTCTATTAACTTCGACTGAAACAGGCAAAAGGTCTGGTAGCTCATCCTTATGATGTCGGAACTTGAACAAAAGTTAAGAGCTGTTGGGTGTAGTCAGTAATTACAGAAAAGGTTTGTTTCTTGTGTTGTTGCCTCAGTAAAGATATTTTACACATATTTTCCCACTCTAGTGATGTCATGAGTAACCTAACACTACCTGGCAATTAACAGTGACAACGATTTTGATTGTACAATTTAAAAAGGTCGCTTACATCCGATTTAAACATATGTGTAGCAACTTGACGTGATTGCTAAAACTTAGTATTCTGGTTGAGGACTCCATGGCTGGGATTGGTCCAGATGGCCAATCAAAATCGTTCTCACTGTTAATTGCCAGGTAGTGTTAGGTTGCTCATGACATGACTAGAGTGGGAAAATATGTGTAAAATATCTTTACTGAGGCAACAACACAAGAAACAAACTTTTTCTGTAATTACTGACTACACCCAACAGCTCTTAACTTTTGTTCAAGTTCCGACATCGTAAGGATGAGCTACCAATTTTTCTTCCGACACACACACATTATTCCGGTTTGGTATCTCCGGCCCTTCGCTTTCTTTGTTTCCGTTTGAAAGTCAACCGGAATGGTGAATGCGAAATAAATATTTTTAGTCGGAAGGTGATTGACTGCTCTCAGCGGAGGTTTTCTTTCCTCACCCCCGTGATTGTTTAATTTTTTCTCTTTTTCCTCCTTCAGACATGATCGCACCTCCTCCTTCTCCTCCTCCTCTTCCTCCTCCTCCTCCTCCTCCTCCCTCTCCTCTTTTTCTTGTTCTTGTTCATCTTCTTTTCTGGATACATATATTCTTGCCTTTGTCCGTCTGATACCATTGTGTTCTGAGCTGGGGATATCATGGAACAGGATGTGGGGTTTCATAGACGTGAGTATAACAAGGGGATGTCGTGGGCCTTCATCTCTTCTGTATAAGGCTCCGTCGATCAGGAAGAACAGGTTGCGGTGGAACCAGTAAAACGTTTTCCTCCTAGCCGGACAGTATTAAGTTCAACATTTCTGACCTGCTCCTAATTTCAACGATAATAGCAGGTGGGTCATGTGCTGATCCTCCGAATGCAGCTTCCTGATATCCTCCATATCAATATTATCAAAGCCAACTTGGGTTGAGTCGTCCAATCCTCTGATTTGTCATTCTCTACGCCCACCCTCGTTTATAACATTCCACTCAGTAACAATTATGCCAGGGGACCCGAGGGGACGACGTAGTCCACTTCTGATTCAAAGGTTCCCCATCTCTCCTGCGTGCGGGCGCAATATTTGCACCCGCCACTAGGCAATTCTGATATCTTATGAAGACGGTAGTGTTGCAATTATCGGTCATGGGAGGTCGAGATAAGTCGTCAGCGTTCATGTGCATTGAACTAGAGCGGTGAACTATCCTCATGTTGTATTGACTGAGCTCTTCGATCCATCGGGCCATCTGGCCTTCTATCCTTTTGAAATACACGAGCCAAGTAAGGCAGCGGTGATCCGTCCATACAGTGAACTCGAAACCTAAGATGTGGTGACGGCAGTGATTGGTAAGAACGTGACAGAAGACAAACGAGAATAAAAACTTCGAGCGGTGATGGAGGCTCGAACCTGCGACCTTACTGGTACGACAGCTCCGCCTGGAGGGAAAATCGTGACTCTAACGTAAGAGCAATCCACGACTCAAAAAGAAGGTTGCTTTTAACTCAATGTCTATCCTGAGCCACTCTCCACGACTTCTTCAGGTCACGGCTTCAACACACGCACAAACGCAGCGAAGATAGTTGGCCCGCATTAACGCTTAATAGCCAATATTCTCAACACAAAATTGTAACATAGAACGGTTGAGATATTGAGTAAGCTTCAGTATTTGGGGTGAATTTTAATTCAGAAAAGTGAGTGGAGCAGGCATTTATGTTGATAATAACAAGGAAAGAATTGAGTAGGAAAATGCCAAAAGACAATAAAGAATAAAAACTACGCGATCGCGATGGGGGCTCGACACCGTGACTAAACCTAAGAAGCATATTCAATGTCACAATAGATTCTTTGTTACATGTTTGTGTTGAGAATATCGGCTATTATGCTTAAATGCTGGGCATCTGAATTCGCGGCGTTTTTGTGTGTTGAACCCGTGGCCTCAAGTATCCGAGAAGAGTTGCTCTAGATAGAAATGGAGTTTGAA
Source organism: Berghia stephanieae (assembly GCF_034508935.2). Lineage (NCBI taxonomy): Eukaryota > Metazoa > Mollusca > Gastropoda > Nudibranchia > Aeolidiidae > Berghia > Berghia stephanieae. Next base: position 7,969,663 of record NC_088369.1, read on the forward strand.
GCGACGTTTTTGTTTGGTTTTTGTTTTGTTTTGTTTTGTTTTTTGGGGAGGGGGAGGGGGGAGGGGGTCCTGGATAGTTCATACAGGTGTGTCACGATCTCCTCGGCCAGGCGTAGTTGTCGTACTCGTTATGTCGCGAGTTCGAGCCCTCAATCGCGATTTTTTTTATTCTCTGATGCCTTCTGGCACTTTCCTACTCATTTCAAGTGACAAAGAATAAGAATACCACGATGTCATAGATAACATGGGATCCAATTAACACAGCACTCTCCTCCTGGCTGTGAGATATATATATATATATATATATATATATATATATATATATATATATATATATATATATATATATATATATAGATAGATAGATAGATAGATAGATAGATAGATAGATAGATAGATAGATAGATAGATAGATAGATAGATAGATAGATTAATAGATAGATTAATAGATAGATAGATAGATAGATAGATAGATAGATAGATAGATAGATAAAGAGAGCGAGAGAGAGAGAGAGAGAGAGAGAGAGAGAGAGAGAGAGAGAAAGATATTGGTGAGTGGACGCACTAGCCGCTGAGATATCAAGCCACACAAAAAATATGGATTTCAAACTCAGTTCCTATCGTGCGGACTCTATTCTTTAAACTACTTAAAGGGTCAAGCCGAGGCTAGGTCACTGACCACGCGAATTTTCGATAGCGATAATAGTGTGCGCTTTCCTCTGTAAAAAATGAAAGACAAACATGTAAACAAATAAGACGGACATGAAATACACAAAGAAACGTCGATAGTACACACAGCATTTCGCCTACCGCCAACCCATCTCCGTTCCCAATTAGCATGAATGTGTGCCTTACTATTTGATTCCCTCTTTTCTTCTTGATTATGTAGTTATTCTCAAATACTCACTCACATCCCGTTGTGTCATGTTCCGTTAGGGAGCGTTCACATATTATGTCAACACTTTGGGGGGAAGGGGGGTCTGCCAAATATTGACAAGTGTTGACATGGGGGAGGGGGGGGTTCATACCCAAGATTATGTCATCAAAAATTTGGTTATACAAATAGAATAAAAACACACCCAAGAAAAACACTGAAAAAGTTGAAGCGGATTAGTAACATATATGTTATTATTCGGATAGGACATCAGTCTTCACAAATTACTTTTTACCAGATCAGGTGATCCACCTACACCTATTCACTGCTGGGTGGACAGGGGGCCCCCGAAAAAAATAATGTGGCTGCGATGGGAATCAACTTGAGTTGTCAGGTCTTCAGCCACGCTCTAACAACTGAACTACCCTAAACATGTCTACATCTTCAAAATGGACTTTTTTTTTGTTAACATCGTGTAATGCTGGATACCAGTATTGAACAGAGACAAAGAGGTATATATCAAATTTCACACCTTTTGGCACTCAGTTGTTTTTACCTCTTTTCCTCTGTTCAATAGCCACCATCACATGACTTTCACGAAAAATAGTCCATTTTGATGATGTCATCATATTGGGGGGGGGGGGTCAATCCAATGATGACAATTGATGACATGGGGGGGGGGGAGGGGGGTCTAAAAATGTCAATTTTTTGTTGACATAATATGTGAACGCTCCGTTATAGGCTTGTATGATTTATATGAATTATTGTATAGGCCGTAGAACGGGGATTTTTTAATTTCTCGTTGTATCCGACCTCCCGTTGCAACGGATGTCGTTATATCTAGGTGTACTGTACTTGGGTGTATCCAACGTTATCACTGGACTGAAACATATTTAACACCCTTAAAAAATAAAAGACAAATAACACAGCTTGTTTTCGGAACTATAAAACATCTTCAAAGAACAAAAAATACAGCAAAACTGGAAGCTAAAACAATACAGAGAATCTAAAAATTAAGACTAAATCTTATCATATCCGTTCAAGATAAGACATTGAAATTTTGTTCCATATGAATTGAATGAAGCGTTATTAGGCATTATACATAGAAGCTCATATTTATATTTTTATCATTTCATTATTTTGACATTTCTTTTGCAAGTCATGAATAAGATGTAATTATTTAAGTATTAAGATGATTTATGATAGACTGACAGAATATACATTGTTCCAATTTACTCAAAATGGTTTAATCTAGATATCAATCCATTCCAAATTAATTTGTCTTTAATTACCCAAATTATGATATAAATTTTATCAATAAGGTTTAAAAATTGATTGATATGGATGTGACCGTTTATTCCAATTTCGAGAGTAAAAATATGTTTATTAATATTTTGAATTTTGCAATTCTCTCCCTCCCCAACGTCGAAAATGATTTAGACTTTCATCTTGATCTTGGCCATTGGTTATACTCAAGGCGATGGCTTATCTCTCATTGACACATTAAAACGAGCGGTGGTACGTATTTATATACAGAGACAATATATATATATATATATATATATATATATATATATATATATATATAAAATATATATATATAATATATAAATGGGATCACTCACTTATATGTGGCCAAAACATATGTTTCTGTGGCTTTCATCCACGTCGTCAGTTGGCCAAACTGCCGACGTGGATGAGAGTCACAGATTGGGATCACTTACTTATATGTAGCCAAAACATAATATGTTTTTATATTAGCTCTAACCATCATTTTCGAGCAGTTTCGTACCTACGAGTAGCCACCAACACTCATATATATATATTATCATCTTGAAAATAAAATTATGTTGATCATTGAATGCAACCAGCTTATCAAAAACGTTCCAAATTAGAATTATGAAATACAATATCAGGTGTGAGAGTTTTTAACGATGTGGCGGGTTATTTCTGTGGGTCGCAAGTCATTTTTATAATTGAATTGTCAAACTATATAGATGCAATCCATCGTTATTGTGTGTAATATGTCCAGTGTGAAAACGTAAAAATATGAGCTTTATATAGCGCAATATCCACTAAATATGCTCAAAGCGCTTTACAAGGGGTCCCTGGTCAACAGCAACATTAAACATGTAGGACGGAACATGACGCCTGTTAGGCGATATTACAATTTTTTGGACAAAGACAACGCTGTTAACGGCCAGGTACCCATTTTACACCTGAGTACGGTGAGAGAATGTGAGTCAAGAGCCTTTTCCAAGGACTCAACTATGCACCGAGCGCGAGGCTCGAACCCAGGACCTTCCGATCCGAAAGCGAGTGTCATACCACTAGACCACATAGCCGGGATAGTCATTGCAATAATAAGACGTCTTTGATAATGACCTTAATAACAAAAGTACTATGTCACTATACGTCAGCATTGTATGTAATATTTCCACTACACACGTCTTTCATAATGGCTTCAAGAACAAAAGTACTCAGTCAACATACGTCAGTATTGTCTGTAATGTTTCCAATATAAACGTCTTTCATAACGGCCTCAATAACAAAAGTACTATATCACTATTGGTGACGTCAGTATTGTGTGTAATGTTTTCAGTATAAACGTCTTTCATAATGGCTTCAATAACAAAAGTACTCAGTCACTATACGTCAGTATTGTGTGTAATGTTTCCAATACAAATGCATCTTGTGCAAATAATTTAGTTCTGGTAATTTCCATGAATAGTTTCTCCATGTTTCCATTTAACAAGTATGAAAAAAAAGTGATTGCTTTTTGGGGATAGAAATCACTAATCTGTCCCAAAATGGTATAATTGCGAGATGTACCTTATATTGAAATATCAATTATAAGTATAAAAAAGTGTTGAAAGAGCTTAACAAAGGATCCCTGACTAACAGCAAAACGTAACCTGTAGAACGTGACATGTTGGGCGTTATTCATTATTTTCCGACAGAGACAACGCTATTAACGGCCTGATACTCAATTTACACCTGGGTACGGCGAGATATTGTGAGTAAAAAAGCCTTTACCAAGGACTCAACGCCAAACGAGCAAATCTTGAACCCAGGACCTTCCGATCCGAAAGATAGTGTCATACCAGAGTCCCACATAGCATTACATTAATGCAGTATACACCATTAAATAACAATTTTCAAATTTAAAATTAAATTTATTCCTTTAGGAAGCTGGAGACTCAGAACTTACTGACTGCCGCCATTATTATTGTGGCCGGGGAAAATAAGCCTGAGGATGTCTGGAGACGTGTTACACCAATAAAAAGATGACATTTAATCAATATGAATTACTTGTTTGTTTTACTTCATTATCTTTTTACCGCCCAACATGAGCCATAAGTCTTCACAGCTCCAGTGTGTTGTCCATTCCTGTGTCATCTAGCACTAGCAGACAGTCAATGTATATTTTATTCTGCCTGCCTCTGCTTTTGGTTCTCTTTGGTGGTTCCCATAGCACAAGACTGCTTGCAATCTCCTCCTTGTGTCTCCAGCATTGCCCCGCAAGTCTGTCTTCTCTTTTGTGTCTTCGAGGTCACTGGGGGGAGGTCATTGTAGAGCTCTTCATTTGATATATGCTCTTTCCAGCTTACATTGAGGGCCATCCGCTTCATTATCAATCCACAAATACTCAGATTTCATCGGTAAGTTTTTTTTAGCTGGGATGTATGTGTTCGACACTTGATTTTAAACCTAAAATATTTTGCTTCTAAATATTACTATTTATATTTCGGTTGCTCCATGCTCAACGCGATTCAAAATGCTTTATCTGTTCCCCAAATGGCCACGTGGAACCAATTTCATACAGATACATTCTCCCACTTTAAATCAAATTAAATTTGATAGAGCATTTAGCTATACAATTAATGGGACTCGTAACATTCCATAAACAAACACGATTTTATAAAGCTGTCCATCTAGTAGTGTTTAGGTAACTTGACCTTTTGATTATATTTTTTAAAAGATTGAGCTGTTATATAGCGCAATGTCAACTACGTGATCAAAGCGCTTTACAATGGGTCCATGGCCAACAGCAACACTTAACATATAGGACGGGACATGACGCTGTTAACGGTCAGGTACTCATTTTACACTTGAGTACGGTGGGAGAACGTGAGTAAAGAGCTGTTATATAGCGCAATTTTCACTAAACGTGCTCTAAGCTCTCATTTTACACATGAGTACGGAGAATGTGACTAAAGAGCCTTTTCCAAGTAAGGACTCAACTATGCGCCGAGCGAGGCTTGAACCCAGGACCGTCCAATCTGAAAGCGAGTGCCATACCACAAGACATCATTGATTATGTAGGAAAGTACTTTTCAATATACTAACGTCCAATTCAAATGATAGAGAGAAATTATCGCTGTTTTCCGTTTAACACTTTAAAATAACCTGTGAAATATTCCAAGCACAAGGGATTCATACCTCCAAAAACTAGAAAAAAGTCTTTATGAGGCATTAGACACATGGGGCCGGTGATTATCCCGATTTCCATGGCGTAGACGGGCATTAATTTTCACCCCTAATCTTGGAAAATCCTATCATTTATTCGTAAAAACGTAATCGTTGAATAATTGTTCGAACCCGAAGTATATGTGTCAGACCTGCATATATGCACACGTCGATGTACATCGATATTACGCAATTCCGAAAACAAGATTGTAAAAAATTGAAAGAAAAGTGCACACAATAACAAAAAAAAAATAGCCGGATATGATTAGACAGCAGACGATTTTCTGGAGCCAGATCAATTTAGAAAAAAATGCTAAAAAAACATTACTGGAAAATTTGGAATAGTCTCAGCAAATGCCCACAATTTTATGAAACGAAATTTCTAAAAGAAATATTTCACAGCATAGTTTGGTAAACCATTACAGGGACAGTGCTCCTTTACATTGGAGACCGTTCGCAAATTTCTGAACAACACGTTTCCAGACAAATGGATTATGTGAACCTGGCCGCCTGGATTACTGGATCTATCTGTGTATGACATTTCCTATGTGGCTACATCAAAGACATTGTTTAATCAACGTTGTACGTTGTTTATTCAACTCTCACAATCGATGATGGAAAAGCTTACCATGAAAATAAGATTTGCCTTTGAATTTATCACGTCACAAAAGATAGAAAACACACAAGGAAACAAATCAGAAGTAGGTTGAATTTGATTGTAGCAGATAGCCATAGCAACTTAGCAACTATATTGACGCGCATTGAGTAGAAAAAAACGGTAAAAATAAAAGGTATAATATTTATGTATTTATATTTCACATTTGAATTATATTGACTACAACGTCTTTCAGTTAAAGTAAGAATCTTTTAAGCAGGGAACAATGGATGGACACCATCTCAAACATTCCATGTGTTTCGGAACATTTTATTAGTACATCCCACAAGCGGTCACCATTTCCTAAAGTGGCTCAGGAATCAAGCAAATGACTATAATATCAAATGATCCCGCATTTTGTTCAGGATTGGATGAATAATGCATCAAAATGTAAATTTCGCTTATAGATGCTAGTTTAGGGGAGTAAGCTTACTTGGAACCAATAATGTAACATGATGAAAACAAACAACACTTCTCTCAATTCTACACATGCAAAGAGGGAAAAAAATCATTTTTAGGAATAATTCCATCATTCTTTTATGAAAACAACAGCAAACTATTTTAACATGATATATTTGACAATCATCATCCTACCCATAATATATTATTTCATTCTACAGTAATTTAATGAGTCACCATTTATAGGGGGGGGGGGTGTCAAATTTTCAAGGGTGCATGAAAATTGTCAAAATCTACCACAAATGCCACGAGCAAGGTTAATATCAATGAATAATGAAGAACATAGACAAAAGATATGAAAAAACTCATAGGTTTATGCAAAATTAAGCACAGAATTGAAATGTATTGCGAAATATAACCTCGAAACTAGGTGGACGGGTATAACCTACTTTACTAGATTTGGTTTTGCTGACAGAGACAGACTGAAAACACATGTCGGAAACTTTAATTGTAATTCTGAAAAGGCAAACATGCCTTAATAATCACTCAAAAACTAGATGTATGGGTTGAGAATAATAAGTTCGAAATAAGACTTACGGAGAACCTACTTTTTTTTGTTGTGCAAACAGCGACCGACAACAGACAACAAAGGTTGGTAACTCCGAGATAAATACTGATAAAATTAACAAAATCAACATATTTTTTCATAAAATTTTAGTACAAGGGGAAAAATGGCATGACTTTGTCAGTAGAAGGACCGAATATTTAAAATAATTTAAAACCATGGTAATCCAGTTGGATTTCCAAGTGGGACACGCCCACTTATGTAACACAATTCTCTCAATTCTACACATGCAATGAGAAAAAATAATTTGGTCTATGTTCTTCAATTATTCATTGACATATACCCTATTCGTGACATTTGTGGCAGATTTTGACAATGTTCATGCACCCTTGAAAATTTGATTTTTTTTTTTCATAAATTGGTGACCTAATAAATTACTGTAGAATGAAATATTATCTAGATAGGATGATGATTTTCAAATATATCTTGTAAAAATGGTTTACTGATGTTTTTATAAAAGAGTTGTGGAATTATTTTTTTTTAATGATTTTTTGTTCCTCTTTGCATGTGTAGAATTGAAAAAATTGTCTTACACACATGTGTCCCATTTGGCAATCCAACTGGATTACCATAATGGAATGTTTGAGAGTTTAAACGATTTTAATCAGATCATAACATTATACAATAAAGAATTTTCACCGTACCAGCTCTGGAGGTCTAAAAATGAGATTACATAGAAGGCAAAGCTACCCTAATAATACTAATATAACCAGAACTCTCTTGATGGGATCCAAAACCAACATCGACACTTAAGGTTAAGGTACAGACATAACATCCTTGTCACTGATTTTATGACATTAAAATTATATAAGATATTTTCAACTACAATCGGACTAATGATTTTACAAAAGGTCTCCACAAAAGTATAGCTACGTACTTTAAATTGTTAAACAAGTCTGCTGGTTAAATTAAATTATAATTTTATTTTAAAAGATAAAGAAAATGTAAAATAATGAAAATGAAAGTTTTGATAAACAAAACGTACGTATTCAGTAACATATAAAGACAATACAATACACACAAACAAATCTTGTCTTGTTGTCGTCTCGGGTTTGCTCTGACTTTGTGAAGATGTCGTGTCGTGTGTACAATACTTCACTTTATACCGATCACGACCCAACAAATATTGAGAACAACCGTGCTTTTCAAATGTGTTTTACGTACAGGACTGCATTATCCTTTTGGATCTGGATAGAGATTTGACCGACTGATTTTTAACGGGCACCTTTTTATTATCACACTCTTTTATCGAGATGTGATATTACGACATACTATGTTGCTTTTTAATTCGTCACCGACCGACCAGCTTTTGATATTTTACAGCACAGTGTTTGGTCTCCTGTGTTATATTTGTTTTATTCTGTACCGGCCGGTATGACACAGTTTCGACCTTCTCTGTGTTATACTTTACTGGGACATATTGTAACAGATTTGCCTTCTCTGTACTATGATTTGTCACCCGCTCACGGACTTACACAGTACAGTAGCCTGCACTATGCCTTGCTATCTTCCGGCCCCGAACGTACTTCACACAATCAGCCCTGCATTATGTGAAGGATAGCAAGTGACGTTTGGCGGCCTGCCATGGGTTTATATAACCATGGTGAGTCGTATTCATATGACGACAGATAGGCGTTGTCATCACAAGATAGCATAGCAACAGGCTTGAAAAATAACAACTCATGGTTGCCTAAAGCTAATATCCCATTGAGACTTAAGCTCGTTCTACAGTAACGTGACAACCCTTAAGGCGATTTTATTTTTTTTACCATATTTTCGGATGATATAACGCACTTACCGACCAGGTACTCATTTTACACCTTGTCATGATCTAATTGTGTGCTTAAGAACTAACTCGACTGCATTCATAAAATAAAGATGTATCAATGAAGGCCGCCAGAATTTACTAGTTACTTTTAGAATAAAGAACAAATGACAAATTGATTTAAGATAATGAAAATATAGAAAGATGAAATTTAATGGGATGAATGTTCTTATCAATAGATAATGATCATAGAGTTACAAATGATTAGATTTCAATATTACATAACTTATGGGTCTTGATGATAACGTAGTGTAGACTCGTGAAGTCCTACTCCCAGGTAGAAGATATGTTTGTTGACGTCCGGTTATGGCACTCCTGACAGTGGCTGGCAAAGGTAAACGGTGAAGTTCCGGCGTCTTGATATTAGAATCAAATACTGAAGTTTTGGCCAAATCTCGAAAGCAAGATAAAAATCTTTAAATATATACATATGATATGAGGAGTGGAGTGGTCTGGCCGTCAGGGCATAGGTTATTGAGAGAAGTAAGTGAGGAAGATTAAATCGATCAGCTTTTATAAGAAATGGCTACATGACAGAAGGTAGATCGAAAAGTATTCACTTATTTGAATTGAATGCAAAGAGAAGGCTATCAAAGGAAATATAATCTAATATTAGAAGGTAAGTTTTTCTAAGCCTACCGAAATATTACTGGAATGAGATGAACTCCGTTCTTACTAAAATAAAACTTTAATAAAATAAATGTGAATCATCGTTACTTTACACACCTGAGTGCATCGAGGAAATTGAGTTAAGACCCTTATCCAAGCACTCAACTTTGAACCTCTCAGGGAAGGACTCGAACTAGGGACTTATCCGTCCAAGGCGAGTATCACGCTACAAAAATACAAAAGCTGCACTGAACTACATAATATCCTCGTGGATTGTATTAAGGCTTTGGTAAAAAATGGTATTTCCAGAGACTGCCCATTATAATATTCCAGATCCATATGACTATGACCCACTAGTTTATCCCAGTTTCTATTTCTATAACGTTAAAGAGACAACAGCATGCCCAGCCACCTATTCAATTCTGTGTGATCAAATGTTTTAAAAAATTTAAATTTAAATTTGACTTTAAACGTAAACCATCCCGGTCTCTTTGGACGTGAAGTTGTTCTCTACCTACTGAGCTTTCGGAACCCACCAAAGATTGACATCAATTATGAATTATAAAAGACCTTTTTTAAAATGTCGGCCAGAAAACGTTTGCTTCATACATTGATTGATTTACACGTCTTCAAACTTGTCAAAATATGTCAAACTCGAGAAAGCTTTCGCGGAGGACACAAACTCATAATATAATAATAATCATGTATATATTAATCCGAGGACCGATTGATGACAGATCTCCGCCAAATAAATCAATTGCAAGGAATATAACTGTGTAATGAATTACATAGTGTCACGTTTTTGATGAATTATCTCCTTTGATTTCATTTTAATTGAAAAGCAGGTCTTTTTCGGATAAGCCACGTTAACTTTAAGTAACATAGCGTGGGCGGGAAGAGTGTACAAAATACAAAATATTGTAAACAAAGAGCAATTAGCTCCGTACTTTGACTGATATGTGGTCTAGTGGTATATGACACTCGCTTTCGGATCTGTAGATCCTGGGTTCGAGCGTCGCTCGGCGCATGCTTGAGTCCTTAGAAAGGACTATTTACAAACACTAGTAAAAAGCCCGCAATTTCGCGGGGAAAGAACTATTTTGATTCGATATTGTACTCACTATCATTTAATGAGGGCAGATTGGCAAACAACGTTGTCTGTGTAACTTGTTACGTCCTCTGTTGATTTTTCTTTTTGGCCCAACATGAAGTATAAGCCACTATAGATAGTATGCAGATGACGTCACTCAGGCCTTTGTTATTGTTTTTGCCATCCGCGTTTGTGAGTTGTTCTCACTAAACTGTATTAACCAGACTATAAAAGTTCATGGTTACACAGTTTGTGTGTTGGTCCGTTATACTTCCGGATGGCAATGTTGTGAACACCTTGGCCAAGCGCATTCTATCTATAGCCTGTGACCCGTGACACAGCAACATACAGTTGTCCGTGTGTGAAAACAGGTTGTGGTAAGAAAATCAACTGCGAAAATAAACCTGTAGTAGACGTGAGCAGAGTTGAAAGACGATCCTGGAATCGAGAACTTACCTTACAGTACAGTACTCTGGTGATGATGTTTTGATTGTTGATTGGTAAAATTGAGAGTTTGCCCATAATTCAAAACTAAGTAATATACACTGATCTATACTTACATGAAAGAAAATGGGTGTCTTGACCACTTTAATCCTGAGGTGAAATGAAAATATGAAGCAGACACGATCAGTATCAAGTATTCCATCATAATATTATGTCTTCTTGTGGTTTGTTCGGGCTAGAATCGAGACAGATTATACATTTGACAGTTTGCCGATAACGTTTAACTAAATATCTCCCAGGGCAACTATTATCACATCGATGGCATAAAAACGATAGTAATATTAGCTGATGTTGTTAATCGGTGTAACTTAATTAAAATTTCTGTAAATCCAATCGGACAGTTCCGAGCAACCCCCCCCCCCCCCCCCCCACCGCCTCCTCGATCATGAATTTCTGTACTCAGTGCGGCTATGTGGTCTAGTGGTATGACACTCGCTTTCTGATCGGAAGGTCCTGGGTTCGAGCCTCGCTCGGCGCATAGTTGAGTCCTTGGAGAAGGTTCTTTACTCACATTCTCTCACCGTACTCAGGTGTAAAATGAGTACCTGGCCGTTAACAGCGTTGTCCCTGTCCCAAAAATTTGTAATATCGCCTGACAGGCGTCATGTCTCGTCCTACATGTTATGTGTTGCTGTTGGCCAGGGACCCCTTGTAAAGCGCTTTGAGCACGTTTAGTGGATATTGCGCTATATAAAAGCTCAAGTTTTTTCGGTTTTTTTACTTGATGTTTATACTGGACAGATAGAGTTGAGAATGTGGCCATAAGTTAAACCTGAGTATTATCCGCCTGAAACCATTACATTGAAAGCATCAAAGGGACAATAATAATACTTGATGTCATAGATAGATGAAAACTTGAAAGCTTAGTGTAGATCTGAAATCCTTAAAGTAATTAAGTGAATACATTATTTCGAATGCAACGATTTTCGTAAAAACGCCAAACTGACAACTTTTTACAGATTGGTTGTTTTTGAGTGTTAGTGACGGTAAATTTTTTATGATATCTGTTTGACTCAACGAACTTTCAAACTGACTTTAGATTATAAAAGGAAATCAATTTATCTGTTTATCTATCTGTAAAAAATACATTTCTAATTTTCAAATCTTTTAGTAGAGTTGTTCGCCGTATATTTTTTTATTGACTCAATTAGCACAATGTTCTCCATCAGGCTATATTGTTTAAGAAAGGATTATTTCATCGTATTCACTTGTAAAATGAGTACCTAGCCGTTAACGATATAGCGTCTGTCAGAAAAATTTGTAATGTGTATCGTCTAACTAAAAGTAAAAGGCGTCATTTTTTTTTATTTCTATATGTTGCTGGTTGCTGTTGGTCAGGGACCTTTTGTAAAGCGCTTTGAGCACGTTTAGTGGATATTGCACGTATAAAAATAAAGTTCAAGATCAAGATATTCTAGGTTGTATTGGGTCGCCGTAGAATAGCCTGAAAGTTAGCATAATAGTTCTTTGTTTATAAAGAATATATACTAATAGATTTAGGCTCCCAGTCAGTAGACAATTAACCAGTAGATTTTTTGACCAACCAAACAAGGGATTTGTGACACACTTTCACATGTGCTCGGGAAAATATAGTTGATTGTTTATAGACAATAATGTGAATGAAACCGGCCTCTCTCTGACTGTGGCCATTGTTATTATTTTTATGCCGCCAAATGGGTGACTATGTTCACGCGAATTTCTCGATCAGATTGTAAACAACGGCAGTGATTGGTAAAAAGAGCAATCTTCACAGGTTTTACTATCATTGGTATGTGTCTAAGTAAAATACCCACTGTTCTACTACTTGATCAATAGAACCAACACAGACAACTACGAGTAAACTTAAACATTAAAAACATGATCGAGAAAAATCATGTGACAATTCGATAGTCATTCATTTGATGGTAAAGATAGTTCAAAGATGACGTCACTCAGGTCTTTGTTGATGTTTTTTGCCATCCGCGTTTATGAGTAATGCTCACTGAACTGTATTAACCCGACTATAAACGTTCATGGATACACACAGTTTTGTGTGTTGGTCCGTTATACTTCCGGATGGCAATGTTATGAGCTTCTTAGCCAAGCGCATACTATCTATAGAATAAATAATAACAGTGGACAGAGAGAGGTGGATATCATTCACGCTCTTGTTTATCAACACCCAACTACCTTGGTCCGAGCACGCGTGAGAAGGTGTGTCATAAGTGTCGTGTTTTGATTGGTCAAAATCTTCTGGTTAATAGATAATCTGACCTATGTGTTATTTAAATAAACGGATGTTGTTGATTATAAGGTGATCTACTAAAAAAGTTGAACTTGAGATTAAAATCTATTTAATGCTATGCCTTTAGATAAAATGCCCGCAATATCTCAGTTGGGCTTTATACTTTGAATTGTGAAAAACTGAGTAGGAATAAAACCAAACGATTATATTTGCAGGCTATACAAAACAAACTTTGGAATTTTGATTAAGTTGAGGTTTTATATAGCGCAATATCCGCAAAACGTGCTCAAAGCGCTTTACAGCGGGTCCCTGACTAACAGCAACACATACCAATTGGGACAAGACATGATGCTTGTTTGGCGATATTACATTGTTTTTTGGGACAGAGACAACGCTGTTAACGGCCAGGTACTCTTTTTACACCTGAGTACGGTGATAGAATGTGAGTAGAGAGCATTTTACCAAGGATCGAACCCATGACCTTCCGATCCGAAACGAGTGTTATACGACAAGACCACATAGCCGATTGAGATGTTAAGTTTTTTTTCAAAGAGAGGGAGGAATAGCTGAAAGAATGAAAAGGCCGGGTATTGGGGAGGGTAGGGAGATTTTTTTAATAAAAAGAAAAAGAAAGTGTCATACTCAATCCTTTATGCATCTTTGATATGTATTTGGCAGGTGTCAAACTATATTTGTGACACTTTGGATCTTCCAAGCTGTTTCTCCTTATTTAGAGTACTGTAGGGGTTGCCTGAAGCCTGTGATCGTGAAAATACTAACGAAAGAGTGAAATTGTAAAGGATTTGTGAAGGAACGATACAGACAATGGACGTTTCGGATACAAACCCTTCGTCAGCCCAACAATACAAAAATTGACGTGGAAAACAAATAAAATTATAATAAAATGCAAAATAACTTGTATCGTCTGTACTCAATGGTGGTTGCAGTATGAATGAAGCGTTAGCGTGGCGTGGGTAGTCAGTATGGTGTCCCAAAGGTGTGATAGGGGTGGAAAGAGAGATCAGCGTGTGAAGGAATCTATTAGAAAATAATGGAAAATAAAAGACATATTATCATTGTAATATTGGAAGAAGTAGTAGTCATAGAATGAGTACTAGATGTAGTAATAATATACTCAAAATTAACAATCAAGCTGTTGAGCAAGTTTCGGTTTACAAATATTTGGGTATCTTAATTGACAATAAACTGCAGTGGCATTTACAAACCGATGCTGTTATTTCTAAATTGAACAAAAGAATGTATTTTATTCGGAAACTTTCAGAATTTGACATAAACAAAACGTTATGCACCCTTTTTTATAGATCCGTTTTAGAGACCGTTATTACTTTTTGTATTACAGAATGGTGTGGAAATGCCAGTATTTGCGACATTAAGAAAATTGATCGGATAATTGATAAAGCCAGGAGTTATACTCACCCAATTTCCAATGTGGAAGAACTGTTCAAGAGATTTTGTCTAAGTAAAATGGAGAAAGTTATGAAGGATGGTGATCACCCCCTTCACAAATATATTATGTTCTCCATGAGGAGCCGTCGCCTTATATCTATAAAAACAAAGACAACACCTCACCTTAATTCATTTTTACCACATGTTGTTCGAATTTTTATTTTTAACGCGCAACTGTGATTTAAATCAAATACTATCTTTTAAATATACACACACAAGTTCGGACTAAAGGCCAGAGGGATGGCTTATCTCAATTTATCAAATTAATATATAAAGTGTTGCTATTGGTTCTTGGTCGTATATTTTTACAATTTTTGTGCATATATATATATATATATATATATATATATATAATATATATATATATTATTATATATATATACATTGTCGCCATAGATTCTCAACCTTGTGTTTATACATTTTCATGCATGCCGCGACACGTCTGTAAACGAATTTCCTTTATTATTTTTTTGACGAATAAAGTATATCTTATCTTATCTTATCTTATCTTATACTACTACTACTACTACTACTACTACTACTACTACTACTACTACTACTACTACTACTACTACTACTACTACATATACTACTATACTATACTACTATAATATAATAACTATATATAATAATAATAATAATAATATATATAGTATAGTAGTAGTAGTAGTAGTAGTAGTAGTAGTAGTAGTAGTAGTAGTAGTAGTAGTAGTAGTAGTAGTAGTTGTGGAACATTAGATGGGGGGGGGGGCGAGGTGGGGTTGTGTCAAAATTTGACACCTCTGCTCAATTGCATAACTTTTTGTGACTCTCTCTCTCTCTCTCTCTCTCTCTCTCTCTCTCTCTCTCTCTCTCTCTCTCTCTCTCTCTCTCTCTCTCTTTCTTTCTTTCTTTCTTTCTCCCTCTCCCTTGTTTTTTCCCTGTCTCTCTCTCCCTTTCCAATCATCCACCTTCCTGTTATGTTCTTAGAATTCATCTCGCCATTGAAAGATAAAACATTACAATAAGCAAGGGCGATGATCGATTCGGAAGGCAACAGTTCAAATTATTTTTTAATTTGCTATTTTTTCCTTTCTTTGGATAGGTTTTGTTTTGCAAGCTGTTAGATATTCATGAGTCTAATTTATAAACTGCATAACCACCAGGTTGCAGGTATTGTACTGTGCTTTGGAAAGTAAAAAAAAAAATAATTTCTAGCCACTGGGCCAAAAATGTACCATCGCTTTGTTGCATGATTAATTTTATGGGCCTTTAAAATCATTTACGGGAAAGCATCTATGTATCTATGTGAAACTGTTCGCTCACTTCAAAGTCGATTTTCTCACAACTTGGTTTTACTCTCTCCCTATTTCAAACGGTCATATTTCGGCAATGGATCAATAGAATTTTTTGAATCTGGTATCACATTATCCGGCATGAAATAAGCTTTGATTGGGTACAAAAAAAACCAATACCGTTTCGAGGAGGAGGGTTTTGATAATCTTGCAGGATAAGACTCAATGATGATGATGATGCTGATGATGTGATGATGTTGATGATGATGATGATGATGATGATGATAATAATAATAATAATAATAATAAGGATGATACGTTTTCCTGAACATAAATTTTGATTAAGTGTCATGTTATAGGCAGGGGAATGCTTCCAGAACAATTAAAGGAATGCAGAGACTCATTCTTGTTTTAATGTTATTTAGATCTGATTTTAAAAAATAATCATGGCCTCCCACACCATTTTCTCATGGTTAGAAACATAGAAAGCAATATCATCTTACACAAAACCATAGAGTAAAATTCATATGGAACAAACAATGAACAAAAGTTATAATTACCTTATTTTTTCAATTCTTATCATTGGATTTATTTAACTTTTTAAAAACTATATGGCAATTTGAAATTAAGATAGCAATGTTTGAATGAATAATTGGATCTAACTGTATGTAAAATGTAAATGTTCAGCTTATTTAGAGTTCAGCAATCAATTGTTACAGAATGTTGCTTCATGTAACAGGAAAAACTCCCGTTCAATGAGCCTTATGACTCTAAAGAACCACTTTTTTTCAATGTAAGAAGAAATACCATTCAATGTTGAATTCAAACATGACCTCTTTCTTAATGTTTTGCTTATATTATTCAATAAAACATTAGAAAACACGATGGTCCTGGAACTCAGATACCACATGGTGTTATAACCGTTGGATCAGGTTTCATTTTATAAGACGTTCATAGAAGGCAAGATTACATTACCAATGTTGATTTGCTCTTTAAAAAATCCTGGGCTGTTATTTACCTTCTGGTGACCTCATTTGATCAAGTTTTCCTGTATTTAACTTTCTGGTCACATTAGCAAAGTCTAAAAAACATTGAATATTTTTAATGCCACTAGATTTCACTTTAAAGTCAGATAAAATATCTGATCACAAATTTTTTTGGGTGATAATTCGATCAATTGAGAGAGCTTTTCAAACTTGTTGGCTTATCATTCCTCAGGCAAAATTTAGATAAGACATCATTTCACAAATCATGGTATTTCAAATGAATTACAAAATCCTAAGAGCTTCTTCTTCATATAAAGACGTATGATTACTGGCAATGATGAATGTTAATGAGCTAAATCAAAATTAGGTAGTCTAAAGTAATCAGAGAGGTTTAGTTTTAATTTATATCCAATGTAAATCCCTAAAGAGCTGTAGGACCAGGCCCCCCTTTATCATTACCCCCAAAATTGATTGGACTTATAGGGATGTGTATAAAACTTTAACCCGCCAAACTCACATAAAGGTGAAACAGAATTGAAAATCCAATTGCGTCATACCATTCACTTAGTTTGACACCTGCCAAATTGTTATTTCGTTAAATTCATTATATATATGGCTCAATTATTCTGAACATCAGGTTCCGAATAGTTCTTGTTTTGTTCACACAAGCGCATTAATTTTGAATAATCAACTTCACCGTGGTCTAACAACAGATCGTCAGCAATTTTTGATAACTTTTAACATTTGTTTCTTTAAAAAATCAATATTCAGTTATTTGACGCGTGATCGGGTATTTATGATTATGTGTTTCATTTGCCACCTAACAACCACATTTTTATGATTGTTTTTTTCCTATAATTTGAATTGGAAGATGAGCGGTCAATGACAGGAACACGTGTTTTCCACGTGCTGCCAGATCTCTATTTTGATGGCGTCATGAGACTTTATCCTTCGATTAGTATCCGAGCCACCAATATTAAAACAACCATCATCATTCCTACCACCACTTCTCTACCTACCACTACCACCACATTACCATCCCTTCCACCACTACAACACATAATATTGCGTCGCGCTGTAATACGCTCTAGTCTTTGCTCACTTGATTTATATATATATTTTTTAATATGTTTTAACCATAACCTTATAATTACTTAAGTAAGACTGCAATTCAATTCACTGTGTGTTTGGTTTAGTAATCCTACACATTTCATTCTGGACAGACGTATTTATTTGGTATAATATACAAACCATCCGATCTATACCCCCCCCCCCCCCCCCCATCCCCATTTAAAGAATTTTTTTTTTGCAGTTACTTTTCATACACACACACACACACACATACTCACTCACTTTCACACACAAACACATTCATATCCTCCCCCATTTTCTCTCTGACTCTCTCTCTCTCTCTCTCTCTCTCTCTCTCTCTCTCTCTCTCTCTTCCCCTCCCCTCTCTTTTCCCGCCCCTTTTTCCACCCGCCTTCCTTCTCTTACACCTCATTTTGCATCCACATCCAACACCCTCTCCTTACATTTACATTGTTTCCACATTTGACAAAATGTGATATTTTGTAACCTTAAATATTTGTGTATGTTTTTTGTGTCCTGACGAAGGTCAGGGGCCGAAACGTTTTTTGTTTTGTGTTGTTCCCTTACATATCAGTCACATTTACTCACGTTATCTTTCTCTCCATTTTATTGGCTTATTTAGGCACCTCTAGTTTTTAGTAGCCGTGGTAGTGATGATGAGGATGTAGTTGTGGTTGTAGTAGTAGTGGATGGGATGCTGATGTGGTGTTGGTTGTAGTCGTGGTTGTAATGTTGGTGATGTGGTCGTGGTTGTAGTGGTAGTTGTGATCCTGATGGTGGTGATTATTGCAAAGAAGGTAATGAAAATAATGTGGAAGTGTGGTGGTTGAAATGATGAGGATGTGGTGGTGGTGGAGGTGGTTGTAGTAGTGGTATTAGTGATAATGCTATGCTGGTAGTGATGATGATTTGGTGGTGACGGTGGTAGTTGTTTTGGAAGCGGTTGTAAATATGATAATGATGTAGTAATGACAATGATAATGACAATGATGATGATATATGGTGGTGGTGGTGGCTGTAATAGTGGTGGTATTGATAAAAATGTGGTAGTGGTTGTTGTATTTATGTTATCAGTGGTGATGATGGTGTTGTGGTTGTAGTAGTGGTGATCTCGCACAATTCAAGTGGTTTTCAAGGAGTTTTCTCCTAAAATGAAATTTGAGGAGCTTTCAGGGAGATTTTCCCTGTAATATCAAAATCAAGGAGTTTTCAATGAGATTTTCCCAGTAATATCAAAATCAAGGAGTTTTCAATGAGATTTTCCCAGTAATATCAAAATCAAGGAGTTTTCAATGAGATTTTCCCAGTAATATCAAAATCAAGGAGTTTTCAATGAGATTTTCCCAGTAATATCAAATCAAGGAGTTTTTCAATGAGATTTTCCCAGTAATATCAAAATCAAGGAGTTTTCAATGAGATTTTCCCAGTAATATCAAAATCAAGGAGTTTTCAATGAGATTTTCCCAGTAATATCAAAATCAAGGAGTTTTCAATGAGATTTTCCCAGTAATATCAAAATCAAGGAGTTTTCAATGAGATTTTCCAGTAATATCAAAATCAAGGAGTTTTCAATGAGATTTTCCCAGTAATATCAAAATCAAGGAGTTTTCAATGAGATTTTCCCTGTAATATCAAAATCAAGGAGTTTTCAATGAGATTTTCCCAGTAATATCAAAATCAAGGAGTTTTCAATGAGATTTTCCCAGTAATATCAAAATCAAGGAGTTTTCAATGAGATTTTCCCAGTAATATCAAAATCAAGGAGTTTTCAATGAGATTTTCCCAGTAATATCAAAATCAAGGAGTTTTCAATGAGATTTTCCCAGTAATATCAAAATCAAGGAGTTTTCAATGAGATTTTCCCTGTAATATCAAAATCAAGGAGTTTTCAATGAGATTTTCCCTGTAATATCAAAATCAAGGAGTTTTCAATGAGATTTTCCCTGTAATATCAAAATCAAGGAGTTTTCAATGAGATTTTCCCAGTAATATCAAAATCAAGGAGTTTTCAATGAGATTTTCCCGTAATATCAAAATCAAGGAGTTTTCAATGAGATTTTCCCAGTAATATCAAAATCAAGGAGTTTTCAATGAGATTTTCCCAGTAATATCAAAATCAAGGAGTTTTCAATGAGATTTTCCCAGTAATATCAAAATCAAGGAGTTTTCAATGAGATTTTCCCAGTAATATCATCAAATTTCAATGTTAGTATTCTCAATGAGATTTTCCCAGTAATACAAAATCAAGGAGTTTTCAATGAGATTTTCCCAGTAATATCAAAATCAAGGAGTTTTCAATGAGATTTTCCCAGTAATATCAAAATCAAGGAGTTTTCAATGAGATTTTCCCAGTAATATCAAAATCAAGGAGTTTTCAATGAGATTTTCCCAGTAATATCAAATCAAGGAGTTTTCAATGAGATTTTCCCAGTAATATCAAAATCAAGGAGTTTTCAATGAGATTTTCCCAGTAATATCAAATCAAGGGTTTTCAATGAGATTTTCCAGTAATATCAAAATCAAGGAGTTTTCATGAGATTTTCCCAGTAATATCAAATCAAGGAGTTTTCATGAGATTTTCCCAGTAATATCAAAATCAAGGAGTTTTCAATGAGATTTTCCCTGTAATATCAAAATCAAGGAGTTTTCAATGAGATTTTCCCTGTAATATCAAAATCAAGGAGTTTTCAATGAGATTTTCCCAGTAATATCAAAATCAAGGAGTTTTCAATGAGATTTTCCAGTAATATCAAATCAAGGAGTTTTCAATGAGATTTTCCCAGTAATAGTAATATCAAAATCAAGGAGTTTTCAATGAGATTTTCCCAGTAATATCAAAATCAAGGAGTTTTCAATGAGATTTTCCCAGTAATATCAAAATCAAGGAGTTTTCAATGAGATTTTCCCAGTAATATCAAAATCAAGGAGTTTTCAATGAGATTTTCCCAGTAATATCAAAATCAAGGAGTTTTCAATGAGATTTTCCCAGTAATATCAAAATCAAGGAGTTTTCAATGAGATTTTCCCAGTAATATCAAAATCAAGGAGTTTTCAATGAGATTTTCCCAGTAATATCAAAATCAAGGAGTTTTCAATGAGATTTTCCCTGTAATATCAAAATCAAGGAGTTTTCAATGAGATTTTCCCTGTAATATCAAAATCAAGGAGTTTTCAATGAGATTTTCCCAGTAATATCAAAATCAAGGAGTTTTCAATGAGATTTTCCCAGTAATATCAAAATCAAGGAGTTTTCAATGAGATTTTCCCAGTAATATCAAAATCAAGGAGTTTTCAAGGAGTTCTTAAATTGAAAGAGGCTGTGGAAACCCTGGGAGAAGAGTTAAAGAAAGACAAGTGATAAGACATAGAATGAGATTTTTAAAAAGTTACTTTAAGATAGAGAGGGATGGAAACTGTTTATCTGTGGCCAATACCCTGATCCAGGATGATGACGATGATGATGATGATGATGATGATGATGATGATGATGATGATGATGATGATGATGATGATGATGATGATGATGATGATGGTGATGTAAGAACTAATTTATCGACCACTTTCAGATTTTTCTCTTAAATGCAATACCTACCCAGCACAAGAAATTGATTTCTTTACGCTCAAACTGCCAATCAACAACTTATTAATATGCAAATCAAAAAGAGCAAGTGGGACTCGATAGACCATACACACGGGAAACTCTGCACAACACGTGCTTAAGTCAAAGTAAGTCAACGAATTTGATGATTCTCCTACAGTTGGGAAACGATTAAGTTACAACATATTAGGAGGACATGAATCTCATTTAACAATTGCCGTGCTATGCAACATTTCTCATCCTTTGAATGTCATAAATCCAGACACAATTTCAATAGAAAAGGCCACTTTTTGCTTTCACTTTTTTGTCATAATTTAAGAAAGATTTTAGACAAATGTATTGTAAGATACTTTTCGTATCCAAAATACTGTTTTGAAACATGTGACTCTATTCTTTTAGTGTCATTTTTTTAGCTCTTGTATGGATGAGACTTATAGGTGATCTCAATCTAAGTATACTGATAGTGTGCTCTTGGAATCCACAAATGATTGAGAGCAACATGATTCTTCACCAATTTCCGCACTCAGATAGATTTCCCTTTTTGGGCAAGAGTGATTTCCTTTTCTATTTTTAACATTCCAGCTGTTACTCGGTCCTCACCTGCTGCTTTGTCTGTGTTGAGACTTTTAATTGCACTTTTTATTTCTTTGGTGGTTGGGGGTTCTGTATTGATTTGTAGATCTATATGTGCAGGTCTGATGATTGTAAATAGTCTTGGTGGTGCTCTGTTCATACAGATTCTAAATGTTATTTCCATCGTTCCATTTGCTTTAACTTTAATTCTCCAGGCAGCAAATTTCCTTCTGAATCGTTTACAGGTAGATCACAATAATGCCTTGGTGATCAAAACAGTAAAGGACCATAAATTAGTTCCAAACGAGTTTCATGGTAATGACAATTATAATGAGCCTATCACTAGCGACGGCCGTTGGACTGGAGTTATCAAAGTCAAAGTACCTAACCCGAATAAGCCTAAGCACTTCGATAAATAAAATAAACGCCTGACAAAAGATCCACGGTGAAAATACTAATTAAAAGAGATCCTTTACCGAGGAGCGTTCGGAAGGCCTCCCAATCTGAGTGAGCTACAGTAACAACAATGTATCAAAAGGAGAAGAGCCTATCGCTCCATTACACTTGGCCTTTTTTTGACTTTGGCCGGCAAGAAATTCTGTCGGATTCTGATTCAGACACGGGAGTAAGTAAATTGTTCATTGAGTTACTGTCTGCCATAAAAACCAACTACCAATTAAAACAATGAAGAATAGTTGATGCAATTTGTTAAAATGATAAAATAAGCAAGTAATACAACCACGAAGTCAACACACCAAATACGGAATGTTTTCAGTATCTATCAAGATTTTTTTAGTAAGAGAGCATTTCTACTTTCGCTTTTTCTAGATGATAATTGTCAAAGTTAGGCTCAGATCAACAATTAATGAACTTTTCGCATTTTTCAGGTAGATTCAATTCCTCTTTATCTTTTCCTTTAGCAGTTGTGGTCTAACAATAAATTATATATGTTGGACGCTATTTTCACGGTAGTTCACCGGCATGAAATGATTATAAAGTCATTAATCTAATTTCCCAAAATATAAATAGGGAAATAACGAACAATATATTTGATCTAGATTACAATATCTTGGGTTTATATCCAACTTTAGTTGGGCTGAGCTCCGTCAATATCAAATTAGCCAATATTAAAATATTAAAGGGAGTTTTTCTACACAACAAATAATATTACATCAGAATTCTCAAGACATAATATAATCTCCCTTCATCTGACATTATTGTTAAGTGTCCTGTTATGATTTTTTATTCAAAAACTCATGTTAACAGCTACTTTTCGTCTCTGCATGCGTGTGTGTGTGTGTGTGTGTGTGTGTGTGTGAGCGTATGTGCGCACGCGCTTGTTTTATGGGTGTGCGTGTGTACAAAAATGTTTTTAATGATCTCTTACAATTATTGTGGGCCTAGGGCGGTTTGTCAACGGGATTGGGCGCTGTACAATTAATTATTATTATTATATTATTATTATTATTATTATTATTATTATTATTATTATATTATTATTATTATTATTATTATTATATTATTATTATTATTATTATTATTATTATTATTATATTATTATATTATTATTATTATTATTATTATTATTATTATATTATTATTATTATTATATTATTATTATTATTATTTAATTATTAACAATAAATAACAATAAATAGCTCAGATGAAGGGAGATTATATCATGTCATGAGAATTCTGATGTAATATTGTTTGTTGTGTAGCAAAACTCCCTTTAATATTTTAATATTGGCTAATTTGATATTAACGGAGCTCAGTCCGATTAAAGTTGGATATAAACCCAAGATATTGTAATCTAGATCAAATATATTGTTCGTTATTTCCCTATTTATATTTTGGGAAAATAGATTAATGACTTTATAATCATTTCATGCCGGTGAACTACCGTGAAAATAATATCGTCCATATATAATTTATTTTGTTACGAAGTGGCTATTCAGTATTGTTAAGACCACCGGTCGACGGCTCCGGACGGCAATAGGCTTCAACAGTCGTGACGTCACTTCCCTCGTAATGACACATAGTAACTTAGTAATTGGCTCTAAACAATCGGGAAAATGGCGGACGACCTTGTGAAATATTTCTCCGACGAGCATAAAGTGTATCCAGAGGAGAAAAACATTATAAATCTGATCATGTTTTGACTTGTATACATTCTGATCACATGACATATGAAAAAGTTCTAGCCAGCATGGAAAATAAAAAGTACCGATTTACTTTGTTTAGAACGAAGTTGCTGGTTGCTGGGCAGACGTGACATCAGACTATTGAATCCAATTAGTAGGAGTAGGACCCATGCCATCGTGAACAGACTACAATGCCAAATACAATCACAAAGTTTCCTTATTTCACATGAAGTAAAACTCTAAAACCTAATGGTAGTGTTTGTAGAACTGGTGGTAGAGAGGGTGATGTGGTGTTGATTGTTGTAGTAGTAGTGGTTGTGATGATGATGATGCGGTGGTAGTTGTAGTAGTAGTGGTAGTGATGTTAATGTGGTGGTGGTGGTTGCAGTAGTAGTGGTTGCGATGATGATGATGAGGTGGTAGTTGTAGTTGTAGTGGTAGTGATGATAATGTGGTGGTGGTGGTTGCAGTAGTAGTGGTTGCGATGATGATGATGAGGTGGTAGTTGTAGTTGTAGTGGTAGTGATGTAATGTGGTGGTGGTGGTTGTAATAGCAGCGGTAGTGATGATGGTATTGTAGTGGTGGCTGTAGTAGTAGTGGTTGTGATGATGATGTGGTGGTGGTGGTTACAGTTGTAGTGGTAGTGATGATGTGGTTGTGGTGGTTGTAGTGGTAGTGGTACTGATGGTGATGTGGTGCTGGTGGTTGTTGCAGTAGTTGTAGTAATGATGATGTGGTGTTGGTGTTGTAGAAATGTTAGTTAAAATGATGTGGTAGTATTGGATGTAGTAGTAGTGGTAGTGATGATTATGTGGTGGTGGTTGTGGTTGTTGTAGGGGTAGTGGTGATGATGTGGTTGTGGCGGTTGTAGTAGCAGCGGTAGTGATGGTGATGTGGTGGTGGTGGTTGTAGTAGTATGGTAGTAGTGATGATGTGGTTGTGGTGGTTGTAGTAGGGGCGATAGTGATGATGATGTTGTGGTGGTGGTTGTAGTAGCAGTGGTGATGTGGTGGTTATGGTGATGTCTGTAGTAATAGTGGCTGTGATGAAGATGTGGTGGTTGGAGAGTGGGGGGGGGGGGGGTTCACTTCCTATGACATAATGACAATTAAAATTTGGTGCAAACTAGCACTAGCATAGGACCACCGCCACTCTTTCTACCACCCAACCCCACCCATACTTGTTTTTGATGTGACAGACTACATTGCTGATATATGGAGAGAGTAACAATTAAGATTTTTTTTTTTAATTCGATTGAAATAGTGAATGATAAAAGAAACTAACAGGCAACGGAGAAGGAGTCAACACAGTGAAAGAACGTGAAGGAAAGGCAAAGAAAAACTTCTCCGAGAGGGCTAAGCTTCTTAAAAGCAAACAAGGCAGTGAAATGACAAATGGTATGAAAATGTAAATATTATTGTCTGAAGTGTGAAACTGTTGACAACCAAAGAGATCAGAGTCTAGACTAGTAAATTTGTTGATGATTGTTGGTTATCTTTTCACCGTTGAGTTAGCCGAGGCGAGAGCATGAAACTGGATTCAAAAGTCTGATGTCACGTCCGCCCAGCAACGAGCAGCTTGGTTCTAAGCAAAGAAAATCGGTACTTTTAATTCTTAATGCTGGCTAGAACTTTTTCACGTGCCATGTGATCAGAATATATAAAAGTCAAAACATAATTAGATTTATAATGTTTTTCTCCTCTGGATGCCCTGTTATGCTCGTCGGGGAAGTATTTCATAAGGGCGTCCGCCATTGTTCCGATGGTTTAGAACCAGTTACTAAGTTACTATGCGTCATTACGAGGGAAGTGACGTCACGACTGTTGAAATCTATTCCGTGCAAAAAGTAAAAATAATATGAATCAAACACAATTAAGGGTAATCCAAAATGAAGTGGAATAATATATATATATATATTATATATATATATATATATATATATATATATATATATATATATATATATATATAATATGTCAAAGTAAATAGTCCAAAGAGAATGAAGACACCGTTGCAAACACAAGCTTTCTTCCTATCATTCATTCCTTGTCAATCTTTGTAGAGGGGGCCGAGTCTAACTCGTTGGTATTTGTTTTTAACGTTTTTCACGATTTCCAAGACGAGTTCAAATCATATCAAAGCAAAAATTACTGCTGTTTTTTAATTTTGTGGAGAAAAAAAAAGCCGAAGGACGAAGTGACAAATCCCTCCCAAGTCCTAGATTTTTTTAAAAGTAGGATTTCCTTTCTTGTACAGGAAATTATACTGCACACAGAAACAATTTATGTAAAACATTTTTGCAACAAAATCAATCTTTGGCATTTGATCGTAAATATCTAATAGACGATTTACCAACTGGCAAGGTCCGTGAATAAAAGAGGAAATATGGGAGAAAGATATATATATATATATATATATATATATATATATATATATATATAGAGAGAGAGAGAGAGAGAGAGAGAGAGAGAGAGAGAGAGCGAGAGAGAGAGAGAGGGGGGGGGGGGGGGAATTAGTAAATGAAACAGAGACAGAGATAAAGAATAAAAAATGATAGTACCACTAATATTATTATTATTATTATTAACGTATCACTATCACTACATACTCCATTACCGTTAAATGTTTACGATTTACCAATTGGCACGGTCTGAGAGGGCCCATACACGCAAAGGTCTCATCGAGGGTCGATCGCCGAACAGGCACTGCTGGGTCGCTGTGTCCCGATCCCTGCGTTAATCGCAGATGAATTCTGCCCACAATTCTCCCCTCGAATTTTTCGAGGCGATCGGCGATCGGGGGCGTGGCCGTATAAAAAAAGTGAACATTTTTTTCGGATTTTCGCTGTTTTCACGTCGGATTCGTGATCAGCGTCAAATTTACAATAGGTTTGATACTAAGAACTGTGTGTTTACTCCAAAAATTGTTGAAATTAGAAATAAATTTTAATTGATATTGAGGCTATGTGGTCGACAGAACCGGTCCCAGTTACTGTCTCTCTATTCTATCTTTCGTCTTGCGCACAACAGTGATTACTTCTCACTAAATTATATCATACTGTTGAAGGAACGAAATTGACATCATTCAACTCTTTGTTATTGTATTAAGGCAGCCATTTCAAATGATTTAAAAATAGAGATTTCATATTGGTAATTTAATTGCTACAGGATGTAGAAAATAAGCAATAAATCATAAATTCAAAATTTAAGGCAAACTATATAAATTGTAAGTTTATAACAGTTAAAGCGAATTGTCTTTGTTCGGAAACAAGTATGACGTGAACTCATAATCACTAGCCAGAAGTGACAGCACGAGATTTTTTTTTAAAACGATGAATTCATCTCATACTTTGTGGTCCGTAACTTGATATTTTTTACAGTGTAAAATCTCGAATTTTATGACAGCGGTTTTAAAGTATTTTTTTTTTTTTTTTATAGATAGGTCTTAAAGAAGAAAACGTTTTTGATATGGCATCAACATGGTCCGAACATCTATATTATATTCAGTTAAGAGAAATTGATTCAAAGGTTGACACAATTTGCAATACTATCTACGCTCGGACATTAAATGTAAATTTTACATAAACCTGTTTGTTGTACCTAACCAACTTATAGTATGGTGACATCACCTAACAGTTGGTAAATCGTGAATTATCGATTAACTGCCATGGGGTGACGCCGATTAATATTTAGATTACTCTCTCTCTCTCTCTCTCTCTCTCTCTCTCTCTCTCTCTCTCTCTCTCTCTCTCTCTCATATACTTTTCTTTATTTCTTAGACTTTGTTTCTCTCTTTCTTTTTCTCTTTTCTCTCCTTCTTTTTCTTTCCTCTCTCTCTCTCTCTCTCTCTCTCTCTCTCTCTCTCTCTCTCTCTCTCTCTCTCTCTCTCTTTCTTTCTTTCTTTCTTTCTCTCTCTCCTCTACTTTTTGTCTCTATATCATACTCATTTTCTTTATTTCTCAGATTTTCTTTCTCTCTTTTATTTACTCTTTTCTCTCCTTCATTTTCTCTTTTCTCTCTCTCTCTCTCTCTCTCTCTTCTCTTCTCTTCTCTCTCTCTCTCTCTCTCACACACACACACACACACTTTCCTCTTTTTGGCTGAAAGGCTCCATACACGCTTAGTTCTCATCGATCAGGCAAATCAGAGTGAAAAGGCAATGTGTGTAGCCAAATACCTGGCCGACTAGCAGAGGGACGGTCGGTCGCTCGCAAAGCCCGCATTGCTTAATATTTTTCAAGGTGATCGGAGATCGGGGCGTGGCAGTATAAAAAATTGGACAATTTTTTTTCCGGATTTTCGCTGTTTTTACGTCAGATTCGTGATCAGCGTCAAATTTACAATAGGTTTGATACCAAGAACTATGTTTTTACTCAAAAAATTGACGAAATTAGAAATAAATTTTAATTGGTATTGAGGCTATATTATGGCCGACAGAGCAGTGCCCCTCCCTGTTTTGTGATGGACCAAGTGGTATGACTCTCGCTTTTGGATTGGAAGGTTCAGGTTTCGAGGCCCGCTCTGAGTGGCGCAGGGTTGAGTCCTTGGAAAAGGCTCCTTACTCACATTTTCTCACCGTACTCAGGTGTAAAATGAGTACATGGCCGTTCGTTGTCTTTGTCGGAAATTTTTTTTTGTAATATCGCCTGACAGGCGTCATGTCTCGTCCTTCATGTTTAGTATTGCTGTTGGCTTGGGGCCCATTGTAAAGCGCTTTGAGCACGTCTAGTGGATATTCCGCCAAATAAATGCTGTATTATTATTTTTTTCAAATATTATTTTATGTGAAAATGTGAGTAAAGAGCCTTTTCCAAGGACTCAACTCTGCGCCACTCAGAGCGGGTCTCGAAATCTGGACCTTCCGATCCGAAAGCGAGAGTCATACCACTAGACCCCATCACAGAACAGAGAGGGTCACTGTTCTGTCGGCCACATAGCCTCACTCTTAATTAAAATTTATTTCTAATTTCATCAATTATTGGTGCAAAAAACATAGTTCTTGGTATCAGACCTATTGTAAATTTGACGCTGATCACGAATCTGACATCAAAACAGCGAAAATCCGAAAAAATTGTTAATTTTTTTATACTGCCACGCCCCCGACCGCCGATCGCAAGGCGGGCTTTGTGAGCGACCGACCGTCCCTCTGCTCGTCGGCCAGGTATTTGGCCACACACATTTCGTTTTCACTCCGATTTGCCTGATTGGCGATCGACCCTCGATGAGAATTCTGAGCGTGTATGGAGCCTTTTACATGTTCAAAATTTGAATCAGTTTGATCCTTCAGTATGTTACAATTAAATTGTAACATACTGACGGATCGAACTGATTTTCTTCAATTGAAAGTAAAAAGATTTACAGAGAACAGAAATATGAGCTGACATTCTCATTTCTGAATCAAAATAGACACCCACATTTTTCACAGTCTTTGAGACTTTGATCTTTTCACCATCTATCAACACCTCAAGACCATCATTCACCTTCTACTGCCCTCTATTTCCCACAATCATCACTTCTGTTTTCGACTCATTCATTTTCAACTTGTTTGCATCCATCCACTCTTTTACATCCGGCACACATTCTTCCACACGTTTCACAATATTTTCGAGATTTTTAGTTTTATCAGTAGCATAAAGTTGCGTATCATCTGCATAGAGATGATAGCGCAGCCCATGACCAGTGGTGACATTAGATAATGGAGAAGTATACAAAACAAAATAATTGGACCCAAAACAAAGCCTTGGGGAACACCAAAAGACAATGTATGTTGACGAGAAAGTTTATCTGAAATCATAACCTGTTGTTTTCTGCCATCTAAATAAGATTCAAACCACTGCAAGACAGTCCCGGACAAGCCCAAATTATATTAAGTCGTTTAATGAGAATGACGTTATCAATAGTATCAAAAGCCGCCGAAAGGTCTAACAATTGTCAGAAGAGAAACAGAATCTTTATCTAAAACATCAAGCAAATCACTCGCATCACAGAGCAGTTTCTGTGCTGTGGTAAGAACGATAAGCTGACTGAAATTTTTCCCATAGATTGTTTATTGGAGATGTGAAAAGCGCCTGAGTACAACTTTTTCAAGGATTTTAGAAAGAAATGGCAGACTTAACACCAGGATTGACCACCGCTAACATCCACTTAGTATCCGGCTGCGTAACAACCTCTTAGTCAATACTATCTTTGAGCCTTTAAGATGTCAACGTCACCCTTAATCAAAAACACTGCTGCTCTTACTGCTGCCATTACAGCTACTACTGCTGCTGCTACTGCTACTTTTACACTACTACTACTACTACTACTACTACTACTACTACTACTACTACTACTACTACTACTACTACTACTACTACTACCACTACTACTACTACTACTACTACTGTTCATACTATTAAAACTACAACTCTATCTATCTATCTATCTATCTATCTATCTATCTATCTATCTATCTATCTATCTATCTATCTATCTATCTATCTAAACACTGATTATATACGAATTCATAGTCATCTACCTTACTAGCTATCTACCATTTTCATCTCTCATGTGTCTACTCATCCATTTATTTACCCATTTATATACATATGACACTAACCGCCGTTACTCTCTTCCTCCCTCTTCTATCTCTCTCTCTCTCTCTCTCTCTCTCTCTCTCTCTCTCTCTTTCTCTCTCTCTCTCTCACTCTCTCTCTCTGTTTGTGTGTCTCTCGATTCTCCCTCTCTCTCAACTGGTCCGCCTCTTCCCCCCCCCCCCCCCTCTTCTCTATCTATCTATCTATCTATCTATCTTTATTTGAAAATTCTATTGTGCTATTTCCGAGAGTAATAGGTGATTTATTTGCCTGTTTAAGGATACTCGGCCTTCCACACATTAAATCTATCTATCTATCTATCTATCTATCTATCTATATCTATCTATCTATCTATCTATCTAATACTACTAAATATTATATACGAATTCATAGTCATCTACCTTACTAGCTATCTACCATTTTCATCTCTCATGTGTCTACTCATCCATTTATTTACCTATTTATATACATATAGACCCAGCTATCACCCTGCCATTTACTCTCTCTCTCTCTCTCTCTCTCTCTCTCTCTCTCACACACACACACACACACACACACTCTCTCTCTCTCTGTGTGTGTGTGTGTGTGTGTGTGTGTGTCTCTCGATTCTCCCTCTCTCTCAACTGGTCCGCCTCTTACCCCCCCCCCTCTTCTCTATCTATCTATCTATCTATCTATCTATCTATCTATCTATCTATCTATCTATCTATCTATCTATCTATCTATCTATCTTTATTTGAAAATTCTATTGTGCTATTTCCGAGAGTAATAGGTGATTTATTTGCCTGTTTAAGGATACTCGGCCTTCCACACATTAAAATCTCAGTTTTACTATCATTTAATTTTAACTTATTGTGGTACATCCAAGATTTAATCTCATTAAAACAGCTCGTAATTCGTTGTATTAAGAACTGTAAATTACTAAGGGGTGCTGAATCATATATTTGCGTATCATCTGCATAACAATGATAACTCAGATTGAATCTTGATATCACACTAGAAAGGGGCTGCATATATACAGTAAAAAGGACAGGGCCAAGAACAGAGCCTTGTGGCACTCCAAAATTTAGTAAAACTTGTTCTGACTGAACACCATTCACCACGACAGTCTGCCATCGATCCTGTAAATATGATGTAAACCATTTAAGGGCAATTCCTTTTATGCCGAACGTATTTTCTAGTCTTCTTAACAAAATGTCATGGTCAATGGTGTCAAAGGCAGCTGAAAGATCTAAAAGGCATAATACATTGATATTGTTAGCATCAGCATTACATAACAAGTCATTAAAGATTTTAAGAAGCGCCGTTTCAGTACTGTGTTGATGTTTGTAGGCTGACTGAAAGGGTTGTTCCAAACTGTTGTTCTTAAGATGAGATGTTAATTGTGTAAGAACTACCTTCTCCAAAAGTTTTGACAAAAAAGGTAAATTTGATACAGGACGATAATTGTTTAATATATTGTGGTCCAGTGATGGTTTCTTCAGAAGTGGTTTGATGAGGGCACTTTTAAAGCACGATGGAACTTCGCCAGTCAATATGGATGTATTTATGATCTATCTATCTATCTATCTATCTATGATCACTTTTAAGCTACGATAATCTTCGCCAGTCATATGGATCTATTATTATCTATCTATCTATCTATCTATCTATCTATCTATCTATCTATCTATCTATCTATCTATCTATCTATCTATCTATCTATCTATCTATCTATCTACTCAACTTTCTAAACACACCCTGCCGTTCGTTTTTTCTTCTTTTTTTTTTTGTATTTCCTTCGCGAATATTCGACCGCCGATTTAATACCTTGCCCAATCAACCCCCCCCCCCCCCCCCCCGGTGACTATATCACCTCGCCCCCCTACTGTTCCACAACAGCTTTCTACTACTACTACTACTCCTACTACTACTACTGCTACTACTACTACTACTACTACTACTACTACTACTACTACTACTACTACTACTAAAACTACTACTATTACTACTTCTACTACTACTACTCTTACTACTACTACTACTACTACTACTACTATTACTACTACTACTACTACTACTACTACTACTACTACTACTACTACTACTACTACTACTTTTACTACTACTACTACTACCACTACTACTACTCTGAAAACTACTACTACTACTACTACTACTATACTACTACTACTACTACTACTACTACTACTACTACTACTACTACTACTACTACTACTACTACTATACTACTACTTTGTCTTTTATCTTCCATTTTTTTTCTGGTAGGTTCTGTTACTCCACACGCTAACCTTTTCTTATCAATCCGGTCTCTCCCCAGGGGCACCCTAACACCAATGTTTTATTCATACTGCAACCACCATTGAGGACAGACGATACACGTTATTTTGCATTTTATCTTATTTGTTTTCCACGTTAATTTGTGTAGAGTTGTTCTGACGAAGGGGTCGTATCCGAAACGTCCATTGTCTGTTTTGTTCCTATACGAAGCCTCTCCATTAAAAGGAGACCGGCTTCAAGCAGCCCCTACCGTTTTCTACTTATTCATACTGCAACCACCATTGAGTAGTTACATACGTTACAAGTTATTTTGCGTTTTATTTTATTTGTTTTCCACGTTAGGACCGAAGACCTACCATAATTGCTGTTAAAGGACAAGATTGAGAGGAATTATTTACCTGCAAAATGCGAAAAGTTCATTTGTTGATCTGACCTTAACCTTGACAATTATCGTCTGCAAAGCGAAAGTAGAAAATCTCTTCCATAATAAATCGAGATACTGAAAACATTCCGCATTTGGTGTGTTGACTTCGTGGTTGTATTACTATTACCTGATTATTTTATCATTTTAACGAATTGCATCAATTGGTTTTCATTGTTTTAATTGGTAGTTGGTTTTTAATGGCAGACAGTAACTCAATGAACAATTTACTTACTCCCATTGGCCTGAATCAGAATCAGACATGAATTCTTGCCGGCCAAAGTCAAAACAAGGCCAAGTGTAATGGAGCGATAGGCTCTTCTCCGTTTGATACTTTGCTGTCACTGTAGCTCACTCAGATTGGGAGGCCTTCTGAAAGCTCCTCTGTCTAGCATCTCTTTCAATTAGTATTTTCACCGTGGATTTTTTGTCAGGTGCTTATTTTATGGCCACCTCTTGAGTCTAGAACGTTATAGACGTCTAGTTATTGTATTGAGGAGTGGGCGCAAAATATAAATAAACTTAGATAGATCTCTAGATATCTACATATTTATTTATTTACTTATTAAAAAAATTATTGCTATTATTATTTTGCGTTTCGTTGACGATCACGGTGTCTGTTGTTGTTGATGGTGGCGAGAGAGACAGAGAGAGAGAGATATTCCTGGAACTTTATGAGAAATATTTAACTAACTGTAAATAATACAATAAACGGGAACGGAACTTTTCTCGTTAAAGCAATCTGACAGATAAGCTGATAGATTTAAAGATGTGAACGGATGATCAAGTCGGGGAGGTGGGGACGGGGAAATTTTCATGGATTGGATTGTGGTAACAAATACAAAACAAGTATCAGTATCAGACTTGAAGGAAAAGTTGAAATGTTCAAAATCTCAATTCTCAGTCACACAAAATGTTTCAATCATCACTCCCCTTTTTGCCTTCTCAAACTAACAAACTCATTCAACTTCAAGACATTCGACAACACACCATTTTGAACAGAAAATAATGTTGTGTTCAGTGAGGGTACAAAAAATAATTTTCAGAGATGGGAGGGCGCTTCTACTGCCTCGATAGTGGTTCCATGGTGGCCCTACTATTCGCAGTATTACTGCGAATAAGCACTTCATTATTTTATTTATCGAAGTGCTTAGGCTTATTCAGGTTAGGTACTTTGACTTTGATAACTCTTTTGGAACTTTGTTTTTAGCCCTTCACTGTTTTGGTCACAATGCGTTTTTGTGATCTACCTGTAAAAGATTCAGATGGAAATTTTCTGCCTGGAGAATTACAACAATTAGAACGATGGAAATAACATTTCGAAACTGTATTGAACAGAGCACCACCGAGACTATGTACAAACATCAGACCTGCACTAATAGATCTACAAATCAATACAGAACCTCCAACCACCAAAGAAATAAAAAGTGCAATTGAAAGTCTCAACACAGTCAAAGCAGCATATGAGGATCGAGTGACAGCTGCAGTGTTGAGAATAGAAAAGGAAATCACTCTCCTCTTGCAAGAGATATTCTCAGACATATGGAAATCAGAAGAACTACCAACAGAATGGAGTGTTGGATTAATTGTCAAACTGCTCAAAAAGGGAGGTCTATGTGATTATTGAAATTGGCGAGGCATCATGTTGCTTTCAATCACAAGGAAAATATTAAGCAGAATAGTTTTGAACCCTGTGTACTTATCAATAGAAACAAATCTCAGAAAACAGAAAGCGGGATTCCGAAAGGGCCTCTCATTCTTTGACCATATCTTCACCCCATGACAAACTTTCGAATAGTTGCAGGAATGGAATTCACCCTTATTTGCAAACTTCGTAGACTTTGAGAAGGCCTTCGATAGTGTCCACAGGCCAGCTCTCTGAAGAATTTTACGGCATTATGGCATTCCTACAAAAATGGTTAACATTATTCAAATGCTCAATAGAACCTTCCATGCCTAGGTAATTTGTGGGAACAAAGTGACAGAAGATTTTAATATTAACACAGGGCTGAAACAAGACTGCATTTTATCCCCTTTTCTTTCTTTCCTTACAATCGCCTTTATCAAGAAGGAATCTATAGAAAACAAGAAAACCGGACCCAGCTGGACATTTACGAAGACACTAGAAGATCTCGATTTTGCAAACGACATTGTACTTCTCACCCACAATTTCACAGATGTACAGTCCAAAACACAACTGGTTGCCAACAATGCCATTAAGCTAGGCCTATACATAAATGTTGAAAAGACCAAAATGATGAGGACGAATTCGAATTCAAGCAAAATTCTGAACATAAGCACCCAAGACATTGAGGATGTGAAACATTTCACCTATCTAGGCAGCAGGATTAGTCAAAATGGAAATTCCAAAGATGAAATCAAAGGTAGACTAACAAAAGCAAGAAGAGCCTTTTGGAATGCTCAGAAATATTTTGAAATCTAGGAAAATCACCACCAAAACAAAGCAACGTCTCTTCAAAACAAATGTGCTATCTATTCTCCTTTATGGGCCTGAATCATGGAAACTGACAGGCACCATCTCCAATAAGTTAAACACATTCCAAAGCAAATAAGGATCAAATGAAGGATCATGAAGATATTCTGGCCAAAAGTAATTTCAAACAAAGAACTGCTGAACGCACTGTAATTGAACCAGTATCTGAAACTGTATGGAGGAGAAGATGGAAATGGTCTGGAAATGTCCTCAGAATGGATTCGAGTGCCATTCCCAGGATAGCCCTCAGATGGACCCCCCAGGGAACGAGAAGTAGGGGCCACCCGCTGGAGACCTAGACCTGGAGGAGGAGCATCGAAAGAGAAATAAAAGCTAGTAGTTGGTCTTGGAGACAGATGAAAAAAATGGCCTTCAACCGAGAAAGATTGCATTCCACCGTGTCAGCCTTTTGTGTTGATCAAGCACCAAGAGGATAACTATTAGAATTTTTAAATACTCAACAATGAGAAGTCAAATTATTTGCAGGGAAACATAGTCTATTAAGAACAGAGCCTCATCTATTTTAATTGTTTATACTTCTGTAGTGTGGAAATTACCAAATATTTAGACGAATCTTTTGAGCCATCAATGCTCAAATTTGGTCTGCTATTAAAGTAGTTGGTGTGTGCAAATGCATCTGGTAACAGGGTTGTCAGATGGCAATTCACAATATCAAGTGACCGATTATTATGCCCCAGCAGATTTTCTAAAAAATCATTTGAGTCAATGGATGATAGAATTACCCTTAATTTATGAAACGTATATCATTTTGTTAAATATTTTTATCATTTTTAGAAGTGCCAGTAACTCTGTGCACATTTGCAAAAATTTTATATGGACTATTCGGAACAATTTTGATCAACAACCTTTTTTTTTTTTTTTTTTTTTAACAAAAGAAGAATAGATTTATTTTTTTATACATAATTAATATCATATATATTAAATAAATCTTAAACAGCTGAGGCAGCCATGTCGACTGCTGTAGTCATTGGTGGAGGGGTCAGTGGTCTGTCAGCAGCATATTACATCCAGCGATTTTTACCAAGGTTCAAGAAGGTAAGGAGCAGGCACATAGTGTTTTTTAATGTTTTTAGATGTATTTTCATTCTCTACTTTTATTATGACATCAGCTAACCCTGTACCAGCTTATAAATTATTTTCATTTGACTATTTATTTATATTGAAAACATCCCAATGTAAGAACTCTAACATAAGTATTATCAACACATGGTCACCATATATCCACTTGCCGTTTCACTGTACTCTTTAAGACTTTTGATATTATTTGCCAATTTTTATGTAATTTCTTTACATTGATATTTCTTTTATATATTACCAAATTGTGTTGTGATGCAGAAATATAATTTCCATACAAGGATGATTTAAGCATATCTAATCTTATCTGATTCCACATTGTCAATTTTACTGCCAAGTTTCAAATGGGCATTTTTTTTTCTCATATGAACTAGAGGTGGGGCGGGAATTGGATTTTTAGGGTCTCGCGAATACCAAGTCTTTTATGGAAAGGTCTTTCGAACTCCAAGCCTCTCAATTTGTTTTACTGTCATGGCATAAACGACACCTAGATGAATTGTTTTGTGTGTGCAAGCCATGTGGCTAAGTACAGCTCTTGTCAGTCAGAGAAAAAAAGACACAGCGATAAAAATAAAAAAACCCGAACAATAACCCCAACAACTTAACCTTTCAAAGGCGAAGTTCAATCTTACTTGGATCTAAAAGAAGATCTTACTGTTTTCATCAAAAGACAATTAATGGCAATGCAATTATAGTTTAATCGCAGCTTCGGTCGCAATGGTGGAAACGGTTCATTCTGCATTAAAAATAATATATAGGGATACTATTATTTGAAAACAAACAATCAGTGACACTGGCAAATGGTCCAGCATCCATGACTCACTTGCTAATCATAAAAAAGTAAATAGCAATCAGCAACACTGAGTTTTAAAAAATAGAAGAAATAGGGGGTGGGAGGGGGGGGGGGTTGAGGGAGAGAGCAAAACCTAGTAGCAATGTAACCCTTTAAAGGTGAAATCTGATCTTATTTTGACCCAACACCAGATCTTCCTGTTTTAGTTTTCATCAAAAGACGAGTAATGGCAAAGCGATTATAGATAATTGAAGTCCGAGTCGCGATGCTCCGACTGCTCTCTTGGTGGAAGCGCTTTGTAAAGCGCTTTGAGCACATTTAGTAGATATTGCGTTATATAAAGCTCAATTTAAAAAAAAAAACAACACAATAATAAAGATAAAAAGAAACTATTATCTGAAAACAAAAAATCAGCTTTGCAGTTAGGGGTTAAAACACCTGCACCACAAGCATCCATGTGACACTCCCATGTACTATGTTATCAGGCAATCCGTCTCTCTTTTACCTTCCTCCATGACTCCTTCCCTCATCCCTTATCCCTCCAATCTTGGAATTTCCTGCTGGATGTGAATTGGATTCAGTAGTCTGATGTCACACCGCCTGGCAACGGCGGCCATCTTGGTTCTAAACAAAGAAAATCATTACTTTTTATTCTTCATGCTGGCTAGAACTTTTCATATGTCTTGTGATCAGAATGTGTAAAAGTCAAAACATGATCAAATTTATGGGGGTTTTTTTCCTCTGGATACGCTTTTATGCTCGCCGGGGAAATATTTCATACGGCGTCCGTCATAAGGAAGGAAGTGACGTTACGACTATTGAAGACTATTGTTCTCTCTCTAATTCAATTAAAGCCAAGACATCAGGTAGCTTGTTTATAATTGGATGTGAATTGGTTTGAAAGCCATACGGTTTCGAGTTCCGATTCAACGTTTGATGAATCGCTTTACCGCAAGGGTATTGCGGACAGCGAGCTGTTCCAGTGTCCCACTACAGCTCTACTAATATGAACATCTACTTGCAATCAAGGATTTAGCTTATCTCATTAGGTCAAGAAAACGATGAGCAGCAACTTAATTGATGTAAATGTAGTTATATTTGGGGTTAATGATATGACCACATTGTTCTTCACATTTACACATATGTTTATTATTTTCGAGCAATGTAAACCATTAAAATTTCTATATTATTGACATTTTTATTATTATTATTATAATTATTATTTATTATTTATTATTATTATTATTATTATTATTATTATTATTATTATTATTATTATTATTATTATTGTTATTATCTTTATTATTTATTTTTATTATTATTATTATTATTATTATTATTATTATTATTATTATTATTAATTTATAAATATTATCATTTTAAATGTACAATAAATAACAATGTTTTTCTCCTAGGTTATTGTTCTAGAAAGCTCTTCCCATCTTGGTGGCTGGGTCAACACCACCATCAATCCAGATGGGGCTATTTTTGAACACGGACCACGCAGTCTACGGCCTGTTGGAGAGCAGGGAAGAAACACGCTTATGTTGGTAGGTTTTCTTTAGTCATGCAAGAATGAAAAATTAATTTGGAATCCTTACACAGGATCCCGATAGCTCAGTTGGTAGAGCACTTGCTTAACATGCAAAGGGATCAAGATATTGATCCTGGGTGTAGACAAAAAAAAAATTTCTGATCCCCTTGTCTACCCAGCAGTGAATGGGTAGCTGGGTCTGTTAGATCTGGTGGTAGGGATGATTCCATTATTATTAATATCAACAGGGTCCCAATAGCTCAGTTGGTAGAGCACTCGCTTCATAGTCAAAGGGACCGAGATCAATCCCGGGTGCAGTCCAGATTTTTTTCCTCACCCCTCTGTCCATCCAGCAGTGATTGGGTTGCTGGATCGATTACATCTGGTGGAAAGTACTTTGCGATAGACTAGTGTCCCATCCAAAGGTAGCAAGCAATTGCTATTGTCCCTTTCATGCTATAGAAACTGAGATCAACTCCTGCTCCATGAGGTTAATGGCTCTGAAAGACTGTTTTAAATATAAGTTTGCAACACCAATAAACCAGAAAGATTGGTTGACTTTAAGCAAGGTTGACTTTATCAACTATTAAGGAAACAGTCTCTTTAAGCAAGGTTGACTTTATCAACTATTAAGGAAACAGTCTCTTTAAGCAAGGTTGACTTTATCAACTATTAAGGAAATAGTCTCTTTAAGCAAGGTTGACTTTATCAACTATTAAGGAAACAGTCTCTTTAAGCAAGGTTGACTTTATCAACTATTAAGGAAACAGTCTCTTTAAGCAAGGTTGACTTTATCAACTATTAAGGAAACAGTCTGTTTAAGCAATGTTGACTTTATCAACTATTAAGGAAACAGTCTCTTTAAGCAAGGTTGACTTTATCAACTATTAAGGAAACAGTCTCTTTAAGCAAGGTTGACTTTATCAACTATTAAGGAAACAGTCTCTTTAAGCAAGGTTGACTTTATCAACTATTAAGGAAACAGTCTCTTTAAGCAAGGTTGACTTTATCAACTATTTAGGAAACAGTCTCTTTAAGCAAGGTTGACTTTATCAACTATTAAGGAAACAGTCTGTTTAAGCAATGTTGACTTTATCAACTATTAAGGAAACAGTCTTAGATAGACAGAAAACTTGCGACTACTTGAGGTGTTGACTTTAAGCACAAGTCGACTTTAAGAGTGTTGACTTTATGCAGATTCCACTGTATTTTTTTTTTTTAATATTTATTTTCCAGGCTGATGAGTTAGGACTTGCCGATGATATCCTCCCTGTCTCACGTTCTAGTCCTGCTGCCCAAAACAGATACCTTTATGTCAATGGTCAGCTCTGTGCCCTGCCCAATAGTAAGCTATATCTACTCCATCTAGTCAATTTTTAACTCACTCACTGAACCCTAACACCGTAGTTTACCCGGGTTACTTTTACCCACAGTGACCTTTACAAAAAGTTCACGAAGCTTTTACCCCACGCTTATTCATTACATTTTTATGAGATAAATTTTAGGCGTAGTATCAAGGCTAATGTTTTTAGTTTTTGTATGTTAATGATCGTTGAATAAAATTATCTACATTTTTTTTTCAATTTTGAAAAGTAGCAAAAATCTCTAGGATTGAGCGAGTTAATCTTTCCCTTTTATATCTGATGCAGTGAGATAACAATAAAACAGACAGGGTGGACATTATTGAATAAGCTTGACCAAATAGATTTTACTCATGACATGGCATGTCAGTCTCAAATAAATAGATATCGATAGTCAATGGATCAAACCTCTGAAGTCTACATACGAGTTTTGGGCACCATGTTTTATTTAATTTTGATGATTTCATCGGAGGTCTGATCCACCCGAAATTAGATAGAACATGGTGTGCACAGCTCATATGTAGACTTAGAGTTTTGATCCATTGATCGTGAAAATATAGACTTCAGAGGTTTGATCTGCCCAAAATTAGATAAAATATGGTGTGCACAGCTCATATGTAGACTTCAGAGTTTTGATCCATCGATCATGAAAATATAGACTTCAGAGGTTTGACCAATGATATGTGACCAACTGTCTCAATCCAGTATCGTGTTCGGAAGAATCTGACACGAAAATTTCGAATCAAACTCATTCTTAGTAAATTCAGTGCAGCTGAATAAGAATTATGAATGAAGGGTTTTAAACTGAAAATTTGATTTTTCTGATTAAATTGACATAAACTCTTTATTGACTTCAACTCAAATTAATAGAGATAGTTATACTCAATTTTGATAATCAATGCAGCTCAAATTGGAGTTATAGCAGTCTTACTGTTTGGGGGAAAATGTACTTCCTCAATCTAAAAATAATTCTAATTTCCTGTCATGATTGCAGGTTTGGGAGGGCTGCTGTGGAAGATTCCACCGTTCTCCAAACCCCTAGCCTTGATGGGAGCCCTGGAGCCTTTGAAGCCAAGAAGTCGGGACTCTGATGAGTCCATACACAGTTTTATCAAGAGGAGGATTGGGCGGGAGGTAGCATCTTTTCAAATATGTGTACCGCTGCTCAGATATTTAGATATCTATTCGAGGCTCCTCTTGCTCTTCTTCTTCCTCAAATAACCGATTGAGTTTTACTGTTGAAGTTCATATCGAAAAGAAAAAGTAAAAAATGTAATAATAATTACTCTCCCAATAGTCTCAGTAGTGACTGATAGCTGGCTCCTTCTTCTGTTTCTGGCAGAAAGTGCTTTGTGATAGATTGGTGTCCTGTTTGATTTGGTAGCAAGTAATTTTTATTATCCATTTAAAGGAATAGAAACCTGGTTAAATTTCTGTTCCACTTGTCTTAAATCTCTTATGGAACTTTTTTAAAAGAAATACTTTTTCATATTTGATCAATAAATGCAGGTAGAATTTTTGTATGTGTTTAATTTCATTTTGAATTTCAGGTGGCTGATTATGCAGTTGATGCCATGTGTCGAGGAATCTTTGCAGGGGATTGTCGTAAACTGAGTATCGAAGCCTGTATGCCTCCTATCCATAAGCTGGAAAAAGACTACGGTTCTCTCCTCATAGGGGCACTTTTTGGACCTAAAGGTAATTTTTTAAAGCTACTTATAAGGTTTTAAATGAAATAATTTTTTTAAAAATTTCCTTTATTTATTCAAAGGGTAAGTTTGTCTTTAGGTACAACCAACTAGATCTCAATAGTTGTTCAATGAGAAATTCAAGTGCAATGCCTTAATATACAAAAAGCACTTTGCCCATTGCTCCAGATGTTAACAATATTTATAATTCTTCCTGCCAATTACAATGAACTTTCTAGATAGATAGAGAAAGCTTAAATAATATTTTGATGAGGCCTCATACAAAACAAGTAATATTGGTTGTTGGCTCGGCAGAATCTACAGAGAATCTGACAGGCCTTCCAAAGTGGGCTAAGGAGGAGAAGTGGGCCACTTGGTCTTTAAGGAGAGGACTTCAACAGCTGACAGATTCTTTGGTGGATGCCGTGCACAATACACCAGGAGGTGAGGTCAGAACAAACAGTCCCGCCTTACGAATATCTCCTGTGGCCAGTGACAATCAGAAAGTGGTGGTGAGTTTATCGATATAATTTTACATGGAGCCTGTAACATACAAGAAAAAAACCATCCCAAAAAAATCAGTCGACATCAACTTGGGATCGAACCTCAGACCTTCTGATTACCGGTCAGACGTGCTACTATTACACCACAGAGGCTCCTGATAGTTGGGACAATTTTAATACCTATATTCTTCACGAGGTCGCATGTTTTACGCTGTGATCCCTCGCTTGCATCAAACAACACATACATTGAACACGAGAGGATGAGGACAAAGACATTTAAGTTGCTCCATTTTCTTTTTTTTTTCTTTTAATTTTCTTTTTTACTTTGTCTGGCACCTTTCATACACACTTGTTCAGATCTTTATCTTACACCAGTGCCTGCTCCTTAATTTCTTAATTTACTATGCAGATAACTGTGACAATCAAATTTATTTAAATTATTATGTTGATGAAGTGTTTACTGGTTAGTTATTTTTAAGATTGAACAAATATTACAGATTTGTGTGAATGAGAATGTAAGATAGGTGATATCATTTCTTTTAAGTTTTTAAATATTTTTAAATTAATGTTAAATTTTTATTTTTTTACTTTTCTCAGGTTACGACAAGTACAGATTCTATTGAAACAGAGTTAGTAATTTCATCCATCTACAGTAAAGGTAATAATGAATCTCTTATTGTGAAGACTGGTGTTTAGTCAGTTGTTTTTTAAAATTGAGTTATTATTATTTATTTATTTTGGTTTGCTATATATTTTTAAGGGTTTTACATGCCTCAACACATTTAGGTTGTATCAGCACCAGTTAAAAGACAGAAAATTGGAAAGTCAAAACTTTTAAATTTACAATGGCACACGAAAAAAAAGTAGGACAAAGAGAACTGGTTCAAATAGGGAACAGATGTGGATTCCAAGAGCACACTATCAGTATACTTAGATTGAGATTACCTAAAAGTCTCATGCAGACAATAGCAGAAAAATGACACTAAAAGAATAGAATCAGATGCTTCAAAACATTATTTTCGATACGAAAAAAAATGTTACAGTACATTTGCCTAAAATACTAAAAAGTTGGGAAGTTATTAAAATCTGAAAAAAAAAATTAAAGCAAAAAGTGGCCTTATCTGTTGAAATTGTGTCCGGATTTATGACATTCAAAGGATGAGAAATGTTGCATAGCACGGCAGACATTGAATTGTTAAATGAGATTTGTGTCCTCCTGATCTGTTGTAACTTAATCGTTTCCCAACTGGAGGAGAATGATCAGATTCGTTGACTTACTTTGACTTAAGCCCTTAAACCCCATCGGAGCATAGGCCATCATCGATGTTTCGCCATTTGA
Source organism: Berghia stephanieae (assembly GCF_034508935.2). Classification (NCBI taxonomy): domain Eukaryota; kingdom Metazoa; phylum Mollusca; class Gastropoda; order Nudibranchia; family Aeolidiidae; genus Berghia; species Berghia stephanieae. Next base: position 8,014,155 of record NC_088369.1, read on the forward strand.
CTATTCCTTGGGCTGTCTTCTCCACCTGCTTCTATGTGTAACTGCCTCTCCTTGCTTCCTCCACCGTGCTTCTTCGCCAACTATTTCTTGGCCTCCCTGGTCTTCTTTCTCCTTGGGGATTCCATAGTCAGAGCTTATCTTGTAATGTTGTGCACAGGTTTTCCATGTGTATGGCCTATCCATTCCCACTTCCTCTTTTTGATTTGCGTATTAATAAGTTGTTGATTGACAGCTTCTCAAGGATCACATTCGTTAGGAAACAACATATATTTTTCTCATTCAGATATGTTTTGTACATCACAGAATTTGAAGAAAAAATTGTTATATATAATAAGAACTTATTGTTATTTTGTAAAGCTTGTTTTACTGCACAAAATGATGTATTAGTATGTACTTATTACGTTTCTTGTGTTGGGTAGGTATGACATTGGTGAAAAAATTCTGAAAATGGTCGGTAAATTAGTTCTTACATCGTCATCATCATCATCATTATCATTGCCCTCATCACCCTGGGTCAGGGTATAGGCCACAGACAAACAGTTTCCATCCCTCTCTAACTTTTTAATCACATTCCATGTCTTATCACTTCTCTATATATCAGCTTTTTAAACTCTTCTGCATGTTCCCCACGGCCTTCCCCTTGATCTTCTGCCCCGAGGGTTCCAGTCCAATACTTTCTTTGTTATAGTGGAGTCATTCTTTCTAAGGATGTGTCCAATCCACCTCCATCGTATTCTTCCTATTTCCTTTCCTACTGGTTTCTAATGCGTTCTTTTCCATACTTCTTCGTTCTTAATCCTGTCCATCCATTTTATTCTGAGTAGCTTATGCATGCACCTGTTTACTAAAATCTGTGTCCTACTTATAAATACTTCTTGAAAAAGATCTGAAAAGGTATTTAGAAGTAAAATCGTCCTAACTATCGGGTAACCTCTATGGTTTCATGCACACTCTTTCATATCTTTATGTTGCATTTTGAAAAGCATGACAGATATTGAATTTTTAAATGTCATGTCTCGTCCAACATGTTAAGTGTTGCTGTTTGATAGGGAGCCCTTGTAAAATGCTTTGAGCATGTTTAAGGGATATTGCGCAGTATATATGTTCAAGTTATTAAAAAAAATTATTTGTTTGTTTACATGCTGTTCTTAGACCTTGCCCCACTGTAGCTTGGAAAGTTCACTGTTTAAACAAGTCTGCTTTGTTCATTTATCTTTTTATTTATTCATTTATTTATTTATTTATTCATTTATCTATCTATTTATTCATTCATTTCTTTATTTATTAATTCATTTATTTATTTATTTGTTTATTTATTCATTTATCTATTTATTTATTTATTTATATTTTTTAAATTATTTATTTATTTATTTTATTTTATTTCATTTGTTTGTTTACATACTTATTGTTCTCAGATTTGGCCCCACTGTTGCCAGGCAAGTTCAACCAGTTGAAAGACAGTCTATCAGAATTGGAGTCGGTGAATGTCGTAGTAGTCAACCTGGAATATAATGGGGACGTTCTACCTGTTAAAGTAAGTATGGAGAATACACTGTTTATGTGGATTCAATGGAAGTCTGTTTGTTAATGTCGTAGTAGTCGACCTGGAATAATGATTAATAATGCGTAATTTCTATGGTGCCCCTTTCCACAAAATGTGCTCGGAAGTGCTTATACAAAGACAGATATATATATATATATATATATATATATATATACTATATATATATATATATATATATATATATATATATATACAGTCCACTCCGGATAATTGCAACTCGGTTAATCGCAACATTTCCCAAGAAACGGAATAAATTCTATATAAAAGTCACTGGTTAATTGCAATAAACTTCGGTTAATCGCAACAAATTTTCACCCTCAAAAAGTGGTAAATTCAAGAAATCAATCAAACAAAACATCGTGATTAAATTTCATCATGGAAGAAAATTGACAGGTTGAAGAATTGAGAGTGAGCGGGATTTAATGCTTCAGTAGTGTGTCACCATTCTATTTGAGACAAAAGAGGGCGGGGCTTTGCAATATGGGTTTGTGATGTCTTCTGTGGCCATTAAATAGGAGGTGAAGGGGCTGTGCATACTTTTTACAACAGATAGACAATGACATTTGTAAAGAGAGACTGAGCGATATCCTTTGTTTTAGGATTGACAACTAACTGTGCATTGTGACAAACGAGTTTGGTGAGAGCTTATTGTCTCTCATCACGGCTAATCACTTTAACTTTTACAAATGTTGAGAACAAAAGAATGAAAGTTAATCCAATCTGAATAAGATGTCGACTTGCATCAAAGCTGCTTTTCGCTTGTCAAAATCTATACAGGGATGTCATATTGCTCACTCTGTGGTGGACTACAAACAACGTTTACAACAACATGTTTGAGTTAAGCATATATATGTGTAAAGTGTTGCAATCTTGGACAGGAAAATCAACTTCCGTTAATTGCAACTTTGGTTAATAGCAACATTTTTGCTGATCCCAAGGTGTTGCGATTGTCCCTAGTGGACGTATATATGAAATCAATAAAATCACTCACAGAAAACTGAAAGGAGGTACTCTGTCTTCAAAGAGATTTGAAAGAAGGACAGGGCATTTCGGTGTCTGGTGTCTGCTGAAAGGGCATTACACACAGAGGGAGCAGAATGTGCGAAAAATTTGACGTGGGAATCAAATTGATATAATGGGGATGTTCTACCCCAGGGAAAGTAAGTCTGGAGAATACAGTTTATTTGGATTCAATGAAAGTCTGTTTGTGACCCACACTCTCATTTTGATATTATGTTTGGGGTGTGCAGCTATGTAACCTTGTGGTATGACACTCGCTTTTGGATAGGAAATTCCTGGGTTCAAACCTCGCTCGGTGCATAGTTGAGTCCTCTGAAAAGGCTCTTTACTCACATTCTCTCACAATACACAGGTGTAAAATGAGTACTTAGCCGTTAACAGTGTTGTCTCTTTTGGAAAAAAAATTTATATTATTGCCTTTCAGGCAGCTTGTCTTGTCCTGTATGTTACATGCTACTGTTGCTGAGGGTCTCTTTGTAAAGCGCTTTGAACATGTTAAGTGAATATTGCGCTCTGAATATTGCGCTATGTAAAAGCTCATATTAAAAGATACTGAATAAGACTTTTAGGTCTAAGTTATGAAGTTTTCTTCGAATCACTCTGGGAATCACTTCATTGGTCATCCTGAATGTTCAGTTGTTCGAGCACTCGCTTCACATCAATGGGACTGAGATCAATCCCGGGTGCAGTCAAGATTTGTTGCTGACTTACCCCCCATGTCCACCCAGCAATGATTGGGTAGTTACGTCTGTTCAGTCTGGTTTAAAGTACTTTCTGAAAAGACTAGAATCCTCTCCAAAAGGTAGCAAGAAATTGCTACTGTCCATTTCATCTTACAGAAACCAGGATAAACTCCAGCTCCCTGGACCTAATGGCTCTGAAGGACTACTACACTCCATTCATAAGAGAACTCATTCCCAACATGTGCTTGCAAGGTCATGCAGTGGTATTGGGAATTCGAAAGGAGGTCATGCAGTGGTATTGGGAACTCGAAAGGAGGTCATGCAGTGGTATTGGGAACTCGAAAGGAGGTCATGCAGTGGTATTGGGAACTCGAAAGGAGGTCATGCAGTGGTATTGGGAACTCGAAAGGAGGTCATGCAGTGGTATTGGGAACTCGAAAGGAGGTCATGCAGTGGTATTGGGAACTCGAAAGGAGGTCATGCAGTGGTATTGGGAATTCAAAAGGAGGTCATGCAGTGGTATTGGGAATTCAAAAGGAGGTCATGCAGTGGTATTGGGAACTCGAAAGGAGGTCATGCAGTGGTATTGGGAACTCGAAAGGAGGTCATGCAGTGGTATTGGGAATTCAAAAGGAGGTCATGCAGTGGTATTGGGAACTCGAAAGGAGGTCATGCAGTGGTATTGGGAACTCGAAAGGAGGTCATGCAGTGGTATTGGGAACTCGAAAGGAGGTCATGCAGTGGTATTGGGAATTCAAAAGGAGGTCATGCAGTGGTATTGGGAACTCGAAAGGAGGTCATGCAGTGGTATTGGGAACTCAAAAGGAGTTCAGCAACCATATATATTATCAACAATCAAAAGAATAAGATATATGCAAATGTATAGATATATAGTATGTCCATGGTATTCTTCATATTTAGCACCCTTCACGATGCTTCATATATTTCCCCCTAGTAAGCCTTATGGACCAATATTTCATATCATGGAGTACAAGTACCGTTGAGTGTCCATTATTTTTTGTTACTTACAGCTTAACTCACACCTGTATTCTTCTGTCCTTTTGTTTATTATTAATATTATTATTATTATTTTTGCTTGCTTTTTTATTTATTTTTTTTTTATTTTTTGGAAAGGTGGGGGGGGGGGGGGGTGTTGGTCCTTTTTATTAGTAATGTTTTTCATTTTACCTTGTTTGTAGTATGTATAATATATGTTTTATTTTGAAGTGAAACATGTGCTACATTGAATCACTAAGGTTTCATATTTATATCTTTATTAATATTATTATTATTATTATTATTATTATTATTATTATTATTATTATTATTATTATTATTATTATTATTATTATTATATTATTATTATTATTATTATTATTATTATTATTATTATTATCATTATTATTATTATCATTATTATTATTCGATTGTAGTTGTGTGGTATTTAACGTTTTCTTATCTTATATTTTTCAGGGTTTTGGTCACCTGTTGCCATCAAAAGAAGGAGGACCTATGCTAGGGATTGTCTATGATTCTTGTGCGTTTCCTGAACACAACCGGAAAACGGCCAAAGGGAGTACCCGTCTAACAGTAAAGTATTTTTTTATTGATTTTTTTTTTTTTTTCAAAATTATCCTTCATATAAAGCAAGAAATGCAAATGTTTCTCATTGAAGCTCAAAGAAGTAAGACAAAAAAAAACAGTGAGAAAGGAGAAAAGAAGTTTCAGTTTATATCACAAAGATAAAGGTTTATGGTTCATTGTTTGTTCATCTATGCAAAGTTTGTTTTTTCTAAATATGTTACAGTGAATGACATAATGAGTCGGATGGTGAAAAGGTTTCAACTGAGATATTGCCAAGTTTAGTTAGAAGGTCTATTTTTATCAAAAATGAATTCTTGTCATAAATGATTAAATCAACCCTTTTTGTACATCTTCGGGAAATATCAAAGCTTAATTTCACTTCTAAATATTTTTTACAGCTAGTCAAATTGAAAAAATTATGAAATTTGAGAAAAGTTGCTGGATACCTTTCCCATACATCTGACCATAAATTCATGAAAAATCACCCCAATTTACTTCGAATAAAGATGAAAATGCTCTGGGAGCATATTCTTTCAGAAAATGCATTTTTTTAAAATGCAAATCCCAAATTTTCACCTTCCAACTGATTATGTCATGCACTGACACATATATTAAATTGATTTTTTGTATTCTAGGTTTTCAATGTTTTTTTTTTTTTTTTTTTTGGGGGGGGGGGGGGTTGTTGTTTTTTTGGGGAGTTTTTTTTAAATATAAAAGCAAAATTACAAACAGATCGGATCTAAACTGGACCATTCAATGCAATAGCTTCTGGATATCTGCGCTTACCGCCTGCCTCTCTTTATTGGGTGTGTGATGATTTGTGTTATGTCCGGGAGAGTGTTAGAGCAATATAGCCCGAAACATTAACATAAAGAAGAGAATAGAGTGGGACTAGAAGAATGATTGCAGATAGAGGGTTTCTGTTGTGGGTGTGTCTCGCGAACCACTGTGACGATTCAGGCTCTTCCCGGAGAGCGGTAGAGCAAGATAGCCCAAAATATCAACATAAAGAAAAGACTAGAGTAGGAATAGAAGAATGGTAGCAGACAGAGGGTTTCCAGTGTGGGGGTTCCCTCTAGACCAGGCCAATGCACAGGGGCAAGCCTAGATAGAGAAAGGGAAAAAGGTAGAAGAGCGTCGTTCTTCACGTAAAGTCTAGGGTAGAGAAATTATGATAATGAAAGAAGGGAAATCTAGATTAACAATGACGATACATTTATTACAAAAGCTAAGTTACATCTACAAGACAACTCTACTTATCCATCCATTCGGCTTGTCTTTCTCCTTTCCCCCAGGAATAAAGAACATCCCAGCACATATAAATAATAAAAAATAAAATAAAACACATCCGCCGTACACAGTATCGTGTCCAGTCAAGAAAATTCAAGAAAACTCCCTCTTTCCCTCCTCGTGGATCACTTTATATAGCAATGGTTCGAACCCCCTGGTTGGGTGATCGGAGAGTTCAGATAAACTAGCAACCTGAGGAGGGTTCAGTCAACTCTGGACTCGAGCGGGTTATGTCCTAGCAACCAGTGCCAGGGCATAACAGGTGTTTTAAATTTTTGTCCATCTTTTTATAAAATGTAGTTAAACTGTTTATTATAATGTATTTTACTACATCAATTTAATGATAAAAACTTTATGCTATAAAGCCAAAAATGCTTTTACAATTTTTTTTTCACATGACCATATAACAAGCTTTGAATAGATTTCTTATTATAACATGTAAAAGTGCTTCTTTCTCTGTTCTATTTTTTACATATGATTTGTTACTTTACAAATATTTTCCATAAGCATATTTAAGATTAATCTCAAATCCCATTGAAATATTTAGAATTTGAAAGGTTACATTGAACATGAAAGTATGGAACAAATTAAATAATCAAAGATGCCCCTGAGCTTGGTAATTTTAGGAAACTTCTGAAAACATTCCTATTCATAGTAATAGTATTTGCACTTGAGATTTTATAAAGCGGAGTGTCCACTAAACATGCTCAAAGTGCTTTACAAAGGGTCCGTAGCCAACAACAACACTTAACATGTCGGATGAGACACGATGCGTGTTAGGTGACATTACAATTTTTTCAGAGACAACGCTGCTAAGGGCCATGTACCCATTTTACACCTGAGTACGGTGAGAGAATGTGAGTAAAGATCCTTCTCCAAGGGCTCAACTGTGCACCGCTCAGAGGACTCAAACCCAGGACCTTCCAATCTAAAGGCGCATGCCATACTGACATAGCCGCACTTGTGGATTCAGCATGCTACATAAATTAAGTATTACTTTACATTACATTGCTATTTATTTGTTTATTTTACATAATTGTAGGTGATGATGGGAGGTGCCTGGTACAAAGACCTGTTGACCTCTACGGGTGATCTGCCCCTGTCCCAAGATCTTCTATGGATGGCTAGCCAGGCTGCTTCTAAACACTTAGGCATTGCTGGCCGGCCTGTTAGATCTCATGTGTCTTTACAAAAGGTTAGTTCTTCTTTGTATTAAGAAGTATAGGAGGCATGCGTTTAGCTCTCATCATAATTGTAATATGTGGCTTTATGATCTTGTGGTATGACACTTTGCTTCTGACCTGAACGTCCCTTGTTAGAGTTGATCATAACAACATACCTGCTAACCCTTCTGCTATTGGCGGAATCATTCCTATTTTTACTCTTCCATTTTGTACTATTCCGCCATTGTCTCTAAAATTCCGATTTACAAAAGTGATGATACTGCTAAGAATAAAAAAGAGGGGTAAAAAAAAAAGGGGGGGGGGGGGGGGGGGGGTAAAAGAGGTGAAATTACTATTTTTTGTCTCAGATTCCTATTTTTAGGCGCCCTGATTCCATTTTTGGAATGTGAAGGGTTGGCAGGTCTGTAACAAGAAATGAAGTGAGTAGAAAAGTGTCAGAAGACAATAGAGAATGAAAACTTTTGCTGCAATGGGGAGTCGAACCCACGAACTGATTGTTACGGTACCTTCTCTTGGTCATGAAAGGGATGCTCTTCAATCAACACAAGCCACCATTCGAAAAAGTCGTTTCAACCGTTGTAACTATATTAAGCCCCTCTCACGACTTTTTGAGGTCATGAGGTCAACACACAAACACCACGGAAGTTTATTGGCGAGCTTCTCGTTAAGCATATGAGCTCTATTTTCAACACAAACATATAACACAGATTCGATTGAGTCATTAAATAAGCTCCAATATTGGGTGAATATGATTAATTCAGATAAATTTTCTGAGTTGATCTTCTCCCTGATTAGAGTCCGATTTGTGGATGGCTACCCAGACTACCCTTGTCAATTCAAATTCTTGAGCTAAGATGGAAATCATTTTTGGTCACATTCTATGTCATTAACCAGAAATTCCTGCCCCAGGCTTAAAAAAAAAAAAAAGGACAGCAACAACAATCATATTACCTTGGTGGCTTGTTCAGCTATGTGGTCTTTTGGTATGACACTCGCTTTTGGATCGGAAGGTCTTGTGTTCGAGCCTTGCTCAGCGCATAGTTGAGTCCTTGGAAAAGACTCTACTCACATTTTCTTCACCGTACTCAAGTGTAAAATGAGTACCTGGCCGTCAACAGCATTGTCTCTGTCAAAAAAAAAAAAAGGTATTATCGCCTAAAAGGCATCATGTCTCGTTTGTATGTTACGTGTTGCTGTTGGTCAGGGACCCTTTGTAAAACACTTTGAGCATGTTTTATAGATATTGCGCTATGTAAAATCTCAAGTTTACCACATCTCACTCTCGATAATGATTTGTAACGATTCGATGACAAAACCAGATTAACAGAATTAACATCACTGGTAGAGCTATCAATATCAGAAAAAGGGCACAATACAGAGACAGTTGGAGGATCTTCACTACAAGAATAAGGAGGAACGGCCAAAGCTCTGAAGTCGGATGACATTGAAAGCAGAACGATTTTAAGTCGAAGTCATCTGGCAAGGTTGCCAATTTTCCGTATACATTTACTTTTACAGAATTCAGTATGTTATGAACCCTCATTATATTTTTCAATCACATGCTAAACAGAAGACAAAAAAAAAAAAGTACATAATGTCTTTTTACTGGAGTTCAGCACTCAGAAAAGGGTCGGTCAATGTGTTTGTGTAAAAGTTTAGTCAATTTTTGCCTCCTGAATTGGCAACCTTAGTCTAGGCTACTTCTATATGTTACCCTTCGCCTCAAAACGATATTAAGTCGGGTTGGTAAAGATGTTGAAAATTGAATTTATAGCCAGAAATATCAGACTTGTGTTGGGTTTATACGATTTATTGAGGAGAATGGATACCATATTTTAGGGTGCTAATGCCAACAATTTATATTTTTGACCAGTTTTAACATTAAAGTCAGCTTTTAAGCATTTGGTTCGTTCCGACATAATACCGTTTTGAGATGATGGGTCACATATACTTAGCCATCCCTGGCTGACCTGTTAGATCTCATGTCTTTACAAAGAGTTTGTGTGGATGTCTCTGTACAAATAAGTACAGGGGAGTGTTTAAACCTCATTTTAATTATTTTGCACAGCTTTGGAGGAGAGGAGTTATTGAACCTTCAAATCCCGTAACATAAAAAGCTTAAATCAAGTCACCCAGGCTACTTATAAACACTCAGGCATCCCTGACCAGACTGTTAGATCTTATGCTTTGACAAAGGGTTAGTTCTGGTTGCCGCTGTATAAAAAAGTACTGTCTTGTGTTTAGATCTCATCTTAATTGTTATCCATTGCTTTGTAGTCTTCAGGTCATCATCTTTGCATAAGGCCCATCGTGTCAATCGACTCAAAATTCACAAATCCGTCATGAAACAAACTAACATTAAACATGTGTGTCTGCTATCTGAATTGTGTTCTGTGCTCTGTTGAATGTTTTTGTATTTTCTATATATAAAGTCATTTCTGGTGGTAATGTATTCCATTTGCGAATGGTTCTGGGGAAAAGACTAAATTTATATGTGTTATATGTTTTTGAAAATGGTTGTATGTATTATTTGATACTGTGTTTTCTCTTGTATTGTTTGATGGTCTTTTTATGTAGCCTGGGATCTGAATCCCTGATGATGGGTTGTTGACGGATTTCTGAAATATTTTAATGTGGAAATACTTCCAAGTCTTGTAAGACTTTGGTGATAGTCCTGTTGTGGGTGGTGCAAAGATTTTAGTGCCTGGAAAAGGCTCTCACTGATATTCATTCTTTCACTCGGGTGTAATATGAATAATATATTGCTGATAACAGCGTTGTGTTTGTATTTTTTTTAATGTAAAAGCTCTGTTGCTGTTAGCTTGGAGCACATTTTATTAGTTCTTTCACAAAAGCTTGTCTTTTTTTTAATATAGTTATTGCATCTCAACCCCTTTGGGGTTTCTGTTTAGGTTCTTTTTTTTTTTCATAACTGATAGTTGTTTGTATTTTGTTTGGGTTTTTAAAATCTTTTTTTTAAATTATTGTTTTGTTTTTAAACTAAATAATATTGAGAGCAGCATTTTGCATTAAAATATAAATGATCTCAGATGTTACAGGATTTGTCTTAATTTGATCAATAGGTTAGATAACAACGAGGCAGCTGCTGTGACAATTTTAGTATAATATTCTTCTTTGTCTGTGTCAAACTTGAATTTCCTCTTATGACTGTTTTCAATTAAAATTCAACTTTTCATTTCAGAATTGTATACCTCAGTACAGAATTGGACACACCCGATGGGTTGCCTCCCTTGAGCAGACTTTAGCCCAGTCCGGTCTCCCCATCGTTCTGACAGGTGCCTCGTACAAGGGACCTGCTATCAATGACTGCATAAACAACACGAGGAAGTCTATAGAAGGCCTTAGGGATAGATTTCGTTAACCATTTTTGCCAAATTTTACTTACACATATCAGTCAATCAAGTCCAGCCGCTGGGTGGGATGTCCGACCTCCCATAGTGGGCAGGAAAGTCACTTCACTGTGTCTTCTATACCCCTATATCTGTGTTCTAACTTGCTTTCTGTCTCTGTCTTGGAATGAGATTACTTGGTTTTGACTTGTCCCTGGACAGGGTCCTTGGTGGGGAGGGAAACAGTCAAATGTGTTATAGTTTTGGTAGTTGATATTTTTTGTTCCTTGTAAATCATCTCCCTGTTATGCATTGTTATATTTGTTGTTTTGAATGTATAATGTCAGCATTGGAGTGTGTTCCTCTTCGTGGGATCCTATGTTTGTGTCCAGATGAGACTTTTAGGTGATCTCAAACTAAGTACTTTGATAGTGTGCTCTTGGAATCTACATCTGTTCCGTGTTTGTACCACATTCCCCTTTTTCTTACTTTTCTTTTGTGTTTTTACTTGTAAATCTATAATTTTTTTTACTGTCCCCTTTTCTTCCTTTTTACTGGCGCTGAAACGACAACTTAAACGTGTCACAGGCACAGTAAAACACTTAAAAACAAACAAACCAAGTCCAGCTGGGTATTATTGGACAGGGTACACTTATTAGCATGTCTGATAGTTAAGCGCAACTATGGGCTTGTTTTTCACATTGTTGCAGACAGTGAAGTATGTTTTGTGTTGCGGGTGGTTGGATGGGAGCATCACCCTTGAATCATATACCTATGATGTTCGCATGGGTGTACGATCCGATAGTGATGTCGTTTCTTCTTCTCTTTACTAGCCTATCCTGCTTCTTTGGTTTGTGATTGTATTTTTGACAGGGGATATTTTTTTTTCTGTAAATCTTCTGCCTGTTTGTTCTTGGTTATTTATAATTTAGCTTATGATATCTTTAGGTTATGATTTTGACTTACATTTGTATTATTTTTGTTAGATTGCTTGTTTTTTTGTTTCAGCGGTCTCTCATATAACCTCAATTGTGTTGGAAGAGACCTAAAGCAACAAACAAACAAACAAATGTTTTATGTTATTTGAAATTAGTTCTATTACAACTATGAGCCTATGGCAATTTTGGGTTATCAGACCTGCAAATAACTAACTACACGTTGGTATTGGATAATAGCAATACTTTTGAAGTGATTATTTTTGTTGCAATCAAGCAAAGTTGTGATAAAGCTAAAATGCTAAATTTAGATTTATTAATTTTGTTGTTTTGTTAATCAAAAAGAAGGGTAATCAATAATAATAATAATAATACACATTTTTTATGCCCTACTTATTCTGATGTATGCAGACTTTGGAATCATTATATAGTGCAGATCTGTGTATAAACTCGTTTTTAAACAAAGTTTTCCATGATGGGGCCTTCTTAAAAAAAGCAGAAAAAAATTATAAGTGGCCGACAAACACCTCATCCTTTATCTGGCCTCCTGTTTCGTGTGCCACATCTGGAAAGGTTAGTTGTAGTTAACTTTTAACTTACAGTCGTAATTATTTAATCTAGGTGCGGTAAAGGTGGGTGGTGGAAGATGTCTTCTTCTATTTTTTGCCCATTATTAGCACTGATCACAATGTCTGTAAAAAAGTCATGTTAGAAATAATGTATTGATTCTGAAGATCAAAGGGATTGTATTGATCTTGTTGGTCATTTGTTCTGTCAGTATTCTTTCTGGGCTTTAATATAGCGTAATATCCACTAAGCATGCTCAAAGCGCTTTACAAAGGGCCCCTGACCAACAGTAACACGTAACATGTAGAACGAGACATGATGCCTGTCAGGCGGTATTACAAGTTGTTTTTTTTCTGACAGAGACAACACTGTCAGCATCCAGGTATTCATTTTACACCTGAGTACGGTGAGAGAATGTGAGTAAAGAGCCTTTTCCAAAGACTCAATTATGCGCTGAGCGAGGCTCGAACCCAGGACCTTCCTATCCGAAAGCGAGTGTCATACTACAAAACCACATGGCCGCATTTGTTGACAATTGAAACAGTTTTATTTCCTTCTCTGAAGTGGAAATTATCAACTTGTTAGCTTTCAGGATAATAGAGTAGGGATCCTGTTAATATCATTGTTGCCTACTTGTTGTCTATTGTGAAAATTGGCACTGATGTAACCTAAATGTGTTGCAAGCGCCGTAAAACCCTTAAAAACAAACAAAATTATTTTTTTATTTCCTATAAAATTCATTCATCGTATTAAAATATGTATTAGTTGTGTAATAAGTTGCATTAAAACAACTGCTACTACTATAGGTTTCAGTTGTAGTGAGTCGTTCTTATAGCTTAACGGTTGAAAAAAATTATATATAAGGAGGATTGATACTACGTTGAATTCATCCAAAAATTCCAGATGGGTTGCAACAGTATCAGGTGTTGCACTGTTTGGAGGTAAGACTGGAAGTTTTTTGGAAATAATATTTCATGACAACAACCATTTCGATCTGTATTGATTTGTAATGATCATACTGCCGCCACTGCTACTGATACTACTAGCACTATTACTACTACTACTACTACTATAACTACTACCAGTACTACTACTACTACTATAACTACTACCAGTACTACTACTACTACTACTATAACTACTACCACTGCTACTACTACTGCTACTACTACTACTACTACTACTACTACTACTACTACTACTACTACTACTACTACTACAACTACTACCACTACTACTACTATTACTACTACTACTACTACTACTACTACTACTACTACTACTACTACTACTACTATAACTACTACCACTACTACTACTACTACTACTACTACTACTACTACTACTACTACTACTATTAATACTAATACTTTTTTGTCATATGAGTTCGTAAGTTGTGAGTAAAATAAAAAATTGTTTTTGATGGACCAACTTTATGAAAATCATACACGTCTATTGTGAGATAAAACTTATCATGCCTTTAATTTAAATCAGCCTTTTTGTACTTCACTGTTATCATTTAACTATTAATTACCATCTATGCAATGCCTCAGAGATGGGGTTCCCTTCTGTGTTGTCTGGGTGGGGATCCTGACCTCCCATAGCGGGCAGGGAGGTACACACTGTGTCTTCTATCCCCTTATATCTGTTTTCCAACATGCTTTCTGTCTTTGTCTTGGAATGAGATTACTTAGTTTTTTTCCTGGCCCTGGTCGGAGTCCTGGCTGGGAGGGAAACAGTCAAATGCATAGTTATTGTTTTGGGAGATGATATTTTTTTCCTTGTAAATCATCTCTCTGTTATGTATTAGTATATTTGTTATTTTTTAATGTATAATGTAAGCATTTGAGTGTGTTCCTCTTTGTTGGATTTTGTGCTTGTGTCTGGATGAGACTTGTTGGTGATTTCAAACTAAGTACATTGGTGGTATGCTCTTGGAATCTACATCTGATCCCTATTTGTTCTCAGTTCCCTTTGTCTTACTTTTTCTTGGATGCTTTAATTGTAATTCTAGAACTTTTTACTATCCCATTTTCTTCCTTTTTACTGGCGCTGATATGACCTAAATGTGTTGCAAGCGCCGTAAAACCCTTAAAAACAAAAACAATAGTGTTCTATAAATATAATCGATTATTAATCATGCCTTGTATCGTTCCAGGGTTGCCAGATTCATTTTGTTGGGAATGCCGAGCAAGTCAGAGAAAAATGCCAAATGTGTCCTGGTAGAATCAGTTTTTCTTATAAATTTCACGACAGTAGAAATCAATCTTTTATTTTTTTATTATTTTTTTTATTTTCTTATCCCGACATCACTACTTATACTTGCAAATATAATGGTGAAATAGCATATGATGTGTAATTAGTGCTGTTTTGTATTTAAGATAATTGAAAAAGTTAATTTAAACGCCAAGAAAATTTCAAACTAAAGTTTTCCATGCCAGAGGACTTCAAAAAGTTAATGACAAGTTTGTAGTTTTTTCGGTTTGGCATGAAAATGCCAAGCTGGCAAATTGTGCAGTTCAAATGTTGGGGTGTAACATTTTATTTTTCTTGACACAGTTCAGCAATGTGTTTTTCATGAATCGTCGTCATTGCCCCAAATTGAGAGGCTTAAACCAGACTTTCCTGAGAGAAATGATCACTTTCTTCTTAATCTCCTGTTGTGATCATTTCCTTTCGCTTCATGTGATATAAATATTTTCAGCAAAATATATATAAGTTCAACTTGTCTTATTTAGAATTTTCATGCTTTTTTGTTTTGATTTTTTTACCTGATATTTTCTTTGGCAAAAGTAGTTTTCACAACAGTGCTATTTTACTTTCGACAACTTTCTTCAAAAAATAGCATCTGTTTTTTAATAAAAAATGTGAAAATGCTATATGCTTGCCAGAGGAATTCATTACACAAAACTTGTTCACCGTTTTGTGACTTTTTTTTTGTTGTAAATAATCTACAATTGTGTAAAAATATTCCCCCTTTCTGTCAACTGGCAATATTAAAGGGAAAAAAATATATAACAAAATAACCAAAAAAAATATGTCTAAGTAATGTTATTTATGTGACAATTTTTTATAATTAAAAATAGATAAATGGAATTGTTTGATTTTAATTATGACCAAATCTTCTCAGTGGTTTTATGGTGAAATAGACGCCTTTGCCTAAGATTGAAAATTTATTATAAGGACATAATTCCATAGTGTGCAGGGAGACACTTACTGTGTCTTCTATCCCCCTTTATCATCTTTCCAACATGCTTTCTGTCTTTGTCTTGGGTTGAAATTACTTTGTTATGTCCTGTGGCCCTGGCCGGATACCCTAGCTGAGAGGGAAACAGTCAAATGTATAGATAGTTTTGGGAGATGGTATTTTTTTGTCTTGTAAATCATCTTTCTATTATGCACTGTATCGTTTTATTTACATATTTACGATTTTGTATGCAAGAATCCGACGACTGGGTGAGGTTCCCGACCTCCCATAGTGGGCAGGGAGGTACTTGCTGTGTCTTTATTCTATACCCCTATACCTGTTTCCCAATATGCTTTCTGTCTCTGTCTTGGAATGAGATTACTTGGTTTTGTCCTGGCCCTGGCCGGATACCCTTGCTGGGAGGGAAACAGTCAAATGTATAGTTAGTTTTGGGAGATGATATTTTTTGTCTTGTAAATCATATCTCTCTGTTATGCACTGTATTGTTTTATTTACATATTATATATGATTTGTAAACATTTGAGTGTATTCCTCTTGGCGGGGACCTGTGCTTGTGTCTGTATGAGACATTTAGTGATCTCAAACTAAGTACACTAAGTACACCAGTCAAGGACTACGGCCATATATTTGCTCTTGGAATCTACATCTGTTTCCTTTTTGAACCAAATCCCCTTTGTCTCCCTTATTCTTGGGTGCTTTAATTGCAATTTTAGTTTTAGAACTTTTTACTATCCAATTTTCTTCCTTTTTACTGGCGCTGATATGACCTGAACAAAACAAAACAAAACAAATCACAAGTTGTACCTCATTCCATTTCTAACAAATGTCCATGTGGTGATAGGTGTTTTAAACAATTCAATAATCATTTTTTTAAAAGGATTAAAATGAATGTTCACTTCTATATTTGTCTTCTTGTTCAATTTTGTTGTTTCATACCTGCCTTTTATTACGGACCATCCGTAATTGTTACGGAAGTGTAAGGACAATTACGGACTTACGGAAATAGAAGAAATATTACTGATACAAATGGTCGCAACGTTAAATTAAAAAATAATTTTTTTTTTTTCATTATTTACCGCATGCTACAATAAAAAAAATCTCAATGCCTCGTTGGCAGGCGACGAGTGACGTCATCGACTAGAATTTGTAGCAGATGTAGTTTTTACTTATTCACTGGACTTGATTTCTTATGAATATTTTGCCATGCTGTGGAAAATGGACTTTGATTGAGGCTTGACCCGCATAAGTAGTAGGCCTATATAACATGGTCAGTTTATTTTACATATATAAAAGGGTGTATCTATCATTATTTTTGTTTGCTTTAGGATTACTGAAATTTGACCATTAATTACTGATGAATTTTGTATTTCTTACTGAATTTGAAATTTTCAAGTAGGCAAGTCTGCAGGTTGAGAATTGTGCCATACACGTCTAAGACGAAGGCCACACTGCGAGCGAAGCGAAGCGATTTACCGTACTTATTTGGCTTCACTAAGACTGAGAGCGATGGAAAGCGAGAGATTCAAAGAAATCCATGCTTAATGTGTAATCTTTTTTTTTTCAGTCTGCTGTGTAGACTGGAGACAATGTGCACATCGAGCGATGCGAGCGAAGAATAATGGTCAAATCTCTCGCTCTGCTTCGCTGATAATATGCCAGTCACCTCTTTATATTTGTCTTTTATGTCCTTGCGTCACTGATGCCCGGGTATTCCAGTCTTCCCTTGGAATAGATCCGAGAGACAAATTTCCCCTATGAGATGAATAAAGGGAATTTTATTTATTTTTTTTTTTACCCACATTCTTTTATCGTTTGTTTCGTTTTTAAAGGCTTTATGGCGCTTGCAACACATTTAGGTCATTTCAGCGCCAGTGCAAAGGAAGAGAATTGGATAGTCAAATTTATCGTTACAATTGAAAGCACATGACAAAAATTAAGACAGAGGGGAATGGTTCAAATAGGCAACAGATGTAGATTTCAAGAGCATACTATCAGTGTATTTAGTTTGAGATCACCTAAAAGTCTCATCCAGACACAAGCACAGGTCCCAACTAAAAAGAATACACTCAAATGTTTACAAACCATTGTACATATATATAAATATATATATATTTTTTAATAATAATAATAAATAACAGTCCTTGACAGAGAGATGATTTACAAGGAAAAAAATATCTCCCAAAACAATTATACATTTGACTGTTTCACTCCCAGTCAAGGACTACGGCCATAGCTAGGACAAGACTAAGTTGATCCCATTCCAAGACAAAGATAGAAAGTAACTCGGACAACAGATGCAGGGGATAGAAGGTACAGCGTGACCTCCTGCCCACCATGGGAGGTCAAAGACCCCACTAAGAGGAATACACTCAACTGTTTACAAATCAAATGTTAAAGAAAAACAAAATAATAACTACATAACAGAGAGATGATTTACAAGGAAAAAAAATATCATCCCCCAAAACTATAATTATACATTCGACTGTTTCCCTCCCAGTCAAGGACTCTGGCCAGGGTCAGGACAAAACTAATAAGTATCTCATTCCAAGACAAAGACAGAAAGCAATTAGAAAACAGATACAGGGATATAGAAGACACAGCAAGTACCTCCCTGCCCACCCAGAACAACTTAATTTAATTTACGAAAATGGAGACAACAACCGGTTTCATTATATTTATCACATGTCTTTATTGTGCAAATGACAACGATATATACCAATAATAAAACTGATACCAAAAAAAAAGAAAAATAAATAAAATAAACATATAGAAGATATTTTAAATAAATGTAAAAATACTGAAGGCTTTTACAATTTTCTTTTAAAGGAAAAAGTCCCTAATTACTAATAATAAGACCTATATGTCCACGGTTGTAACTGAAATCGTCACTGCCTACTATCAATTATACTCATTCACACTTCCAGTCCAGTGGGTTAACAATAAGAGATGAAGTGAATAGGAAAGTGCCAGAAGACAATAGAGAATTTTTAAAATTTTCGCGGCGGTGATGGGGGTTTGAACCCGCGACCTTACTGGTACGACAACTCCGCCTGGCCGGTGAGAGCGTGACTCTACCATATGAGCTATCCACGTATAAAACACTTTACCCCAAGGGCAAGATCTAGAACAGCAAAAAAATAGAAGATATTTCACACAACAGTAATAGTCCTTCAGAGTCATGAGGCCCATGGAGCCGAAGTTTATCCAGGTTTCTATAGCGTGAAATGGACAATAGCAATTGCTTGCTACCCTATGGATAGGACACTAGTCTATCGCAAAGTCCTTTCCACCAGCTCTAACAGATCCAGCTACCCAACCACTGCTAGGTGAACAGGGGGGGGGGGGAGAGGTCAGAAAAAATCTCGACTGCCCCCTGGATCAATCTTGGTCCCCTTACGCGTGAAGCGAGTGCTCTACCAACTGAGCTATCGGGACCCCCTTTCACACAATATTTTTATGTAAATGAGAAATCTAATCATAATATGTGACCCTCTGTCTCAATAAGGTGGTTAAGTTGAAGTGAACTGGGTCAAGAAAATTGTTCTATGTCAAAAACATGAGCTTTTTATATTTATTGCAATATCCACTAAAAGTGCTCAAAGCATTTTCAAAGGGTCCCTGACAACAGCAACACGTAATATAAAGAACGAAAATGACGCCTGTTCAGCGATAATACAATATTTCTTTTCTGACAGACAATGCTGTTAACAGCCAGGTACTCATTTTCCACCAGAGTACGGTGAGAGAATGTGAGTAAAGAGTCTTTTACAAGGATTAAACAATGCGCTGTCAAGAGCAGGACTTGAATCTTGGATCTTCCAATCCGAAAGCGAGGGTCATACCACAAGACCATATAGCAGCACAAAATAATCAGGACAAGGAAATTTAACTCAAAGAAAATGCAAAACAAAAGGGAATGGTATAAATAGTGAACAGAAGATTCCACGAGCAATCCATTGGTGTGATTATTTGGACACTAAATACCTAAGAGTCTTATCCAGGCACAAGCAAAGAATCAAATGTTTACAAAATTTAAAACTATAATACAGTCCAAGCCGGTTTATTGGGACTCCTAGGTGTCTGACAAATCCTCCCAATTAAACAGCAGCCATGAAAATTGAGACAAATCTAAGTGCACAAAACAATTAACGAATATGCCATTCATAAAGGTTGCATAAGTTAACAATGAATTAAGAATGCATTGTCTACCCATTCGTCTCATTGAACAAACGAAGCATTTGGTAAATTCTATTGTTCACATCTCTGTGATGACTATGACGAACAATTTGACCACACACCCAATTGGCTGTCGCGATAGATAGACACTAACAGGGGATACAGGTAAATTCTATTTTTAACACCTCTGTGATGAACGGTACAACATTACACCTGGTTGAACTTCCCGTGAGACTAATTTGCATTTTAAGAACCATCATTTTCAAAAATTTAAGACAATGAAAAAGTTTTTTTTAACCGGACTGTCATTGTCAAATTTCGTCCCCATTAAGCAGTGGGCCGTCCCAATTAAGTGGCGGGGAATTTGAAAGGGTATGACTTTTTATATAGAAAAAATTCCATTCCCAGACTTTGCCCTTTTGAAATGTATTCGAATAAAATTCAAAATTGAGCAGATTAATGAATGTTTCTTCCACGACAAGATTACAAAAGTCAATCCAATAAAGTTCTTTCCTCGTAGGTTTTAAGTCGTGCCAAGAGCATTTCCTTTTCCTCTTTGAGGTGCTTGATTCTGAGTGTGTTCTGTGCGAGGTGTTGCTCCAGACTGTGTATCAAGGGTGCGGTCACAACGTCTAACACATTACACACCGACTTGGTATAAACTGGTGATAGAAGAACAAAATATACTAATTGGAAAAGTACAAAGGGAATGATGACATTTGTTTTTTAATGATAATAATATGATGATGATGACGATGATAATTAGGAAGAAGAAAGGAGCAGGATGATGACAATGATGAGGATGTTAATGATCATGATGAAGATGAGGATGATGATCATCATCATCATGACAACAATAATTTTGATCTGAAAAAATGCAAATTTCTTTTAAAGACACAACTTTCTGCTGATTGTACCTAAAAGTAGAAATAATACTATATTTTCCTTTCCCGATGATATGATTAAGTGTCTTGATTGAATGAAAATTTCAACCTGTCAACCAGTTCAAGGCTGATAAATTACATTCTATTTTGTGTAATTTGTCAAATAATGATGTAGAATTAAAACCAAAGCCAAAATTAAAATAATAATTTAAATGTCCAATTTTTCCACACTGAATGCTTTAAAAGATGGCCTAATAGTTAAGGCATTGCACTGTGACCGGGAGAGTCCAGGGCTTGAGCCCCAGCTCAGGCACTTTACTGACTTTTCATCTTTATTCTTGGGCTAGACTATAAACCTCCAATGTGCTCACTTCCAATCCAATCTCGTTTTAAGATGCACGAGACATTCCTGTCCATAATGCAAATGTTATTTACAGTTCCAAATTGTGTAACACATTAACTCACTCAATCCTAGAGATTTTCGCTACTTTTCAAAATTGGAAGAAATGTATTAAAAATGAGCACGTACATAGATCGTTTTATTCAACTATCATTAACATGCAAAAACTAGAAACGTTAGCTTTGATACTACGCCTATAATTTGTCTCAGAAAAATGTAATAAATAGGCACGGGGCAAAAGTAACCCGGGTAAACTACGGATATAGTCGGTGTTAGGGTTGAGTGAGTTAAGACCACATAAACTATTAATAAAACAATGAAAGTGTCTCTTTAAAGGATAAGCTGTCGATGACTGTGTCTGGCAATTTGTTCCAGTCATCAAGAGTTCTAGGAAAGAAGCAGAACTTGTACTTGTATGTGTCAGTGTTTGTCTGTGATTTTGAAAATTTCCTGCTGTGGTTGTTTCTTGTTGAATATGTGTTTTGTTGCGGACGAAGGCAAGATGGGACTATTATTGATGTGCTGTGCCCATTTACGATTTTATACGTTTGTGTAAGTCTTGCTATTTTTTTTATTCTTGTATGAAGGGGTTTCCATTGTAGCTGATCTAATTGAGCTTTGAGCTTTTATATAGCGCAATATCCACTAAACGTGCTCAAAGCGCTTTACAAGGGGTCTCTGGTCAACAGCAACATTTAACATGTAGGATGGGACATGACGCCTGTTAGGCGATATTACAATTTTTCGGACAAAGACAACGCTGTTAACGGCCAGGTACTCATTTTACACCTGAGTACGGTGAGAGAATGTGAGTAAAGAGCCTTTTCCAAGGACTCAACAATGCGCTGAGCGTGAGGCTCGACCCCAGGACCTTCCAGCTGAGCGAGTATCATACCACTAGACCACATAGCCGCACATCTAATGCATTTGAGTTTGAGACACAGCCTTCCTCCCTCAACCTGCAACCTGTAACAAAACGAGCTGCTCTTCTTTGAACTTTATCT
>NC_088369.1:8041003-8048503 GCF_034508935.2 Berghia stephanieae
GACAGAAAGCATGTTGGATAACAGATATAAGGGGATGGAAGACACAGTATGTACCTCCCTGCCCGCTATGGATTCATGGGCCTAATGGCTCTGAAGGACTATTTTTAATAAATAAAATAAAGGGGGTGTGTCTTTTTTACGAAACCCGCCGAAACCCTGCGAAACCCGCCGAAACCCGATGAAACCCGACAAAGTTATGGGAAGTAGGTGGCAGTGGGGAGTGAACCCAGAACTCAGGGAAGTGTACACCATTGGGGAGTGAACCTGGGACTGGGTTTCGGCGGGTTTCGTAAAAAAGAACCAGTGCTTTTTTACGAAACCCGCCGAAACCCGACAATATCCAGCAAAGTTATGGGAAGTAGACAACTGTGGGGAGTGAACCCGAGACTCAGGGAAGTGTACACCAGTCGGGAGTGAACCTGAGACTAAGGTTATCGGCCGGTTTCGGCGGGTTTCGTAAAAAAGAATTAGTGCTTTATTACGAAACCCGCCGAAACCCGCTGAAACCCGACAATATCCGGCAAAGTTATGGGAGTTTGGCAACAGTGGGGGGTGATTCTGGGAGTCAGGGAATTGCACACCAGTGGGGAGTTAACCTGGGACTGTGTAAAAAGGATATCAGTGGGAAATAAACCTGGGACTAAAGGGAGATGGATACCATTGAAAGTTGAAGCCGGATATGGGAGTTGAGTACCAGAGGAGAATGAACCTGACACTATAGAAGGTGGGCGCCAGTGGGGAGTGAACCTGGGACTCATGGAATTTCACACCAGTGGGGGAGTTAACCTGGGACTGTGTAAAAAGGATATCAGTGGGAAATAAACCTGGGACTAAAGGGAGATGTATACCATTGAAAGTTGAAGCCGGATATGAGAGTTTGGTACCAGAGGAGAATAAACCTGACACTATAGGAGGTGGGCGCCAGTGGGGAGTGAACCTGGGACTATGTAAAAAGGATATCAGTGGGAAATAAACCTGGGACTAAAGGGAGGTGGATACCATTGGGAGTTGAAGCCGGATTTGGGAGTTGGGTACCAGAGGAGAGAGAAACCTGACACTATAGGAGGTGGGCGCCAGTGGGGAGTGAACCTGGGACTATGTAAAAAGGATATCAGTGGGAAATAAACCTGGGACTAAAGGGAGATGAATACCATTGAAAGCTGAAGCCGGATATGAGAGTTTGGTACCAGAGGAGAATGAACCTGACACTATAGGAGGTGGGCGCCAGTGGGGAGTGAACCTGGGACTATGTAAACAGGATATCAGTGGAAATAAACTTGGGACTAAAGGGAGATGGATAAAATTGAAAGTTGAAGTCGGATATGAGAGCTTGGTACCAGAGGAGAATGAACCTGACACTATAGGGGGTGGGCGCCAATGGGGAGTGAACCTGGGACTAAGGGAATTTCACACCAGTGGGGAGTTAACCTGGGACTGTGTAAAAAGGATATCAGTGGGAAATAAACCTGGGACTAAAGGGAGATGGATACCATTGAAAGTTGAAGCCGGATATGAGAGTTTGGTACCAGAGGAGAATGAACCTGACACTATAGGAGGTGGGCGCCAGTGGGGAGTGAACCTGGGACTATGTAAACAGGATATCAGTGGGAAATAAACCTGGGACTAAAGGGAGGTGGATACCATTGGGAGTTGAAGCCGGATTTGGGAGTTGGGTACCAGAGGAGAGAGAAACATGACACTATAGGAGGTTGGCGCCAGTGGGGAGTGAACCTGGGACGATGTAAAAATATCAGTGGGAAATAAACCTGGGACTAAAGGGAGATGGATAAAATTGAAAGTTGAAGTCGGATATGAGAGCTTGGTAGCAGAGGAGAATGAACCTGACACTATAGGGGGTGGGCGCCAATGGGGAGTGAACCTGGGACTATGTAAACAGGATATCAGTGGGAAATTAACCTGGGACTAAAGGGAGGTGGATACCATTGGGAGTTGAAGCCGGATTTGGGAGTTGGGTACCAGAGGAGAGAGAAACCTGACACTATAGGAGGTGTGCGCCAGTGGGGAGTGAACCCGGGACTATGTAAAAAGGATGTCAGTGGGAAATAAACCTGGGACTAAAGGGAGATGAATACCATTGAAAGTTGAAGCCGGATATGAGAGTTTGGTACCAGAGGAGAATGAACCTGACACTATAGGAGGTGGGCGCCAGTGGGGAGTGAACCTGGGACTATGTAAACAGGATATCAGTGGGAAATAAACCTGGGACTAAAGGGAGATGGATACCATTGAAAGTTGAAGTCGGATATGAGAGCTTGGTACCAGAGGAGAATGAACCTGACACAATAGGAGGTGGGCGCCAGTGGAGAGTGAACCTGGGACTCATGGAATTGCACACCAGTGGGGAGTTAACCTGGGAATATGTATAAAGGATAACAGTAGGAAATATATCTGGGACTAAAGGGAGATGGATACCATTGGGAGTTGAAGCCGGATTTATTTCCCACTGATATCCTTTTTTAGATATTCACAGGTTAACTCCCCACTGGTGTGCAATTCCCTGACTTCCAGGTTCACTCCCCACTGGCGCCCACCTTTTATAGTGTCAGTTTCATTCTCCTCTGGTACCCAACTCCTATAGTTCGGCTCGGATACCCACAGTTATACATCTCCCACAGTCCCAGGTTAACTCCAAATTGGTGTGCACTTCCCTGAGTCCCAGGTTCACTCCCCACTGGCGCCCACCTCCTATAGTGTCAGGTTTCTCTCTCCTCTGGTACCCAACTCCCAAATCCGGCTTCAATTCCCAATGGTATCCTTTTCCCTTTAGTCCCAGGTTTATTTCCCACTGATATCCTTTTTACATAGTCCCAGGTTCACTCCCCACTGGCGCCAACCTCCTATAGTGTCAGGTTTCTCTCTCCTCTGGTACCCAACTCCCAAATCCGGCTTCAACTCCCAAGGGTTATCCATCTCCCTTTAGTCCTAAATTTATTTCCTACTTATCTCCTTTTTACACAGTCCCAGGTTCACTCCCCACTGGCGCCAACCCCCTATAGTATCAGGTTCATTCTCCTCTGGTACCAAGCTCTCATATCCGGCTTCAACTTTCAATGGTGTCCATCTCCCTTTAGTCCCAGGTTTATTTCCCACTGATATCCTGTTTACATAGTCCCAGGTTCACTCCCCACTGGCGCCCACCTCCTATAGTGTCAGGTTTCTCTCTCCTCTGGTACCCAACTCCCAAATCCGGCTTCAACTCCCAATGGTATCCACCTCCCTTTAGTCCCAGATTTATTTCCTACTGATATCCTTTTTACATAGTCCCAGGTTCACTCCCCACTGGCGCCCACCCCCTATAGTGTCAGTTTCATTCTCCTCTGGTACCAAGCTCTCATATCCGGCTTCAACTTTCAATGGTATCCATCTCCCTTTAGTCCCAGGTTTATTTCCCACTGATATCCTTTTTACATATTCCCAGGTTAAATCCCCACTGGTGTGCAATTCCCTGAATCCCAGGTTCACTCCCCACTGGCGCCCACCCCCTATAGTGTCAGTTTCATTCTCCTCTGGTACCAACCTCTCATATCCGGCTTCAACTTTCAATGGTATCCATCTCCCTTTAGTCCCAGGTTTATTTCCCACTGATATCCTTTTTACATATTCCCAGGTTAAATCCCCACTGGTGTGCAATTCCCTGAATCCCAGGTTCACTCCCCACTGGCGCCCACCCCCTATAGTGTCAGTTTCATTCTCCTCTGGTACCAAGCTCTCATATCCGGCTTCAACTTTCAATGGTATCCATCTCCCTTTAGTCCCAGGTTTATTTCCCACTGATATCCTTTTTACATATTCCCAGGTTAAATCCCCACTGGTGTGCAATTCCCTGAATCCCAGGTTCACTCCCCACTGGCGCCCACCTTCTATAGTGTCAGGTTCATTCTCCTCTGGTACCCAACTCCTATAGTTCGGCTCGGATACCCACAGTTATCCATCTCCCAAAGTCGAAGGTTAACTCCCAATTGGTGTGCACTTCCCTGAGTCACAGGTTCACTCCACACTGGCGCCCATCTCCTATAGTATCAGGTTCATTCTCCTCTGGTACTCAACTCCCATATCCGGCTTCAACTTTCAATGGTATCCATCTCCCTTTTGTCCCAGGTTTATTTCCCACTGAAATCCTTTTTACACAGTCCCAGGTTAACTCCCCACTGGTGTGAAATTCCCTGAGTCCCAGGTTCACTCCCCACTGGCGCCCACCTTCTATAGTGTCAGGTTCATTCTCCTCTGGTACTCAACTCCCATATCCGGCTTCAACTTTCAATGGTATCCATCTCCCTTTAGTCCCAGGTTTATTTCCCACTGATATCCTTTTTACACAGTCCCAGGTTAACTCCCCACTGGTGTGCAATTCCCTGACTCCCAGGATCACCCCCCACTGTTGCCAAACTCCCATAACTTTGCCGGATATTGTCGGGTTTCGGCGGG
Organism: Berghia stephanieae; assembly: GCF_034508935.2. Taxonomy (NCBI): domain Eukaryota; kingdom Metazoa; phylum Mollusca; class Gastropoda; order Nudibranchia; family Aeolidiidae; genus Berghia; species Berghia stephanieae. Next base: position 8,045,450 of record NC_088369.1, read on the forward strand.
TTTCGTAAAAAAGCACTAGTTCTTTTTTACGAAACCCGCCGAAACCGGCCGATAATTTTAGTCTCAGGTTCACTCCCGACTGGTGTACACTTCCAGAGTCTCGGGTTCACTCCCCACAGTTGTCTACTTCCCATAACTTTGCTGGATATTGTCGGGTTTCGCCGGGTTTCGGGTTTGAAAAAAGCACTGGTTCTTTTTTACGAAACCCGCCGAAACCCAGTCCCAGGTTCACTCCCCAATGGTGTACACTTCCTTGAGTTCTGGGTTCACTCCCCAGTGCCACCTACTTCCCATAACTTTGTCGGGATTCGTCGGGTTTCGGCGGGTTTCGTAAAAAAGACACACCGAAATAAAGGTTAGAAAAAGAAAAAAAATTTAAAGAGTATTAAGAGGGCTACTTTAAAAAATATATAAAATAAAGGTTAGAAAAAAAATTATTAAGAGGATTAAGGGGGCTACTTAAAATTAAAAAACAAAATAAAAGTTAGAAAAAAAAAATTTAAAGAGAGGATTAAGAGGGCTACTTTAAAAAAAATATAAAATAAAGGTTAGAAAAAAACATTTTAAGAGGATTAAGGGGGCTACTTAAAATTAAAAAAATAAAATAAAAGTTAGAAAAAAAAAATTTAAAGAGAGGATTAAGAGGGCTACTTAAAAAAAAATAAATAAATAAAAGTTAGAAAAAAAAATAATTAAAGAGGATTATGAGGGCTACTTTAAAAAAAATATAAAATAAAAGTTAGAAAAAAAAAATTAATTCTGTATCTACCTTGGTTGTTTTGTCTTCATTAAAAATGGAAAAGATCAACCCGACAAAGCCTTTGTCCATCTGTTGATAATTGGCTTGAGTTCTCACATCTGAATAAAATGATGGAAGAAACATTTTATTGGTGTTAAATTAGGTGTGGTGTCTGGGGTCCCTCAACTGAGAGGGTCAAGAATAGCCCAACGCCAAGCCAGTGTGTCGTAAAAGGCGACTAATGGTGTGTGATTGCCCCATCTTTTGAGTCACCAGGTCCTCCAGGTTGGGGTTGGCAAAGGGTTAACACCCCTTTCGGTTAAACTCAAACCGTTACAGAAACGCGGACAGACAAACCAAATCCTTTTTTTAGCTTGGGCGACCGAAGAGTTTCTGGAATGACAGAATTTATGAAGGACAACAGAAAGGATTGGACTGAAACCCTCAGGGCAGAAGATCAAGGGGAAGGCCATGAGGAACATGGAGAAGAATTAAAGAAGCTGATATACAGAGAAGTGCTGAGACCTGGAATGAGATTAAAAAGATAGCTCAGGATAGAGAAGGATGGAAACTGTTTGTCTGTGGCATATACCCTGACCCAGGGTGAAAAAGGCAATGATGATGATGATGAAATTAGGTGTAAAAGACAACTGATTGGCCATTATAAATAATGTGTATGAATACAAATCCAACGTTTTTAGTTTTGGGTTAAATTGTCATTCAAGCAGAAGGAGAAAGATAGAAAGTATGATGAATAGAAGTACTAATACTCATTATATTTTTATCGTGCAATAACACATACTCGCAAGCTCGTTGTGGTATTGGGCTTGATAAAAATAACTCATTTAATAAATACAAAGAGATGAAAGAATTGTATATTAGGTTATACTGATACCAAAGGAATATGAAGAATGTGATTTCAAAAATATTAGGGAAAAGTTTAGATGCTAATATTTGACTTTGTTGTTTTTCTCAAGATGAAATTTGTGTGAAATTTTTATGATTTAATATAGGTCCTGATAGCTCAGTTGGTAGAGCACTCACTTCACATGCAAAGGGACTGAGAACAATTCCGGATAAAATCAAGATTTTTATCTTACCCCCCCCCCCCCCAACCCCCACCCCTCCTCTATCCACTCAGCAGTGACCGGGTAGCTGCAGGACTGTTAGATCTGGTGAAAGTACATTCGTCTTATCCAAAGGGTAGCAAGAAATTGTTTTTGTCCATTTCCCACCATAAAGCTGGGATAAACTCTGGCTCCATGGGCCTAATGGCTCTGAAGGACTACCATTTGTTTCGACATGCTGGATTGTCCTCAAAATCAACCAATTATTTAAGTCCTATCATTGACTTACCTACATGAGAGGGCCATACAGTTATATGTGGATGTGAGTGGTACCAGCCCACTACTCTCATTGGACAATTCAACTCCTGGGCCAGTTGCTATAGGCAGAGAATAATGAGCAGAGAGAATATTAATATTATATCTTAAGATGTCGAAGAAAAAGATAAAGTTTATTTGTATACATTATTATGATAAGACTTATTTCAAAATCAATCCATTTACATACATTGCTTCTATACAGAATCCATTCTAATTTACTAAGCATTAAACAAAACATATTTTTTTCGCTAGAGGACTTTATAATTGCGGCTATGTGGTCTCGTGCCATAACACTCACTTTCTGACTGGAAGGTCCAGGGTTCGAGTCCTGCACAGTGGCTCTTTACTCACATTCCCACATAACATTTAGATGTAAAATGACTACCTGGCAATTAACAGTGTCATCTCTGTCAAAAAAAAATTGTAATATTGCCTTACAGGCGTCATGTCTCGTCCTACGTGTAAAGTACAGTTAAATGTTGCTGTTGGCTGGAGCTCCTTGTAAAGCGTTTTGACTGAGCATGTTTAGTGGATTTTGCACAACATCAATGCTCAAGATTTTGGGGGGTTTTCTTGTTTTACTTTCTTTAGATAATTTACTTGCCCACTAATATCAAACTTGGAGATTTAAATAAATTTAAATAAATAGGAAAAGGCTCTTTACTCACATTTCCTCATAATATTCAAATGTAAATAATTACCTGGCCGTCAACAGTGTCATCTCTGTCAAAAAAAATGTAATATTGCCTTACAGGCGTCATGTCTTGTCCTACATGTAAAGTACAGTTAAATGTTGCTTTAGCTGGAGCTCCTTGTAAAGCGCTTTGACTGAGCACATTGGAAATAACTTTCAACATTTTTTTTTAGACTTGGGGGGGTCTGATAGTTTAAAGAAAGAGCATTATCTCTACCAGCACACAAACAGACTCG
>NC_088369.1:8053503-8083503 GCF_034508935.2 Berghia stephanieae
TTTTGTTTTTTTTTTTTTTTTGTTTTGTTTTTTGTTTGTACTTTATTGTTGTTGTATTCTATCTTTGTTTCTGTTTATTGTTTGTTTGTTTGTTCGTTGTTGTTTTTTAAATCTTTTTTATGCTGCGCTTACGTACTTCAACGCCGGTAAAATATTATTTGATGTTCACCATAAATTTAATATACTTGTAATGGTCAATATTGACTTATTCATCTGAGTTGACGATACTGCATGGTATTGAATAGCGCCCATCCCATTCTTTGACGACCTCTCAAAACAATAATTTATGAGTTATGCCCCCCTGATTTAGTGGGCGTCGCCAAAAACATAAACATTGGACTGTCCCACGATTGTTTGTGAATAGCCGCTTGGAGCTGCAAGCCGGGAAGTGGATTCTATGAATTGGATTTTGTAATGTGTTGTTTTGTGGATTTCATTTCTTATTCTTTGTCTTGTGTGCGAAATTGTAATGTCAAACATTGTGTAGTGCATTAAACGATTTATTTTAGCCGTCTCTCTCTCTCTCTCTCTCTCTCTCTCTCTCTCTCTCTCTCTCTCTCTCTCTCTCTCTCTCTCTCTCTCTCTAACACACACACACACACACACACACACGCTGAGCAGTTATATAAGGCTATATCCACTGAATGTGCTCAAATCGCTTGACAATATGAACTAAGCAAACAGCAATACTAACATGTAAGCGAGATAAACGTTTATGAGTCTATATTAAATATCACAATTCTTATCGACATATACAACAATGTTAACGACAATTTACTCATTTTAGACTTGACAACGGTGGGAGAATGTAAGGACAGAGCCTTTTCTAAGGCCTCAACTTTGAGCTTGACTCGAACCCGGGACCTACCGGTATAGAGCTAGTGTCAGGCCATGAAACCACAAAGCCATCTTCATCAGAAAAAAAAATTCTCACTATAATATAACACCAGTTGCACCCTCAGGTACCACTCTCCTTTCAAGACAAACCAGCGCAAAAAAAAAAAAAAAAAAAAATCAAAACTTGCCAACAACTACGAAAAATTCGTAGAATTACGAAATTTTGACTCGAATTTCAGAAGTTCGTGAACATCTCTAAGTCATCTAAACTTATTTAGAATGAACGTTAATGGCAGACTACATAATAAAAGAAGTATCATTTAATCCTTCCGGTGGCAAATTGGTGCTTTTTAAAGTTAACTATAGTGACTACAGTTTATATCTTCCATGAACTACGCATCTTAAAGTTTTCAAGTTTGCAGGGAGGTCTAAAAAGGACCTTCCAAGCCCTCCACCGCCGCACCCCCCCCCCCCCCACCCCTCCAACAAAAGACACAAAGTAGCACGGCTTAACTCTGTTTTCAGAATTATACCCGAAACTTCACACTCACCCAACACAAAAAAAAAAAAAGATTTTGCAAACGGAACGAATAAGACCTATAATATTTTATATGTTGTTCAGAAAAAAATGAGCTCTGCTACAAAGTGTCGAGTTTTTATAGCAAAGGAAATCAGAATAAGAAAATTGCTGGTGCATCGTAATGATTGTGACGATTTTCCTACGGGTGGTTAAAAATAAAATTGAAAATTATGCCCTTCCCCCACGACTTCAAAAAGATATCGTCGCCTAGGCATTCCATGAAGGAATAATATAGATAATTCATCAAAGAAGATGTCTGATGTCAACAGGAACCACCCATGTTGCTCAAGTGAGCAAGTCTATCCCGGTTTCTATAGCGTGAAACGGACAACAGCAATTGCTTGCTATCTTTTGGATAGGACGCTAGTCTATCGCAAAGTATTTTCCGCCATATCTAGCAGACCCAGCTACCCCATCAGTATTACTGGGTGGGCAGGGGGATCAGAAAAAAAAATATCTCGTCTGCACCTGGGATCGACTTCGGTCCCTTTGCTTGTGAAGCGAGTCCTCTACCAATTGAGCTATTGGGACCCCCAACTTGATAGGAATTACCTCTAAATTTCTGCCAAATGCTTCTCTCTCTCTCTCTCTCTCTCTCTCTCTCTCTCTCTCTCTCTCTCTCTCTCTCTCTCTCTCTCTATCTATCTATCTATCTATCTATCTATCTGTCAATCTATCTATCTATCTATCTATCTCTCTCACTCTCTATCTATCTCTTTCTCTCTCTATCTATCTCTCTATCCCTCTCTTATCTCTCTCTCTTATCTCTCTCTATCTCTCTCTCTCTCTTCCTCTCTCTCCCAGGCATTATAATTTCCTTCCTGGTGTATCCCCTTCACGGGAGGACTTCCGTAGTTTCACAGCACTTTTATTATATTATTACTTAATCTTTTAGCCACTATGGACTTTTAATTAATTAGTTTCAATGTCCAATAAATATTACTATTTAAGATACGTTTCATTTTTATTAGTGGTGTGATTTTTCCAATATTTCAAAAACAATTAATTACCTGAGTCGGTTGGCGTCTACGACTCTGGCCGACGCCATTATTATTTATTTACTGTGTTTCCCCATCAGTTTCGATATTGCAAGAGGTGGCAAACAGTATGTTTCACCAGGATGTAGTACGGCTTTAGTAAGGGCTGGGGGGGGGGGGGGGATGGCTGGGGGTTGGGGGGGGGGGGATTCCCCCCTCCGATTTAAAAAAAATGGGAGGGGTGGGGGGGGGGGGGGCGCAGGTTCGGGAGGTCTCCCACCGTTAATTTAAAAAAAAAAGTCCCCTATTTAGTCGTGCTGTGCGTGAAACTACGGAAGTCCTTCCCCATTCACTACCATACTAAGATATATTGAACAAAATTGAATAGACCAGCTTCGAAAGAGACTTGTTGACCCGACATCTCTCCCCGCCTGTTTGGATTTTCATAGTGATATAGGTAGTATGCGCTTGGCTAAGAAGCTCATAACATTGCCATCCGGAAGTATAACGGTCCAACACACAAAACTGTGTGTATCCATGACCGTTTTTAGTCAGGTTAATACAGTTCAGTGAGCATTACTCATAAACGCGGATGGCAGGGTCAGAAAAAAAATATCGACTTCACCCGGAATCGAACTCGGTCCACTTTGCTTGTGAAGCGAGTGCTCTACCAACTGAGCTATGGGAACTCCCTCATTTTGATATATTGATGATTTCATTGGGGGTTTCCCCCCTTTTTATTGGCTGAAGAAGGGTTTTGAGCCTGAAACGTTCCGTGTATGGTATTTATTTATTTTTTCGAAGCTGTTATATTGATTTTTGTTCATTATCTTTTTCACAATCCACCTTTTCTAACCGCTTAGTATCATGTACTTAAATTAATAGTTTTAAGAATGACATCGATAAAGATTTTACCAACATAATAATTGAGCGCTTAGAGTCTGGTATCTCGGAGTTATAGCGCTATATAAGTTTTCAGCATTATTATTATTATTATTATTATTATTATTATTATTATTATTATTATTATTATTATTATTATTATTATTATTATTATTATTATGTTATTATTATTATTATTATTATTATTATTATTATTATTATATTATTATTATTATTATTATTATTATTATTATTATTATTATTATCCAATGGATGAATCGGTTAAAACGTTAGATAAATAAATTATCTGTGGGATTTTTTTGATTTACTGATCGCTATCTAGTCTAGATCTTTAACTAACCGAGGAAACAGTCTGATGTTTAGCCTTAAATGCCCTAGTTTTGTTTTTTGTTTTCAATGGGGTGTTTATTTATTATTATCACAATATGCTTTTTAGAAACCTGCCTGCCTCCTTGCATCGTGTTGACAGGCTCCTTGCCTGTGACCCTGTGACATAAATACGATTGCATTGATACAAATATAAAGTATACATAATAATTATAATAAAAGTAATATGGTATCATAATGATGTGCTTATATTATGATATTATCTTTAAGGCTAACCGTGTAGCAACGGGCATTGGACCGAAAACCTATATATATAATGTTTCTGATATTCCATTGCTTTTCATACCCTTTCTCTCTGTCTGAATTATATATATATATATATATATATATATATATATATATATATATATATATATATATATTATATTATTATATATATCTTTCTATCTCTTTATCTCATTCTCTCTCTCTCTCTCTCTCTCTCTCTCTCTCTCTATCTATCTATCTATCTATCTATCTATCTATATATCGCTCTCTTTCTCTTTGTTCCTATCTTTCTTTCTTTCCTCCCTCTTTATTTCTTTCTTTCTCTATCCCTCTCTCTCTCTCTCTCTCTCTCTCTCTCTCTCTCTCTCTCTCAATCCCTCATTCTATCTATCTCTTTCTATCTCTTTACCTCTTTATCTTCGCTTTTTCTCTCAATTCCCATTCCTTTTCACATCCTCTCTCTCTCTCTCTCTCTCTCTCTCTCTCTCTCTCTCTCTCTCTGTGTGTGTGTGTGTGTGTGTGTCTCTCTCTCACACACACACACTCTCTCTCTCTCTTTCTCTCTCTCTCTTTCTCTCTCTCTCTCGTTCTCTCTCTCGTTCTCTCTCAATATTTTGACACAACAATAAGAGGAATTGAAGAGCCTCACGTGACAATACATCATGTATCGATGGAATGAAATTGACGTCACTCAGCTCCTTGCTGTTGTTTTTAGACAGCCATTCTAATTCGTTCTCACCAAATTCTATCATTCAGACTAGATACAAACATTTAATGTTACACATAGTTTTGTGTGATGCTGCCTTAGGGGCAGCGCTGCTCAGCGGTACGGTCTTTGCTTCGTACCCGAAAGGTACCGAGTTCGTTCAGCCGCCCCTGCGCTGTGTGGCCTTGAGTAAGTCACCTCGCCCTAGCTCAATTTGCGGCGCTGTACTGCGGTTTACGCCTGGGTTATTTCGGTCTTGGAATAGACTCTATTGACAAATTTCCCCTATGGGATGAATAAAGGGAATTTATTTATGTTTTAAATTGATTATATCCCGTTGGCAGATATTCATTTATCCATCATCCTAAGATTACCTATCCACTCATAGGTGCTTTGCGTCTAGGCAAAATACTCAACAACATCCACCAACACATAAAACTTTGCGTAATCTTGAACGTTTATTGTCTGATTGTTATAATTTAATGAGAACTAATCATAAAAATGTCTGTCTAAAAACATTAGCAAAGAGCTAAGTGACGTTAATTTCGTTCCGTCTATCCACCATACCCACTCACTCATCCGACGTGCACACATTATTCGTAGGTCTGATAACCGAAGGCAATTATGGGCTTGTTTTTTAACCTTGTTGGAACGGACAATAGTATAGATAGTATGCGCTTGGCCAAGGAGTTCACAACATTGCCATCCGGAAGTATAACGGACCAACACACAAACTCTGTGTAACCATGAACTTTTATAGTCTGGTTAATACAGTTCAGTGAGAACAACTCACAAACACGGATGGCAAAAAACAATAACAAAGGCCTGTGTGACGTCATCTTCGAACTATCTACACGTTGATTTGAGAGTATGTAATTTCCATTTCAACAATGAGCCCATAACAATTTGGGTTAACAGACCTGAAAATAGGTACACGTCGATCGGACCCATCTCTTCTATGCCCGGACTCATCTACGCAATATCAAAACATACAGTAGTCGTCCTTCAGAGACATTAATTGGGCCCATGGAGCCGGAGTTTATCCCGCTTTCTATAGCGCGAAACAGACAATAGTAATTGCTTGATATGCTTTGGATAGGACGCTAGTCTATCGCAAAGTACTTTCCGCCAAATCTAACAAACTGCGCTACCCATTCACAGCTGGATGGACGGGGGGTTCAGAAAAACAAAAAAATCTCGACTACACTCGGGATCGATATTGGTCCCTTTGCGTGTGAAGCGAGTGCTCTACCAACTGAGCTATCGGGACCCACTATATAATCAGAAATAGGTAATTAATGATTTAAAAAAAAAACACAGAGCCATATAATATCACAATGTGAAGATTAGGTGCAGTAATAATGATAATAACGATAATAAAGATAATTTATTATCACCTAAATCCCGGTTGATAAAGACAATGATAATAATTTATGATAACACACCCATTAACACGTGCGTGTAATATTCATGTATGTATGTATGTATGTCGTGTGAGTGTATGTATGTATGTGTGTGTGTGTGTTGTTGTGTATATGTGTGTGTTTGTGTGTTGTGTATGTATGTGTGTGTGTGTGTTGTGTATGTGTGTTGTGTTGTGTAATCCAGACATGGTCAGCTACCTGATACGATGTCACCGTGTTACTTACTAACTGACATCACGAAACAAGAACACTGTATGGTGTTTTATTAGGCTATAAGTAGAACGAAGATGACGTCACATAGGCCTTTGTTTTTGTAACCAAGACTATAAACGTTTAAGGTTACACATAGTTTTGTGTGTATAACGGACCAACACACAAAACAATGTGTAACCTTGAACGTTTATAGTCTTGGTTAATACAGTTTAGTGAGAATTACTCATAAACGTGGATGCCAAAAAAAATAATATAAAATAAACAATAACAATAACCTGAGTGACGTCAACTTCATTCTATGTACAGAAATCACAAAAAGACTGGCATTTTGACGTAATTTTTTGGTCAGTATCAGCGTAGCCATCGTTATGTTATAGCCTGATACTGAAATCCAAAAGGACTGGCAGTTTGACGTCATTATTTGGTTTTTGCACCGCCTAGTGAGTTGCCGTTAGTAGAGCTCATGGAAACAAGTGATCCCATTGGTTGAACTATTGAATACAACTCACGATTTGTTTTCTTTTGTGGCAAAAGACTGGCATTTTGACGTCATTTTTTTGTCAGTGTCAGGCCATAACTTTACGAAGGCTATAACAGAACGATGGCGACGCTGATACTGACCAAAAATGACGTCTAAATGCCAGTCTTTTGCCACAAAAGAAAACAAATCGTGAGTTGTATTCAATAGTTCAACCAATGAAATAACTTGTTTCCTTGAGCTCTAATAACGACAACTCACAAGACGCTACAAAAACCAAATAATGACGTCAAACTGCCAGTCCTTTTGGATTTCAGTATCAGGCTATAGATAGTTCAAAGATGACGTCACTCAGGCCTTTGTTATTGTTTTTGCCATCCGCGTTTGTGAGTTGTTCTCACTAAACTGTATTAACCAGACTATAAAAGTTCATGGTTACACAGAGTTTGTGTGTTGGTCTGTTATACTTCCGGAATTGCAATGTTGTGAACTCCTTGGCCAAGCGCATTCTATCTATAAAATCACTTGAATCAGACAATAAACGTTTACGGTCACACATAGTTTTGTGTGTTGGTACATTACATCCGACTGACGGATGATGTGGGTATTATATCTAAATGTATAACATCAATATCTTGCTCAGACTTTTATTTTACAAAATCCCCCCGTCCCCTCTCTCTCTCTCTCTCTCTCTCTCTCTCTCTCTCTCTCTCTCTCTCTCTCTCTCTCTCTCTCTCTCTCTCTCTCTTCACTATCCTATAGTTATTATTCATTTCCTCTTTGTCCTTCCCCTCACATGATGACCCTACACATTAACTACTCACTCAATCCTAGAGATTTTTAACATGTAAAAACTAAAAATATAAGCTTTGATACTATACGCCTATAATTTGTCTCAGAAAAATGTAATAAATAATAATAATAATGATAATAATAATAATAATAATAATGATAATAATATATAATAATGATAATAATAATATAATAATAATAATAATAATAATAATAATAATAATAATAATGATAATAATAATAATAATAATAATAATGATGATAATGATAATAATAATAATAGATCTTTATTGTCCATAAATATGGCAATTTGTCATTTAGTTACACTTGTTATAACGTTATATGATAACTATAACATTGAACAAATATTTCACTCCTACTTATTGTCTCTCTCTGTCTGTCTCTCTCTCTCTCTCTCTCTCTCTCTCTCTCTCTCTCTCTCTCTCATATGCACGGGGTAAAAGAAACACTGGTAAACTACGGATATAATCGGTGCTAGGGTTGAGTGCGTTAATTTTAAGAACACGCCAAAAACCCGATGACAATAATTTACATCCTGGATTTGCTTTCCACTCCCGCCCCCCCCAAGCAGCGATTTCCAAGAAGCCTGTATCGAAACTGAAAAGAGGTTGCGTTATAACAAGATACAGTTCAGGCAACTTCACTGCACACACTATTGTTTTGTTTTGTTTTTTTTTTTTGTTTTTTTGTTTGTTTTTTTTTCTTTAGAGGGGGAGGGGGTGGTTGATTTCAAGTCGTGTATGATGAACAAGTGCGTCTTGCAACTAAGTGAGGAATTCGATAATCCAAATTCTTAGTATCTTTTTTTGTGAAGCTATGAACATGTGCGGCTTGTAACTAAGTGAAATATTCGATAATCCGATTCTTAGTATCTTTTTTTGTGAAGCTATGAACATGTGCGGCTTGTAACTAAGTGAAATATTCGATAATCCGATTCTTAGTATCTTTTTTGTGAAGATATGAACATGTGCTTCTTTTAATTAAGTGAGATATTCGATAATCCAAACTCTTAGTATCTTTTTTTTGTGAGGCTATAATATGATCTTGTGTGTGTATGGCACTAGCGTTAGGATCGGAAGGGCCTGGGTTTGAGCCTCGCTCGGCACATAGTTGAGTCCTTGGTAAAGGCTCTTTACTCACAGTCACCAAACGCAGGTGTAAAATGAGTACCTGGCCGTTGACATCGTTGACATCGTTGTCTCGATCGGAAAAAAAATGTCATTAATATCACTTAGCAGGCGTCATGTCTCGTTCTACATGTTTAGTGTTGCTGTTGTTCATGTACCCTTTGTAAAGCGATTAGAGCATTTTTAGTGGATATTACTTTATATAGAAGCGCAATTTGTTAATGATTTGGGGGGGGGGACCTTGTCAAAAGAGTGGAGAGATTTTTTCACATGAGATCAAATTAACCCAGGGGTCAAGTCAATGTAAAATATAGATAGTTCGAAAATGACGTCACTCAGGTCTTTGTTGATGTTTTTGCCATCCGCGTTTATGAGTAATGCTCACTGAACTGTATTATCCCGACTATAAACGTTCATGGATACACACAGTTTTGTGTGTTGGTCCGTTATACTTCCGGATGGCAATGTTATGAGCTTCTTAGCCAAGCGCACACTATCTATAAATGTACGAACATCACAAGACATGGCATGTTTTGACTAGAGCATTCATGTAGCGCAATATCCACTGAACATGCCCAAGCCGCTTTACAAGAGGCCCCTATCCAACAGCAGCACTTAACGTGAAGAACGAGACAAGACGCCTAATGACAACAACCTGAGCTATCGTTAACATATGATAGCGAGTATGCGCTTGGCTAAGAAGCTCATAACATTGCCATCCGGAAGTATAACGGACCAACACACAAAACTGTGTGTAATCAAGAACGTTTATAATCGGGTTAATACAGTTCAGTGAGCATTACTCATAAACACGGATGACAAAAAACAATAACAAAGACCTGATTGACGTCATCTTCGAACTATCTGACACTAGAATCCTCTAGGACTGGCAGTTTGGCGTCATTTTTTAGGTTTGTGTAGCGTCTAGTGAGTTGTCGTTAGTAGAGCTCAAGGAAACAAGTTATTTCATTGGTTGAACTATTGAATACAACTCACGATCTGTTTTCTTTTGTGGCCAAATACTGGTATTTTGACGTCATTTTTGGGTCACTGTCAGGCCATAACTTTACGAAGGCTACGCAACAACTCAGTTTTTACTTTCGTTTGTTGATCATCGTTTTCTTGCGTGACGTAATTTCTTTCGTCAGTATCCGGCCTTTAGTTTACGAACGTCACGGCACGGGGCTCAAAATAAAGTACAAGGAAACAAGAGTTGATGAGATTAAACAAGCACTGTCAAAAACACCAGTCACAATGCTGCCGAACTCTGGAAAAACCTATAATATTTTAACATTTGGCCAGGAAACTCGTCCTTCAAATATCGATCGATTTAAATGACTCACCTTAGAGAAAATAAAACCCAAAAAAACTCTCAAACCTGGTACTTTGCGAAGTCCCAGGTTTGAGAGTTTTTTGGGTTTTTTCCCCCAAGATGATGGTACATATATGTATATATATATATATACAATATATATATATATATATAATATATACATATATATATATATATATATATATATATATATATATATATATATATATATATAAGGACTCACAATTTTTTGCCAAGACGATCGTTCCTATGCCGATCTCTCATCAGTACTCAATCAGCACCCTAGTATATACAAGTACCCACAAACAATCATATAAATATATATATATATATATATATATATAATATATATATATATATATATATATATATATATATATATAGTTCGAAGTTGACGTCACTCAGATTTTTGTTATTGTTTTTTGCCATCCGCATTTATGAGTACTTCTCACTAATCAGTAATAACCAGACTATAAACGTTCATGGTTACACACAGTTTCGTGTGTTGGTCCGTTACACTTCCGGATGGCAATGTTATGAGCTTCTTAGCCAAGCGCATACTATCTATCTATATATATGTGTGTATATATATATATATATATATATATATATATTATATATATATATATATATACACACACATATATACATACGTATTGTATTTCATTTTAAGCTTTCGGTATGGATTCACTCTAAGCGTTCGTTACTGATTATCTATCTAGTTGAAATTTGAATATTATGGTAACCAATTTGAAATGCTATCTTTCCATTAACACATCTCAACGGGTATTTTATGATAATTTCCATTTTCTACTCACCGCCCTGCTTGCTTGCTGGACGTGAATTGTATAGTGTGTGTGTTAGTAGTGAGTGTATGCTGTGATTGGTTAGTACTTAGTGGTGGTGTGTTTAACACACGTTGTATGCCTATTTTGTGTTGGATTTGGATTACACACGCCATCAAGGAGATGGTGCATGGCGTCTGATGGAGATAAAGGCAACTCGGAATCACCATCGAGATGTTGTCTCTTCCCAAAATGGCTGAAAGAGGTAAGGGTACTCTCTCTCTCTCTCTCTCTCTCTCTCTCTCTGTTTCTCTCTCTGTTTCTCTCTCTGTCTCTCTCTCTCTCTCTCTCTCCCTCCTCTCTCTCTCTTTCTTTCTCTTTCTCTCTCTCTCTCTCTCTCTCTCTCTCTCTCTCTGTGTGTGTATGTGTGTGTGTGTGTGTACGTGTGTGTGTGTACAAACTTTGACCTTTTTTTCGGATGTGCTATATTTAGTAACATTACGTAACATAAAGAACGAGTCATAACGATAAAACACAATTTTATTTCCGACAGAGACAACGCTGTTAACGACCAGGTACTCATTTTACATCTGAGCTTGGTGAGAGAATGTCAGTAAAGAGTCTTTTCCAAGGACTCAACTATGCGCCGAGCGAGGCTCGAACCCAGGACCTTCCAATCCTAAAGCGAGTGTCCTACCACTAGACTACATAGCCGTAATAAAATAGTTATGACCTCTTTAGATTCAATATAAACCTATTTATCCTTCATGCAATGCCTGGAGGGCTGGTTACATGATATTTCAAAGAGTTTTGAACCGGAAGAGAGGAAGGTACGTTTTCTGCTCCCCATCTAGAGAATATTTAGTTTTGTGTCAATTATTTCCTCTGATTAAAATTCAAGTCTCGTGAACTGGTTACACACGTCCAGGAGTTTTGAACCGGAAGAGAGGATTGTTTGACGTCACGACTTCTGCTTCCCATTTAGAGAATATTTAATTTTGTGTCAATTACTACCTCTCATTAAAATTAAAGTCTTACCTTACCTTAGTTCCGAAGTTCCGTCTCCCTACAGAGGTTGAATGTCATGGAACGCCATTCTTCACGCTCAAGGACCATTACCCAGCAGTCGATTATCTTTTTGGCCAGTTGTTGCCTCCACATTTCCTCTCCATGATTTCCTTAGTTTGCCCCGTGCCTTTCTGCCAGTCTTTTAACCAACAAAATGACTGTATCAAAGCTGAGATATATCAAAACGCTGCGAATTCACGGAAACAAAGTCACCCCGGCCACAGTTGAAGGTACACTGAAAGTTCTTGTTCTGGGACCCCCCCCCCCCCCCCCCCAAAAAAAAAAATGAGCTTTTATATAGCGCGATATCCACTAAGCGTGCTCACAGCGCTTTACAAGGGTTCCCGGACCAACAGCAACACAACGTGTAGGACGTGACATGACGCCTGTTAGGCGATTATTACAATTTTATCGGACAGAGACAACGCTGTTAACGTCCAGGTACTCACTTTACTGTGAGAGAATGTGAGTAAATAGTCTTTTTCAAGGACTCAACTATGCGCCGAGCGAGCGAAGCGAGGCTCGAACCCAGGTCCTTCCTATCTATCCAATATAAGCGAGTGTCATACCAGATGACCACATAGCCGCATAAAACATTGCATTGGGCATCGAAGAACGCTGAGTCGATCAAAATTAATTGCTCACGGATCACATTTATATAATATTCTGGTAAGACGGGTAAATGGACAGTTAGTGGAATGAATAATAATCAATGTCGGTGAAAATATTGAGATTTAAAAAAAATTAATTAAAATTGAGCTTTATATAGCGCAATATCCACTGAAATGTGCTCAAAGCGCTTTACAAGGGGTCCCTGGTCAACAGCAACATTTAACATGTAGGACGGGACATGACGCCTGTTAGGCGATATTACAATTTTTTCGGACAAAGACAACACTGTTAACGGTCAGGTACTCATTTTTCACCTGAGTACGGTGAGAGAATGTGAGTAAAGAGCCTTTTCCAAGGACTCAACTATGCGCCGAGCGCGAGGCTCGAACCCAGGACCTTCCGATCCGAAAGCGAGTGTCATACCACAAGACCACATAGCCACACAATAATAACAATCATAAATATGATAAGCTTACCGCTGAGGGTGTTGATGGTTAACCCTCTCATTACCAGTCATTTTCAGGTTTTCCCCCCAAAACTTCACACCCAACTAACACAAAAATAGATGTTTTATCTCAAACACAATCGCAGTAAAATTCTTGCCAGACATAGTTTCTGTAGCAAAACATATTCTACAACATACAGTGTTCATTTTATTTAAAATTCTATGATTACAAAAGAAATTTGAATAAGGAAAATGTTGGTAATATCGTAACGAATGTGACGATTTTCCTATAGTTGGTAAGGAGAGGGTTAAATCCATCGTGATGTATATGAAAAACTGTTTAACTCGCTCAACCCTAACACCGACTATAATATCCGTGGTATTCCCGGGGTTACTTTTACCCCTTGCCTATTTATTACATTTTTCTAAGACAGATTTATAGGCGTAGGATCAAAGCCAACGATCTTAATATTTACATGCTAATGGTAGTTGAATAAAACTATCTATGCACATGCTCATTTTTAATACATTTTTTTCTCTAATTTTGAAAAGTAGCAAAAATCTCTAGGATTGACTAATCTCCGGTGGTTTGTTCCACACAACAACAAACAAAAAAAGTATAAAAAGGAGTCCTTCAGAGCAATCAGGCCCAATGAGCCGGATTTTTCCCGGTTCTATAGCGTGAAACGGACAATAGCAATTGCTTGCTACCCTTTGGATAGGATAGGACTCTGGTCTATCGCAAAGTAGTTTCCGCCCGATCTAACAGACCCATTTACCCAATCACTGCTGTGTGGACTTGTGGGGAGTTGGGGGGGGGGGGGGGGCGGCGTCAAAAAAAATCTCGACTGCACCCGGGATCTATCTCGGTCCCTTTGATTATGAAGCGAGTGCTCTACCAACTGAGCTAAAGGGACCCCCTACAAATCAGATGAAGATTTATATATCGCAATATCCACTGAACGTGCTCAAAGCTCTTTATAAGAGGTCCCTACCCAGCAGCAACACTAAACAGTGAGTACGGTGAGAGAATGTGGAAGAGATTTTGTCTAAGTAAAATGGAGAAAGTTATGAAGGGTGGCGATCACCCCCTTCGCAAATATATTAAGTTCTCCATGAGGAGCCGTCGCCTTATATCTATAAAAACAAAGACAACACGTCACCTTATTCATCTTGCCACGTGGTGTTCGAATTTTCAACGCACAACTGTGATTTAAATTAAATATTGTTTTTTAAATATACACACACAAGTTCGGACTAAAGGCCAGAGGTAAGGCCTATCTCAATTTATCAAATTAATATATAAAGTGTCGCTATTGGTTCTTGGTTGTATATTTTTTACATTTTTGTGCATTTGCACACACACACACACACACACACACACACACACACACACACACACACATATATATATATATATATATATATATATATATATATATATATATATATATATATATATATTATATATGCAAAATAATGGAAATTCGTTTCTCAACTTTGTGTCTATACATTTTTATGCAAGCCACGTCTGTAAACGAATTTCCATTTTTTTAAAATGAATAAAGTATATATTATTGTTATTATTATTATTATTATTATTATTATTATTATTATTATTATTATTATTATTATTATTATTATTATTATTATTATTATTATTATTATTATTATTATTATTATTATTATTATTATTATTATATATTATCTTTATTTTTATTATTAAAGAGACTTTTCCAAGGACTCAACGATAACGCCGCTAAGAGCGGGACTCTATTCTCCATGACACTCGCTTTCGGAACGGAAGGTCCTGGATTTGATGTAGTAGTTGGATAAGGCTCTTTACTCACATTCTCTCACCGTACTCAGGTGTAAAATGAGTACCTGAAACGTTATCAGCATTGTCCTTGTCAGGGAAAAAATGTACTATCGCCTAGCAGGCGTCATGTCCAGTTTCTACTTATTAAGTGTTGCTGTTGGTCATGGAACCTTTGTAAAGCGCCTTATAGCACGTTTAGTGGATATTGCGCAATATAAAAAAAACCTCAAAGATCAAAGCTCATACCACAAGATCATAAAGCCACAACATATATTTCGTAGTGATTGGGTAGCTGGATCTGTTAGGTCTGGCGAAAAGCTCTTTGCGATAGATTGACGTCTTATTCAAAGTATCGCAAGCTATTTTGCAGTACTCTGGAAAACCCAATTTTAAAAATTTGGCCAGAAAACTCGTCCTTCAAATATCGATCGATTTAAATTACCCTCATCTTTGAAAAAAAAACTCTCAAACCTGGGACTTCGAGAAGTACCAGGTTTGAGAGGTTTTTTTTTTTTTTTTTTTTTTTGTTTTTTTTTTGTGTTTTTTTTTTTTTTGCCAAGATAAGGGTCATTTAAATTGATCGATATTTGAAGGACGAGTTTTCTGGCCAAATATTAAAACATGAGTACGGCAGTAGTGCTATTGTTCGTTTCAGGCTAAGGAAACCGGAATAAGCTCCGTCTCCATAGGCCCAATGGTTTTGAACGCTCTCTACTTTTCTATTTTAAGTAACAAAAACTTAGATCTCATATATTTGTGACCCACCACTTTAAAAGGGTATTGCGTTGTGATGTTGTCATCACCATCATCATGATCATCCATCATCTCATCATCATCATCATCTTCATCATCACCATCATCATCATCATCATTATCATCATCATCATCATCATCATCATCATCATCATCATCATCATCATCATCATCATTATCATCATCATCATCATTACCATCATCAACATCATCCATCATCATCATCACCATCATCATCATCATCCATTATCATCATCATCATCATCATCATCATCATTATCATCATGATAATCGCCATCATCATCATCACCATCATCATCATCATCATCATCATCATCATCATCATCATCATCTCATCATCATCATCATCATCATCATCATCATCATCTTCATCATTCACCATCATCATCATCATCATCATCATCACCATCATCATCATCATCATAATCATCATCATCATCATCATCACCATCATCATAATCATCATCATCATCATTACCATCATCATAGCCATCATCATCACCACCATCATCATCATCATTACCATCATCATAGACATCATCATCTTCATCATCAACATCATCATCACGATCATCATCATCATCATCATCATCATCATCATCATCATCATCATCATCATCATCATCATCATCATCATCATCATCATCATCATCATCATCATCATCATCATCATCATCCATCACCATCATCATCATCATCATCATCATCATCATCACCATCCTCATTGCCTTTTTCACCATGTGTCAGGGTATAGGCCACAGATAAACAGTTTCAATCCCTCTCCATCTTGAGCAAGCTTTCTTTTTTATCTCATTCCCTGTCTTTCATTTCTCTGTATATCAGCTTCTTTAACTCTTCCTTCGGCTTTGTTCGTTGTCCTTCATAAATTCTGCCATTGCGGAAAATCTTCGGTCGGCCAATTAAATTTTAAAAAAGATTTGATTTGGGGTGTGTCTTTTTTACGAAACCCGCCGAAACCCAGTCCCAGGTTCACTCCCCAATGGTGTACACTTCCCTGAGTTCCAGGTTCACTCCCCACTGCTACCTACTTCCCATAACTTTGTCGGATTCGTCGGG
The DNA here is from genome assembly GCF_034508935.2 of Berghia stephanieae. NCBI lineage: Eukaryota > Metazoa > Mollusca > Gastropoda > Nudibranchia > Aeolidiidae > Berghia > Berghia stephanieae. The sequence goes on from NC_088369.1 coordinate 8,070,069, forward strand.
TTTCGGTCGTGTTTCGGCGGGTCTCGGCAGGTTTCGGCAGGTTTCGGCGGATTTCAGCGGGTTTCGTAAAAAAGACACACCGTTTGATTTGTCCTTCTGTGTTTCTGTAATAATTTGAGGTTTATGGAAGGAATGTTAAAAGGTGCTGCAATGCAAGTCCCTCATTATGTGTCAAAATATTGTGATAAATACTCACAATCCGTGGGCCTGATCGACTCGGGTGACTGGCTAGTATGTAGTTAAGATGGTTTGGCTCTAACCATAGCATTCGTACAGTCTTGCCTGACACTGACCGTAGTCATCGTAAACTCATAGCCTTGCACTAGAACCGTAGTCATCGTAAACTCATAGCTTACACTAGGACCGTAGTCATCGTAAACTCATAGCCTTACACTAGGACCGTAGTCATCGTAAACTCATAGCCTTACACTAACACTAGGACCGTAGTCATCGTAAACCCATAGCCTTGCACTAGGACCGTAGTCATCGTAAACTCATAGCCTTACACTAGGACCGTAGTCATCGTAAACTCATAGCCTTACACTAGGACCGTAGTCATCGTAAACTCATAGCCTTACACTAGGACCGTAGTCATCGTAAACTCATAGCCTTACACTATGACCGTAGTCATCGTAAATTCATAGCCTTACACAAGGACCGTAGTCGTCTTTAACCTATAGCCTTACACATGGACCGTTTTCATCGTAAACGTATTGTCTGACCGTAGCCTTCGTTAACTCATAGCCTAACACTAGGACCGTAGCCTTCCTAAACTCTTAGCCTTACACTTGGACCATAGCCTTCGCAAACTTGTGTGTTGCATTCAATAGTTCATCCGATGGGATCATCCCCCCCCCCCTCACTAATTAATCTAAAAATGAGGCGACGTCATGATACAAGTCCTTTGGTACGAAACTGACGTCACTCATCTCTTTGACAGTACTTCTAGACAGCCATTTTGGTGATTCGATCTCACTAAAAAATATCAATCAGACTATTCACCTTCAAGTTCAAGGTCACACATTTTTTTTGTGCGTTGGTACGTCAATACCCCAATACTGAATATTGTATTTTATATAGATAGTTCGAAGATGACGTAACTCAGGTCTTTGTTATTGTTTTTTGCCATCCGCGTTTATGAGTAATGCTCACTGAACTTTAATAACCTGACTATAAACATTCATGGATACACACAGTTTTGTGTGTTGGCCCCTTATACTTCCGGATGGCAATGTTATGAGCTTCTTAGCCAAGCGCATACTATCTATACACGCATGGCATCAGTACGTTTTACGAAAGTTACGGTCCAACTCATCATGCATATTATAATAAGGATGTTATTTGATTCTACTTGACACGCCAGTGTGTCAAAAACCTCGTACACAGCCATGTGGATAGATAGATATACCTATAGATATACGATTTCCAGATGAAGTGACGGATGAATGACACGTTATCTTTATATAATAATTATGTGTACTTGTAATTCTGTTGTAGTGTGTGATTACACTACATTATCTGATACGATACACACTTAAGTAAAAGATACTGTTTTATTTAAGGGTCTTTAGTTACATCTCCATCGTTGTGATTGTTGTGTGTGTGTGTGTGTGTGTGTGTGTGTGTGTGTGTGTGTGTGTGTTATGTATGAATGGGTGTGTAAGAAATGAAGGACAGTAATCATAAAAAAGCATTGCTTTTCTTGTATCAAATATCTACATTTAAAAACCCGATTATGTATTGAGAGCAATATCCACTGGTTTATGTGCTCAAAGCTCCTTACACATTCCAGAACATATATCACGTGTATTACGTAGGACGCGACATGATGCCTATTATTATTATTATTATTATTATTATTATTATTATTATTATTATTATTATTATTATTATTATTATTATTATTATTAATTATTATTATTATTATTATTATTATTATTATTATTATTATTATTATTATTATTATTATTATTATAAATTATTATTATTATTATTATTATTATTATTATTATTATATTATTATTATTATTATTATTATTATTATTATTATTATTATTATTATTATTATTATTATTACTATTATTATCATTATTATTATTATTATCATTATTATTATTATTATTATTATTATTATTATTATTATTATTATTATTATTATTATTATTGTTATTATTATTATTATTATTATTATTATTATTATTATTATTATTATTATTATTATTATTATTATTATTTTTTATTTTTATTATGATTATTATTATTATTATTATTATTATTATTATTATTATTATTATTATTATTATTATTATTATTATTATTATTATTATTATTAAATTATTGTTATTATTATCATTATAATTATTATTATTACTATTTTTATTATTTGTTATTATTATTATTATTATTATTATTATTATTATTTTATTATTATAATATTATTATTATTATTATTATTATTATTATTATTATTATTATTATTATTATTATTATTATTATTATTATATTATATTATTATTATTATTTATTATTATTATTATTATTATTATTATTATTATTATTATTATTATTATTATTTATTACATTATTCATATATTATTATTATTATGATTATTATTATTATTATTATTATTATTATTATTATTATTATTATTATTATTATTATTATTATTATTATTATTATTATTATTATTATTATTATTATTTATTTTGATGGTGATGATGATGATGATGATTGATGATATGATGATGATATTATGATGATGATATGATATATATGATTGTTTTTATGTATTAGTCGTAAGTAACATTTTTGTGAGTTTGTAGTCGTATTTTAATGAATAGTAGAGACAATCCATTATTTTACTCTTTGCCTTATAATACACGAATGTTTGAATGGATATGCCTTGTGATTTATTGTATGTGGTTGGGATGATGATATGTTAGTTATATTATTATCATTGTTTAATGGTAATATGATGTGTTATTTGTGTATGTGTGTAGATGATGATATGTGGTAGTTTTATGTGTTGTAGGTTAGATGATGATGTGTGGTAGTGGTTGTAGTAGTGTGTATGGATGATGATGTAGTAGTAGTTATTGTTGTTATAGTAGTGGTGATAGGATGATGTATGGTGGTTGTGTGTGTGTAGTAGTGGTGGTAGGGATGATGATGTGGTGGTAGTGTTGTGTAGTGTGTGGTTAGGGATGATGTAGTGTGTGGTAGTTGTTGTAGTGGTGTTGGGATGATGATAGTGGAGTGTTGTAGTGTTGATATAGTGTGGTGTGTTTAGTGTGTGTAGGATGATGTGTGTGGTAGTTGTTGTAGTAGTGGTGAGTAGGGATGATGATGTGGTGGTAGTTGTTGTAGTAGTGGTGGTAGGGATGATGATTGGTGGTAGTGGTTGTAGTAGTGGTGGTAGGATGATGATGTGGTGGTAGTTGTTGTAGTAGTGGTGGTAGGGATGATGATGTGGTGGTAGTTGTTGTAGTAGTGGTGGTAGGGATGATGATGTGGTGGTAGCTGTTGTAGTAGTGGTGGTAGGGATGATGATGTGGTGGTAGTTGTTGTAGTAGTGGTGGTAGGGATGATGATTGGTGGTAGTGTTGTAGTAGTGGTGGTAGGATGATGATGTGGTGGTAGTTGTTGTAGTAGTGGTGGTGAGTGATGGGTGGTATGTTGATAGTGGTGGTGAGATGTGTGTGTTGTAGTGTGGTGGTAGGGATGATGATGTGGTGGTAGTTGTTGTAGTAGTGGTGGTAGGGATGATGATGTGGTGGTAGTTGTTGTAGTAGTGGTGGTAGGGATGATGATGTGGTGGTAGTTGTTGTAGTAGTGGTGGTAGGGATGATGATGTGGTGGTAGTTGTTTAGTAGTGGTGTAGGGTGATGTGGTGGTAGTGTTGTAGTAGTGGTGGTAGGTGATGATGTGGTGGTAGTGTTGTAGTAGTGGTGGTGGGATGATGATGTGGTGGTAGTTGTTGTAGTAGTGGTGGTAGGGATGATGATGTGGTGGTAGTGTTGTAGTAGTGGTGGTAGGGATGATGATGTGGTGTAGTTGTTGTAGTAGTGGTGGTAGGTGATGATGTGGTGGTAAGTTGTGTATGTTAGTATGTGGTGGTAGTTGTTGATGTGGTGGTAGTTTGTGTTAGTAGTAGTGGGTAGGGATGATGTGGTGGTAGTTGTTGTAGTAGTGGTGGTAAGGATGATGATGTGGTGGTAGTTTGTAGTAGTGTGTAGGAGATGATGGTGTAGTTGTAGTAGTGGTGGTAGGGATGATGTGGTGGTAGGTGTGTAGTGTGGTAGGGTGATAGATGGTGTAGTTGTTGAGTAGTGGATAGGATGATGATGTGTGTAGTTGTTTGTAGTAGTGGTGATAGGATGATGATGTGGGGTGTTGTGTAGTGTGTGTAGTAGTGGTGGTAGGGATGATGTGGTGGTAGTGGTTGTAGTAGTGGTGGTAGGGATGATGATGTGGTGGTAGTTGTTGTAGTAGTGTGTGTAGGGATGATGATGTGGTGGTGTGTTGTATGTAGTGGTGTAGGGATGTGGTGGTAGTGGTTGTAGTGTGGTGGTAGATGGTATGGTGGTAGTTGTTGTAGGTGGTAGGGATGATGATGGTGGTAGTTGTTGTATGGTGGTAGGATGTAGTGTATTGTAGTGTGTGAGATTGATGTGGTGTAGTGTTGTAGTAGTGGTGGTAGGGATGATGTGGTGGTAGTTGTTGTAGTAGCCCATTTTTTTAAAATATCAAATTTTATAAAGATACGCCTTTACGACCTTGCGGTGTGATAGTCAGAACTTTGCACCGATGATAGGTCCTTGGGCCGAGTCCTTGTTTGGGTAGCTGGGTGGGGTTCCTGACCTCCCATAGTGGACAGGGAGGCACTTACTGTGTCTTCTATCCCCATTTATCGGTTTTCCAACATGCTTTCTGTCTTTGTCTTGGAATGAGATTACTTGGTTTTGTCCAGGCCCTGGCCGGATACCCTTTCTGGGAGGGAAACAGTCAAATGTATAGTTTGGGAGATGATTTTTTTTTTGACCTTGTAAATCATCTCTCTGTTATGCACTGTATTGTTATGTTTACATATTATATATGATTTGTAAACATTTGAATGTACCCGTCTTAGTTAGGTCCTGTCCTTGTGTCAGGATAAGACTTTTTAGGTGATCTCAAACTAAGTACTTTGATAGTGTGCTCTTGAAATCTACATTTGTTTCCTATTTGAACAAATTCCCCTTTTTTTCTTACCTTGTGGGTGCTTTAACTTTTATTGTAATTCTAGAACTTTTTACTATCCCATTTTCTTCCTTTTTACTGGGGCTGATATGACCTTAATGTGTTGCAAGCGCCGTAAAACCCTTAAAAACACAAAACAAACGAAAACAAACACAAGATTGAGCTTTTATATAACGCAATATGCACTAAGCGTGCTCAGGGCGGTTTACAATGGGTCCCTGACCACCAATAGCAACGCGTAACATTTAGAACGAGACATGACGCCTGTTAGGCGATATTACAATTTTTTTCCGACAGAGACTTCGCCGTTACAGTTAAGTACTCAACCAAACATCGCTAAGTCGAGTCCTCCAAGAAGACTCTTCTCAATAAAAGCCTAAAATCGATAGTACTAATTTGCAGGTCTGATAACCCAAATGTTTTGGGGCCCACTGTTGTAATGGATATACTTTCAAACCAACGCAAAATATTGTCCATTTCACCAATGTTAAAACGGGCCCATAATAGGCTTCAACAGTCATGACGTCACTTCCGTCGTAATGAGGCATAGTCACTTAGTAACTGGCTCTAAACGATCGGAACAATGGCGGACGCCCTTATGAAATATTTCTCCGACGAGCATAAAAGTGCATCCAGAGGAGAAAAACGTTATTAATATGATCATATTTTGACTTTTGTACATTCTGATCTCATGACATATGAAAAGTTCTAGCCAGAATGAAGAATAAAAAGTACCTATTTTCTTTGTTTAGAACCAGGCTGCTCGCCGTTGCTGGGCGACGTGACATCATACTATTGAATCCAATTGCATCCAGTTATCAGACCGGCTAATATGTTCACACATCGCCTAAAATAGATATAGATAGAATGAAGTTGACGTCACTTGGGTCTTTGTTATTGTTTTTTGCCACCTACGTTTATGAGTAATTCTCACTTAACTGTATTAGCCAGACTATAAACGTTCATGGTTAGACAGAGTTTTGTGTTCATACTATAGATAGTATGCGCTTGGCTAAGAAGCTCATAACATTGCCATCCGGAAGTATAACGGACCAACACACAAAACTTTGTGTATCCATGAATGTTTGTAGTCAGGTTAATACAGTTCATTGAGCATTACTCATAAACGCGGATGGCAAAAAACAATAACAAAGACCTGAGTGACGTCATCTTCGAACTATCTATAGTCTGGTTAATACAGTTTAGTGAGAATTACTCATAAACGCGGATGGCAAAAAAAAACAATAACAAAGACCGGAGTGACGTCAACTTAATTCTGTCTCTACTTGAAAGACCTGAAAATTTCTTTTTGTTTCCCACAGAAAATATTCTCGCCCAAGCGTCCTCCAGGCCCTCGTACCATTGTGGTAGGTCAGACTGACCAGCCGGATGAGAAGGGAGATAATCGACTTGTTTACCCCGACAACGCTATTCGATCATCAAAGGTACAGAGGAACACCGTTAATACGATTTTTAAAATTTATCTGATGGGACATAATTAATGAACGCGTGTAATGATCATACTCACAACCCAACGCAAAATATTGTCCATTACAACAATGTTAAATTAAGCCTATAATAATTGTGTCCGGTTGTCAGACCTGCAAATATGATTACGTCAAAGAAAAAACAATTGAGCTTTTATACAGAGCAATATCCACTCAATGTGCTCAAAGCGCTTTACAAAGGGTTCCTGACCAACAGCAACACGTTACATGAACGAGATATGACTCCTGTCAGGCGATATTCCATTTTTTTCCGACAGAGACAACGCTGTTAACGGTCAGATACTCATTTTACAACTGAGTACGGTGAGAGAATGTGAGTAAAGAGCCTTTTCCAAGGACTCAACAATGCGCCGAGCGAGGCTCGAACCCAGGACCTTCCGATCCGGAAGAGAGTGTCATACCACTAGACCACATAGCCGCACAACCTCAGCAAAAGTCTATACATTTTTTTTAAAAATTGATATTTTATTAATTTCCGATCTTTTCAGTACAATGTTTTCACTTTCCTGCCAAAGAATCTTTTCGAGCAATTTCGACGAGTGGCCAACTTCTACTTTCTATGTATTGGGATCGTCCAGGTTGGTTTCTTATTATATGGTTTTATGTGGGGGTGAACCATTTTGGCATTTTTCATTTTATTTTCTATAAATAAATAAATAAATAAATAAATATATAATTAAATAAATAAATAAATAAATAAATAAAATAAATAAAATTCCCTTTATTCATCCCATATAAGAAATTTGCCTTTAGGGTCTCTTCTTATGTAAGACTGGAATAACCCAGGCGTGAGCCGCAGTGCAGCGCCGCAAATTGAGCAGGGCTAGGCGACTTGCTCAAGGCCACACAGCGCAGCGGCGGCGAGTGATCGAGCTCGGTACCTTTCGGGTACGAAGCAAAGACCGTACCGCTGAGCCACGCTGCCCGCTGATGATAAATGATGACAATAAAATGTAACCCTCTCCTTACCAACCACAGGAATATCGTCACATTCATTACGATGCAACCAGCACTTTCACCATTCCGATTTCTTTTGTACATCACAAAATTTCAAGATTTTAAAAAAATTATAGCTATAAATACTTGGCAATGCTTATTTTGCTGAACAATAATATGTTTCAGTAAGAAAATTAAATTTTTGTGTTAGGTGGGTGTGAAGTTTTGGGGGAAACTCTGAAAATGGCTGGTAAGGAGATAGTTAAAGAGTGCCAGTCACCACCTACCGTGTTCAATGGCGTTTTACAAGATGTAGTTGACATGAAATTGTTGGCATTCATTCCCCATCTTAATTACTTAATTTCAACTAATTTACAGGGGGGGCGAAGTGGCGGAGTGGTTAAGGTATTGCACTGTGACCCGGAAGGTGCCGGGTTCGAACCCGGCTTCAGGCACTTTCGTTTTTTTTCCCTTGGTTACGATTTTTCACCCCCGATTTTGCTTACCTGGACAACATGGGTGATTCCTATTGTCATCAGACATCTTGTTTGAAGAATTATCCATTTTCCTTCGTGGAATGCCGAGGCGACGATATCTTATGATGTCGTGGCGGAAGGGCCTAAATATTTTTGTTTTTTAATTACAGACAAATCAACACTTTCTTCACATTTGAAAAAAGTGTGTATAAATCAGATCTTTATCTTACACCGGTGTCAGTTCCTTAATTTCCACTCATTTCACTGAATATAGACTACACATTTTCACCCTTAAACTGAAAAGAAGAGATGACATTTAACTATTAAATCAAGACGCTAATTATGGCCGCGGGATTAGAAAACTAAGATTTATTTCAACTTTTATGCACACTAAAAGCAGAAAAAGTGATGCTGGAGAAGTTTTGGCATTTTTTTCAGACCATTTGGCATTTTTCTTTTGCTTATTTGTTGTTTTTAAGAGAGAGAGAGAGAGAGAGAGAGAGAGAGAGAGAGAGAGAGAGAGAGAGAGAGAGATTTGAATGGATTGGTGTTATTGTTATGCGCCTAGAGATTTAGTGAAAGAGGATTGGGCGCTATATAAATAAATTGCATTATTATTATTATTATTATTATTATTATTATTATTATTATTATTATTATTATTATTATTATTATTATTATTATTATTATTATTATTATTATCCCAAAAATTAGTCTGGAAACCCGACGGTTGACGTCTTATAACTTTTGAACAATGGATGATCCATTGCCTACCTCTCTTTTACATTTTCTATCTTTTAAGCTTCTCATTGACACTCCGGTGACACCCCTACTGTTGACATCTTATAAATTTTAAACTATTGATTATCCATAACCTACTTCTCTTTTACATTTTCTATCTTAAGCTTCTCATTGACACTCCGGTGACACCCCTACGGTTGACATCTTATATGTTTTGAACCATTGATTATCCATTGCCTACCTCTCTTTTACATTTTCTATCTTTTAAGCTTCTCATTGACACTCCGGTGACACCCCTACTGTTGACATCTTATAAATTTTAAACTATTGATTATCCATAACCTACTTCTCTTTTACATTTTCTATCTTTTAAGCTTCTCAATGACACTCCGGTGACACCCCTACATCTTATAACTTTTGAGTCTATTAATTATCCATTGCCCACCTAGCCTCTCCTTTAAATTTTCTATCTTTTAAGCTTCTCAATGACACTCCAGTGACACCCCTGACCAGCATTCTACCCTTAGTTTTCGTCATTTTGGTTACAGCTATCAAACAAGTAAGATGTGGGATGAAACACACACACACACCCACACAAACACACACACACACACAAACACACACGGGGACAGAATGTTTATGTACGTAAAGGAGTGAGAGAAGGAGAAAGAAAGAAAAAAAAACAGCGAGAAAGAGAGAGTATCAGAGGAGAGAGTGTGAGAGAGAGAGAGAGAGAGAGATAGAGAGAGAGAGAGAGAGAGAGAGAGAGGAGCAAAAGTAAGAGAAAAAAAATAATGATAATTGATTGATTAATCTATTGATCTATTGATTGATATGAGATAAAATTGATTATAACTTGTCTTACAAAAAAACTTTCCTCATTCACTCAACCACAGGGTTATGAAGATTGGTTACGTCACAAGGCAGACAAAGAGGTCAACCTACGACCTACAGACCTGGTCAGGGATGGTGAAATTGTTACAGGCTGTAGGTCTAAGGACATCAAGGTCAGATTATCCACTCTATTATACCTCTTTTTTTTTCACTGCCTCACTCCAAAATGATAATAATAATAATAATAATAATAATAATAATAATAATAATAATAATAATAATAATAATAATAATAATAATAATAATAATAATAATAATAATAATGATGATGATGATGATGATGATGATGATGATGATGATGATGATATAATAATAATAATAATAACAATATAATAATAATAATAATAATAATAATAATAATAATAATAATAATAATAATAATAATAATAATAATAATAATAATAATAATAATAATAATAATAATAATTTGGGGTCGCGATAGCTCAGTCGGTAGAGCACTCGCTTCCCAGCACAAGGACAGAAATCGATCTTAGGTGAAGTTGTGATTTTTTTTTCTGACCACCCTGTCCACCCAGCCATGATTGTTTAATGTTTACATTAGAGACATGCCGAACACTTCCTCCCTGAGGTTGGGATACGCGGACGACTGGGCACTCGTTACTCAAAGTAAAGTGTGGACCCGTCTCGAGAGCGTACTCAGCGAGGAAGTCACCAGACTCAAGTCCTAATTCATCAAGTGGTACCTGAAGATGAAGACTTCAAAAACCGTGGCCACTGCATTCCACCTATGCAATGCAAGGCACACCCGTAAACTGAACGTCCTCGTCGGGGACCAGCCACTCCCATATGAGCCGCATCCAAAGTACTTAGGGGTGACGCTGGACCGCAGTCTTACCTATCGGGTGCATCTTGAAGGAGTTGCCCGGAAGATAGAGAAACGCAACAGTCTTCTGAGGAAGCTGGAGGGATCGACTTGGGGCGCAAACCAAGCACTCCTGAACGTCAGCCCTGGCACTATGCTATTCCACCGCGGAGTATTGCGCTCCAGTGTGAGGTAGAAGCAGAAACGTTGAGAAGGTTGATGTAAAACTTCGCAAGTCAATGCACATAGTGTAAGGAACGCTGGCAATAACGCCTAGAGAATGGGGCCCGATAATGGCAGCGATCCAGCCCCCCGATGTCCGGAGGGAGACGATTAAGGTAAACTGGCTAAATAATATCCCAGAGAAAGAGGGAATGGGGATACCCCTCTGAAGCGCATTATGGACGGCGCTCCCGTTTCGAGCCGAAATAAGTCCCGGCAACCCTTGTACGCAGCTTCCCTGACAACGGACAGAGATTCATATACGAGATGGAAGTCTGTTTGGACAAATTCAATCCCTCGTGGGGGCGGGGACATACATTCCTCTATGCTTGGTGAGAAGTTGCCAGGCTTCGATACCAGTAAGAGGAGACACTGGGTGGTAGCGAATCTGCTTCAGTTGAGGAGCTGCCTCACAGCAAAGGCGCTTCATCAGTGGGGACTTTCCACCTGTCCTACATGTACCCGATGTGGTCAAGAACCCGAAACGGCAGAGCATCTAGTTGAACGGTGTGTTGTGACGATGCTACCGGGCGGGTTCGCGACGGTGCACGAATGCGGAGTGGACTTTGCTGATTGGGTAACATAGTAGTGTGAGAACTATAAGAAGCTGCTGCCAAGCCTGCGTGTCGTAAAAGGCAACTAATGGTGCGTGACTTCCCCTTCTCTGAGTCACTTGGTCCTCCAGGTTGGAGGTTGTCGAAGGGTTAACATTCTTTCCGTAAAACTCAAACCGTTACAGAAACGCAGACGGACAAATCAAATCCTTTTTTTTAGCTTGGGCGAACGAAGAGTTTCTGCAATGACAGAATTTATGAAGGAAAGAAGCTGATATACAGAGAAGTGATAAGACATGGAACGAGATAAAAAAACACAGCTCAGGATAGAGAAGGAGGGAAACTGTTTATCTGTGGCCTATACCCTGACCCAGGGTGAAAAAGGCAATAATGATGATGATGATGATGATTCTATTATCACAAAATTAAAAAGAAAACGAAAGGGCATGTGATGAACCAAAGACGGACAGGTCAACCCCACCCAGTAACAACGGGCAATGATGACCGAACAATCGCTCAACAGACAAACAACCCCTTTTTTTTGTCTCTGACATTTCAAGTTGGGCAATGGTAGGAAGACTTACAACTGCTGAATTCAGAGCGAGAAGGCCTTCATTCTGTGCAACCTCAACTAACTGAGAATAAGACCTTGGTCGTAGCCATCGTTAACTTATAGCCCTACGCTAGAACCCTCTAGGGCTTATGGTTTGACGTCATTTTTAGGGTTGAACTACTGAATAAAACTCAGAATATTTTTTTCTCTTGTGGCCAAAGACTTGTCTTTTGACGTCATTTTTTTGGTTAGAGTCAAGCTAAAACTTCACGGACGCTACGCCTTTGTGCTCGAGTGGCCAGCTGTATATCCAGATCCAATTTTTAAGTGAGCACCTCTGAGATGTCAACTAAAACATGTACAAGGGAACAATAGCACCAGGCAAGTAATACATATTATGAGCTTTGGACCATCATTGAAGCAGAATGGAATGACATCACAGAAATGGCACAACCTCCTTGATAAACTCTATGGATAGACTTGTTCCAGCAGTGATTGGAAATCGTGACGCCCATATATCACCTCAAAACGGTATTAAGTCGGGTTGGTAAAGATGTTGAAAATTGAATTTATAGCCAGAAATATCAGACTTGTGTTGAGTTTATACGATTTATTGAGGAGAATGGTAACCATATTTTAGGGTGCTAATGCCAACAATTTATATTTTTGACCAGTTTTAACATTAAATTCGGCTTTTAAGCATCTGGTTCGTTCCGACATAATACCGTTTTGAGACGATGGGTCACATATGCGGTACTGTCCTCTTTTTTTTTCCCAGACAGTGCAACAGACCTGCCTAGTACTAGGAAAAAATCGTAGAAATACGAATTTTTGTGGCTCCAGCTACAGAGCTGCATTCGTTTGTTTTTTTGTTTTTGAGGGTTTTACGGCGCTTGCAACATATTAAGGTCATATCAGCGCCAGTAAAAAGGGAAAAATGGGATAGTAAAAAGTTCTAGAATTACAATTAAAGCACCCAAGAATAAGGCAGACAATGGAGAATTGGTTCAAAAGAGAACAGATGTAGATTCCAAGAGCACACTATCAGTGTACTTAAATTGAGATCACCTAAAATGTCTCATCCAGACACAAGCACAGGTCCCAACTAAGAGGAATACACTCAAATGTTTACAAATCATATAATATAATACATAAATAAAACATAATAGAGTGCAAAACAGAGAGATGATTTACAAGAAAAAAAATATCATCTTCCAAAACTAACTATACATTTGACTGTTTCCCTCCCAGCCAAGGTATCAGGCCGGGGTCAGGACAAAACCAAGTAATCTCATTCCAAGACAAAGACAGAAAGCATGTTGGAAAACAGACATCGGGGGATAGAAGACATAGTATGTACCTCCCTGCCTGCTATGGAAGGTCAGGATCCCCACCCAGTGAGCTGCATTCGTCGTCTTTTACTCGATTAACCTTGTTGAAAAGGAAATGTTAGTTCCTTAGATCTTATTTTCAGGACTTTGAAGCATGT
>NC_088369.1:8098503-8108503 GCF_034508935.2 Berghia stephanieae
TACAACGAGATAGAGACAAAGCTAACATTATTGGGTGCCACCGCCGTAGAGGACAAACTTCAGGACCAAGTTCCTCAAACCATTACAGATCTTCGCAAGGCCGGCATCAAGGTGACGATCTTTATAATTTGGTCCTGTGTAAATAAAATAGGCCTTGAGTTTATTTTTATAGATAGTTGAGCTTTTTAATATATAGCGCAATATCCACTAAATGTGCTCAAAGCGCTTTACAAGGGGTCCCTGGTCAAAAGAAACATTTAACATGTAGGACGGGACATACCTGTTAGGAGATATTACAATTTTTCGGACAAAGACAACGTTGTTAACGGCCGGGTACTCATTTTATACATGAGTACGGTGAGAGAATGTGAGTAAAGAGTCTTTTCCAAGGACTCAACTATTCGTCGAGCGAGGCTCGAACCCAGGACCTTCCGATCCGAAAGCGAGTGTCATACCACTAGACCACATAGCCGTTCGAAGATGACGTCACTCAGGCCTTTGTTATTGATTTTTTGCCATCCACGTTTATGAGTAATTCTCACTAAACTGTTTTATCCAGACAATAAAAGACCATGGTTGCACATAGTTTTGTGTGTTATTCCGTTATACTTCCGGATGGCAATGTTTTGAGCTTCTTAGCCTAGCGCATACTATCAATACAGGACAATGTCCACTGAATGTGCTAAAGGCGCTTTACAAGGAGTCGTAAAAATACAATTCCCTTTATTCATCCCTAAGAAGATTTTTTTTTTCTTTAGGGCCTATTTCCAAGTGAAGACTGGTATGGTTTTTATCTATCTTGTCGATATTTATTTGTTTGCTTGTTTGGGGTTGTTTGTTTTGTTTTATTTTTTTATTGTTTGTTTTTTGGGAGGGAAGGGGTTTGTTTTGTTTATTTTGCTTTTTCGTTTGTTTGTTTTTTTGTTGGTTTTTTTTTTTTTTTTTGTTTTAAAAGGAAAACTTCCTAAGCGTTATACAGTGGCATATCAACTGAGTTTGCTTATTATTATTATTATTATTATTATTATTATTATTATTATTATTATTATTATTATTATTATTATTATTATTATTATTATTATTATTAATATTATTATTATCATTATTATTATTATTATTGTTTTCTGCTGGGAGGGAAACAGCCAAATGCATAGTTATTGTTTACGGAGATGATATTCTTTTCCTTGTAAATCATCTCTCTGTTATGTATTGTTATATTTGTTATTTTGAATGTATAATATAAGCATTTGAGCGTATTCCTCTTAGTTGGATATTGTGCTGGTGTCTGGGTGCGACATTTAGGTGATCTCAAACTATGTACACTGATGGTGTGCTCTTGGAATCTACATCTGTTCCATATTTGAAGCACTCCCTTTTGTCTTACTTTTTCCTCAAGTTGTTTTAATTGCACGCCTAGAATCTTTTCCCTATCCAATTTTCTTCTTTTTTACTGGCACTGATATGACCTAAATGAGTTGCAAGCGCCGTAAAACCCTTAAAAACAAACCAAAAAACAAAGAATGGAGTCATAGAGGACTACCCACGGGATCGGATACCACAAACCATTAATGACCTGCGGAAGACCGGCATCAATGTGTTAATTGGCCGGTTTTCCCGCGCTAGAGCCTGATCTCATCTCGTATTGCTACGTAATGGAAGAAATAGTGCGTTATAATTTATCAATAAAACAGGTAGCCTTTAACCCCAGTCCCATTTTCTAAACTATGATGTCAAATTTTTAGCAACTTAAGAATCCCGACATTATACCGTTGGGAAGGGGGGAAGGGGGAGGGGGGAGGGGGGTACAGCCGTAGAAGACTAACTTCAGTATCAGGTACCACAAATCATTACATATCTACGGGAAGCCGGCATCATAATGTTAATGTATTTATCAGCAAAACATGTAGCCATTAACCCCAGTCCCGTTTTCTAAACTATGAAGTCAAATATTTAGCAGCGTAATAATCCCGACATAATACCGTTTGGGGGCTATAACCGTAGAGGACAAACTAGCATAGCATCAATAAACGATACTGTTGACACATATTTTTGTGTTTTGGTACGTTTCATTTGGCTGGCGGATCTTGTGAGTATTTTAACTAAACGCATGGCATCAACAAAACGATACTGCCGACACATAGTTTTGTGTTTTGATTCGTTTCATTTGGCTGGTGTATATTGTGGGTATTTTAACTAAACATATAGAATTAATAAACGACACTGCTGGCACATAGTTTTGTGTTGTTGTACGTTTCATACGACCGACGGATGTTGTGAATATTTTAACTAAACGCATAGCATCAATAAACGATAATACTGACAAAAAGTTTTTTTTGCTGTTTTTTTTTGGTACGTTTCGTTTGGCTGGCGGATGTCGTGAGTATTTTAACTAAACGCATAGCATCAATAAACGAGAATGTACACAAAAAGGTTTTTTTGTTGTTTTTTTTTGGCACGTTTCGTTTGGCTGGCGGATGTCGTGAGTATTTTACCCGAACGCATAGCATCAATAAGCCACCGAGCCACACAGGTCTATATTTAGATATCTTTTATTAGATTTTTTTTTTCTATCACAGGTTTGGGTGTTGACGGGAGACAAAGAGGAGACAGCGGTGAACATCAGTCACTCGGCAGGTCATTTCCACTCCAACATGGTAGAACTTCGACTCACCGACGTGACGTCAGACGAGAACTGTGAACAACAACTTTTGCATCTTCTCAATGCGTGAGTAATGGGAGGAGCGATCTATAGATAGTATGCGCTTGGCTAAGAAGCTCATAACATTGCCATCCGGAAGTATAACGGACCAACACACAAAACTGTGTGTATCCATGAACGTTAATAGTCAGGTTAAAACAGTTCAGTGAGCATTACTCATAAACGCGGATGGCAAAAAACAATAACAAAGACCTGAGTGACGTCATCTTCGAACTATCTATAGATAAAATTAAATTGACGTCACTCAGGTCTTTATTATTGTTTTTTTTTGTATTATCTACAGCAATCTATCTAGACTATAAAAGTTCATGGTTACACATAGTTCTGTGTGTTGGTCCGTTATACTTCCGGATGGCAATGTTGTGAGCTCTTTAGCCAATCGCATACTATCTATATTCATGTTTTCGTCCAACCTCGCCATCGATCACATGATTTGTTGCTGTACAACGATTGGACATTTTTTTAAATGTATCTAAACACGCTGCTTTGTTTATGAAAGTTGTAAACATACCCATGAGTCATGCTGAGCAAAATGACGTTGGTGGATATTTCTCAAACTGTGAACATTTTTTCATTATGTGGGTCATTTTGAGCACACATTGCATTGTGACCAATGACCTTGAGCTTATGGAAATGTAATATAGATCAAGCCAATTGATTCTTACATCACTAATTGGATTCAATAGTCTGATGTCACGTCGCCCAGCAACGGCGAGCAGCGCGGTTCTAAACAAAGAAAATCGGTACATTTTATTCTTCATGTTGGCTAGAACTTTTCATATGTCATGTGATCAGAATGTATAAATGTCAAAACAAGATCATATTTATAATGCTTTTTCTCCTCTGGATACGCTTTTATGCTCGTCGTAGAAATAATTCATAAGGGCGTCCGCCATTGTTCCGATAGTTTAGAGCCAGTTACTAAGTTACCATGCGTCAATACGAGGGAAGTGACGTCATGACTGTTGAAGCCTATTTACCGCCTCACAACGGGCTGAGGTTTCCCCTACTTTATCAACAGAACACGATAAATGTAGCACTAGAGACTAATGAGAGATGAGAGAGTAGCGTTGTTAAGGTTGATAAGATTACCTTATCAAATATTTTGTTGTTGTTGTTGTTGTTGACACAGAAGAGACCCGCATTATCTGTCTTTGTTAAATAAATTGAAGCTTCCATTTTAATTAAATAAAATAAATAAATAAAAAATAAAATTCCCTTTATTCATCCCATAGGGGAAGTATGTCTCTAGGGTCTATTCCAAGGGAAGACTGGAATAACCCAGGCGTCAGCCAAGCAGTGCAGCGCCGCAAACTGAGCTAAGGCGAAGTTCAATTTATCAAGGCCACAAAAAGCGCAGGGCAGGCGTGGGTGATCGAACTGGGTACCTGTCGGGTACAAAGCAAAGACCGTACCCCTGAGCCACGCTGCCCCATTTACTATTGTTATTTATTTCTACGCGCTTCAAGCAGTAACATATGCATTATTTATTCATATCAAAGGTACTTAAAAGTTTTACTCTTGTTAATCAGGGACAACGTGATCCAGCGGTAGGGTCTTGACATCGTACCCGAAAGGTACCAAGTTCGATCACCCGTCGCTGCTCTGTGTGGCCTTGAGCAAGTCACCTCGCCCTAGCTCAATTTGCATTTTCCTTGGAATAGGCCCTGGAGACAAATTTCCTCTATGGGATGAATAAAGGGAATTTTATTTATTTATTTATTTATTTATTTATTTATTTATTTATTTATTTATTTATTTATTTATTTATTTATTTATTTATTTATTTATTTATTTTCATTATTTATTCTTATCAAAGGCACTTAAAGATTTATTCTTGTTAGCATTTAAACCCTGGTATGAACTTTAATGTGCGGCTATAATGTGGTCTAGTGGTATGACACCCGCTTTCAGATAGGAAGGTCCTGAGTTCGAACCACGCCCGGCGCATATTTTAGTCCTTGAAAAAGGCTCTTTAATCACACTCTCCCACCCTACTCAGGTGAAAAATGAGTACCCGGCCGTTAACAGCGGTGTCTCTGTCGCAAAAAAAAAATAATTATTGTAATATCGCCTAATAAGCATAATGTCTCGGCGCTTTGAGCGCACGTTTAGTGGATAAAGCGCTATATAAAAGCTCGAAAATGGAGAGGCTTCGTATGGGAACAAAACAGACAATGGACGTTTCTGGTCCATTTTATTATAAATAAAATTTGTTTTCCACGTTAATTTGTTTATTGTTGTGCTGACGAAAGGTTTGTACCCGAAACGTCCATTGTCTGTTTTGTTCCCATACGAAGAAGCCTCTCCATTTTCACTCTTTCGTTAGTATTTTACGATCACCGGGTTCAGGCAGCCCCTATCGTTTTCTGTATAAAAGCTCACGTTTTTAAATTATTTCATTGCAGAACCACTCTGTCTGAAACGGACACCAGTTTTGCCTTGGTCGTCGACGGAAAAAGCTTGACTTTTGCATTCAAGATTTCCTTTCGTAGCTGGTTGCGTCAACTGAGTGAGAAATGCGTCGCAGTGTTATGTTGTCGGATGTCTCCTCTACAGAAGGCGCAGGTAAAATTGTGTTGAATTAACCCTCTCCTTATCACCTATTGGGGGCGAAGTGGCCGAGTGGTTAAGGCATTGCACTGTGATCCGGATGACCCGGGTTCGAGCCCCGCTTCAGGCACTTTCGTTTTTTTCTTTGAGCAAGATTATTAACCCCCAATTTGCTCACTTGGACAACATGGGTGATTCCTGTTGACATCAGACATCTTGTTCGATGAATTATCTATATCCCTTTGTGGGAATGCGTAGGCGACGATGTCTTATGATATCGTGGCGCAAAAGGCATATTTTTTTTTTTTCTACCACCTATAGATAGTTCGAAGTTGACGTCGCTCACGTCTTTGTTGTTGTTTTTTTGGGGGTTTTTTTGGTTTTGTTTTTTTGCCATCCGCGTTTATGAGTAATTCTCACTAAACTGTATTAACCTGACTATAAACGATCATGGTTACACAAGTTTTGTGTGTTGGTCCGCTATACTTCCGGATGGCAATGTTATGAGCTTCTTAGCCAAGCGTATACTATCTCTAGGAAAAATCGTCACATTTGTTACGATACAACCAACAGTTTTCTTATTCTAATTTAATTTTGTTATAGATATAGCTATAAAATCTTGACGTTGTGTTACAGGAGAGCTCATTTTTCTGAACAAAATATAGAATATACTCGTTTCTATTCTGTTTGAAAAATCTATATTTGTGTTGGGTGAGGTTGAAGTTTCGAGTAAAATTCTGAAAATAACTGGTAAGAAGAGAGTTAAGATAATTAGTTCGACTTTCAATTGAAAAGTTTCCCTCTCAAACATAAGGGGGTTGCCGATAGATCAGTTGGTAGAGCACTCGCTTCAAAGTAAAGGTGCCGAGATCAATCCCGGTGCAGTCGATATATTTTTTGACACCCCTGTCCACCCAGCAGTGATTGGGTAGATGGGTCTGTTAGATCTGACGTAAGTACTTTTTGATAGACTTGCGTCCTATCCAAAGGGTAGCAAGCAATTGCTATTGCCCAATTCACGCTATAGAAACCGGGATAAACTCCGGTTCCATGGGCCTGGTGGCTCCGAAGGACTACATGATAAGATATCAAACATAAAGATATAAATTATTATTATTTGTTTGTTTTATTTTCTCTTACTTTTCTTTCTGTTATGTCTTTTTGAACTTTTTTGAGCTTTTTTTTATAAAGCGCAATATCCTTTAAATGTGCTCAAAGCGCTTTACAAGGGGTCCCTGGCCAACAGCAACAACATGTAACATGTAGAACGAGACATGACGCCTGTCAGGCGATATTACATTTTTTTTTCCAGACAGAAACAACGCTGTTCACGGCTAGGTACTAATTTTACACATGAGTACGATGAAAGAATGTGAGTAAAGAGCCTTTTCCAAGGACTCACTCAACTATGCGCCGAGCGAGGCTCGACCTCAGTCTCTTCCGATTCGAAAGCGAGTGTCATACAACTTGACCACTCAAGGGTGATGGTATTGTTTCACACACACACACACACACACACACACACACACACACACACACACACACTTTTTCAGAAATGTATCAACTCTTTCCTTACCACCCATAGGAAAATCGTCACATTTGTTACGATGCAGCCAACATTTTTGTCATGTTGTAAATCATATTATGTGACCCTTCGTCTCAAAACGGTATAAAGTCGGGTTGGTTAAGATGTTGAAAAATGAATTTATAGTCAGAAATATCAGACTTGTGTTCAGTTTAAACGATTTATTAAAAAGAATGGCAACCATATTTTAGGGTGCTAATGCCAACAATTTATATTTTTGACCAGTTTAACATTTAATTCGGCTTTTAAGCATATGATTCGTTCCGACATAATATATACCGTTTTCAGACGATGGGTCACGCATTTGAACAAAAATTGTTGCTATAATTAAAGTATGTTACCACTTAGTTGAAGAGATCGTTTTGCAAAAAAAAAAATGTATAGCAAGAACTAACAGCTTTTGTGTTTGAGTTAACTCCCCTTACCGATCCTTTCCAGTATTTTGCCAAAATGGCAGGTTTACCCAGCAGAAAAATTGCTTTTTAAAACTCAAACAATCTCTCTACAAAACGACTCGATGTTCTTATTAATGAAACAAAGATCAGTCTTCAAAGTTTGTGATGAACAAAATAAATCTAAATAAGAAAAATTATATATTGTGTCGTTAACAAATGTGACGATTTTGCTGTATAGGTGGTAAGGAGAGGGTTAAAAAAATTATTTGTGTATAGATAGTATGCGCTTGGCTAATGAGCTCACAACATTGCCATCCGGAAGTGTAACGGACCAACAACACATAAAACTTTTTGTAACCATGATCGTTTATAGTCAGTTTAATATAGTTTAGTGAGCATTACTCATAAACGCGGATGGCAAAAAACAATAACAAAGACCTGAGTGGCGTCAACTTGGAACTATCTATAGATCTATAGATAGTTCGAAGTTGACGTCACTCAGGTCTTTGCTATTGTTTTTTGCCATCCGCGTTTATGAGTAATGCTCACTGAACTGTGTTAACCCGACTATAAACGTTCATGGATACACACAGTTTTGTGTGTTGGTCCGTTATACATCCGGATGGCAATGTTATGAGCTTCTTAGCCAAGCGCATACTATCTATAGGTTGGTTGTGAAGTTTTTGGGGAAAACCGGAAAATGGAGACAGTTAACGTTGACTTGCGTAAATTGAATGGGTTTTTTATTATCAGGTAGTGGGATTAATCAAGGAATCCCCCACCAAGCCTGTGACGGCGGCCATCGGAGACGGTGCCAATGACGTCAGCATGATACAGGAAGCGGATGTCGGTCTGGGTAAGCAAGTCCTTGTATGATTGTCTCCTGTAGACAATTAATTTTCCTTATCCAGAAAAAATTGCATGAACAAAATAACTTTCTTATTGTCTTGCTTTTCTCACTTGCCTTTATACATTTCAGTGGGAAGGGGGGGGGGAGGGTCCCGGATAGCTTAGTTGGCAGAGCACTCGCTTCACACGCAAAGGGACCGAGATCGATCCCGGGTGCAGTCGAGATTTTTCTCCCCCCCCCCCCCCCCCCCTGTCCACCACTCAGTGCATGGGCAGCTGAGTCTGTTAGATTAAGTGGAAAGTACTTTGCGGTTGACTAGCGTCCTATCACAAGGATAGCAAGCAATTGCTATTGTCCGTTTCAAGCTATAGAAACCGGGTTAAACTCCGGCTCCATGGGCCTAATGGCTCTGAAGGACTACTTTATACATTTCCAAAAAAAAAGGGTGGGGGGGGGGGGTATTGATAGTATAATTTGTAGAGCACTCCCTCCACAAGAGATTGGTATCAATGCCGTATGGCCCCTTCCACCCCCCTTGTCCACCAACTAGTTGGGAAGCTGGGTTTGTTAGATCTGACGAAAAATAATTTGCAATAGAGTAGAAGGGTTCTACCCAAAGAGTACCAAGCAATTGATGGTGTCTGTTTAATTCTAGAGAAAACAGGATAATAAATGTTTGGTTCCACGGGCCCCACGGCCTTGAGGACCTACATTATACATTGCAGTCTACTTACATTTATTTGCAGGTCTGATAACCCAATTCTTTATGGGCTCATTGTTGTTGTAATGGAATCTCAAAAATTGACACAAAATGTTGTCCCATTACAACAGGCCTATAAATGAGTTCGGCTGTCAGGTCTGCATATATGTACACGTCGATTGCAGTGTTTGGGTGTAACCCAATTTGTCAATTTCATTATCCATTCGAGGAATATCCTATTGCACATCTATACGTATATATTTCGAATGTGCACATTCATTTCACTTACGTAATTTAGGGTTGCCAATTAAAATTTGGCTTTTATCAATGCCGTTTTTGAAGTAGTTTGGCATGAATAAATTGGGGTTGACCGAAGGCATCGTTAACTTATAGCCTGACACTGACCAAAAATGACGTCAAAATGCCAACCTTTGGCCACAAAAGAAAGCAAATAGTGAGTTGTATTCAATAGTTCAACCAATGGGACTACTTGTTTCCACGAGCACTACTAACGACAACTCACTAGGCGGTAACCGCAAAAACCAAATAATGACGTCAAAATGCCAGTCATCATCATCATCATCATCATCATCATCATTCATTCACATCATCATCACCACCATCATCATCATCATCATCACCACCATCATCATCATCACCATCACCCATCTCATCATCATCATCATCATCATCATCATCTCATCATCATCATCATCATCATCATCATCATCATCATCATCAATCATCATCACCATCACCATCATCATCATCATCATCACATCATCATCACATCATCATCTATCCATCATCATCACCATTATCATCACCATCATCATCACATCATCATCCATCATCATCACCATCATCACTATCATCATCATCATCATCACACTCATCATCATCTCATCACCTCAATCAATCCATCATCATCATACGTCAAATTATATCCCATCTATTTATTTTCATATCATCTATCACCATCATATCATCGATGGCTATGGTTTGACCGACGTGAAATTATTTATTAACTTGATGGTTTGTTAATCTGATTGATCTCCAGCGATTATGGGTAAGGAAGGAAGACAAGCTGTAAGAAACAGTGACTATGCTTTCGCCAAATTTCGCTTCCTGCGTCGCATCATTCTCTTCCATGGCTACCTCTACTACAACCGTGTGGCTGTTCTCGTGCAATATTTCT
>NC_088369.1:8111003-8128503 GCF_034508935.2 Berghia stephanieae
GTGATGGAAATTCAATTTCTAACCCCAAACACGAGATTTGGGCTGGGTGGTGTTCTTGACCTCCCATAGTGGGCAGGTGGGCTGGGTGGGGGTTCTGACCTCTCATAGTGGACTAGTGGGCTCGGTGGGGTTCTTGACCTCCCATAGTGGGCAGCTGAGCTGGATGGGGTTCCTGACCTCCCATAGTGGGCAGGTGGGCTAGGTGGGGTTCCTGACCTCCCATAGTGGGCAGATGGGCTAGGTGGAGTTCTTGATCTCCCATAGTGGGCAGGTGGGTTGGGTGGGGTTCCTGACCTCCAATTGTGGACAGGGAGGTCACTTACTGTGTCTTCTATACCCCATGTATCTGTTTTCTAACATGCTTTCTGTATTTGTCTTAGATTGAGATTACTTGGTTTTGAACTGGCCCTGGCCGAATACCCTAGTTGGGAGGGAAACAGTCAATTGTATTGTTAGAGTTTTAGGAGATGACATTTTTTTTCTAGTAAATCATCTCTCTGTTATGCATTGTATTATTTTTGTTTTACATATATGTGATTTGTAAACATTTGAGTGTGTTTTTTACTTACAGCGACATGTGGATATTTTCACCTGCAGGGCTTCGCATTTTTCGCAAAGAAAAAAAGTAGATGCAGTCCTTAGGAATAAATAATTTATTAATAAATTGCGCTTATTCAGTGCATAGTCCCATTGGAGGACTCTGTGTGCTTTACGATAAAATCTCGAGAATAAAGAGAAACATGAAAACATGACATACAAATATTAGTGATAGGTCAATACATTTATACAAGTATATATGTATATGTATTATATATATATATATATATATATATATATATATATATATATATATATATACATATATATATAATAAAAATACAATTAAAAAATGTGTCACGCGCAACAGGGACATGAATAGATACATTAAAATTGTATAATAAGATGAATTTTTAGTTGTGATGGTTTAAAACCCAAAAAAAAAAGTCTAGAAATATACAGAATAAAACGTCAACTCTACTGTTATGAATACAACATGTTTACTCATTGACAGATCCATTACAAATTATGATACAACATGTTTACTCATTGACAGATCCATTACAAATTATGAATACAACATGTTTACTTATTGACAGATCCATTACAAATTATGATACAACATGTTTACTCATTGACAGATCCATTACAAATTATGAATACAACATGTTTACTTATTGACAGATCCATTACAAATTATGAATACAACATGTTTACTTATTGACAGATCCATTACAAATTATGAATACAACATGTTTACTTATTGACAGATCCATTACAAAGTATGAATACAACATGTTTACTTATTGACAGATCCATTACAAATTATGAATACAACATGTTTACTTATTGACAGATCCATTACAAAGTATGAATACAACATGTTTACTTATTGACAGATCCATTACAAATTATGAATACAACATGTTTACTCATTGACAGATCTATTACAAATTATGAATACAACATGTTTACTCATTGACAGATCCATTACAAATTATGAATACATTTTTACTTATTGACAGATCCATTACAAATTATGAATACAACATGTTTACTTATTGACAGATCCATAACAAATTATGATACAACATGTTTACTTATTGACAGATCCATAACAAATTATGATACAACATGTTTACTTATTGACAGATCCATTACAAATTATGAATACAACATGTTTACTTATTGACAGATCCATAACAAATTATGATACAACATGTTTACTTATTTACAGATCCATAACAAATTATGATACAACATGTTTACTTATTGACAGATCCATCACAAATTATGATACAACATGTTTACTTATTGACAGATCTATTACAAAGAATGCTTTGTTGTCTTGGAAAGAATTTCTAAAGTGGAATGTGTTAGGTAAGTTATTCTGACGTTTGTTTCGGCTTTGTTTGATTTATTTATTTTTTTTGGGATAATTTTAAATATCTCCCTTACAGCTCTTTTTAGAAATTTATCCAAAACTTCATACTCACCCATCACAAAAATAGACTTTTCAAACAGATTACCAACGAGTATATTCTATATTTTGTTCAGAAAAATTAGCTCTGCAACACAGTGTCGAGTTTTTATAGATTAAACTATAACAAAATGAAATTAGAACAAGAAAATATTTGGTTGTATCGTAACGAATGTGATTTTCCTTTGGGTGGTAAGGAGAGGGTTAGTGTAAATGTTGCTGCTAGAAGCTCGAAGAAATAAATAACAATGCGAAATTAAATGTAAGCTTTAATTGAATATACGAAACAGATAAATTACGTTTCGGTTTTCCCTTTATCAACAAAAAAGGATGAATGAAACACTACAGGCGAATGAGATAATGTGGTAGTGGCGTTGTTAACGTTTTTTTTTTTTTTGTTTGTTGTTTTGTTTGTTTGTTTGCTGTTATTATTTTTTTCGGGGGGGGGGGGGGATCTTTTTGTAATTGCATTTTTGTTTGTTGCGTTCTATTTAGTTAGTTTTTTGGGGGGTTTTTTTCAAATGTTTTTCTTTCTTTTTTGTCTTATTTTTCTTTTTTTTTTTTTTTTTTTTTTTTTGTTTGTTTGTTTTTTTTTTCAAATAAAATTGCCAGATTGGTCTGTTTGTACGTTTTTATTTTAGTTTACAAAATCCTACCCTGAAACAATACTATATCATGTACCATATGATGATGATGATGATGATGATGATGATGATGATGATGATGATGATGATGATGATGATGATGATGATGATGATGATGATGGTGGCGTGATGATGATGATGATGACGATGTGATGATGTGGCGATGATGATGATGATGATGATGATATGATGATGGTGGCGATGATGATGATGATGATGGTGATGATGATGATGATGATGATGATGATGATGATGATGACGATGATGATGATGATGATGACTGATGATGATGATGATGATGATGATGATGATGATGAGACGACGAGAGACGTGATGATGATGATGATGATGATGATGATGATGATGATGATGATATGAGATGATGATGATGATGATGGGTGATGATGATGATGACGACGACGACGATGATGATGATGATAATGATGATGAAAAAGGTTCTTTATTTGATACTCACATTCTCTCACGACACTCTGATGCAAAAAGCGAATGGTCGGTAACAGCGTTGTCTCTGTCCAAAAATAAAATAACAAGAAAAAAACTGTAAGAGCGCCTTACAAAATTGTCATGTCTCGTCCTCCACGTTAAGTGTTGTTGTTGGCTTGGGATCCCTTGTAAAGCGCTTTGAGCACATTAAGTGAATTTTGCGCTTTATGAATGCTCAATGGCTTTAGTTTGTTTGCTTGTTTTTTTTTTTAAGTTTATTTTAGCGAGTTTTTAAATAAAAAAAAGCAAAATAATTCGTTATCTACTTGGTTAAATATATTATTTGCTTCAAACGTTATGCATATTTTCTTGTTTTTATTATTTATATTACTGTAAAATATTGTTATTATTGTTATCAGCAGTATTATAAGTAATTATTGTAATAATTCTTAGTATTACTTTGGTCACTAGTTTTGCATTATTAAGGGTTGATGTTGTTGTTATAGTGGTGATGTGTACTGTCGTAATACGCTTCAACAGTCGTAACGTCACTTCCCTCGTAATGACGCATGGTAACTTAGGAACTGGCTCTAAACTATCGGAACAATGGCGGACGCCCTTATGAAATATTTCTCCGACGAGCATAAAAGCGTATCGTGATGAGAAAAAAAAAACATTATAAATCTGATCATGTTTTGACTTTTACATATTCTGATCACATGACATAATATGAAACATTCTAGGCAACATGAAGAATAAAAAAGTGCCGATTTTCTTTGTTTAGAACCACGATGGCCGCCGTTGCTGGGCGACGTGACATCAGACTATTGAATCCAATTTGGAAAATCATTATTCTTAATCTTTTATTTTTTATTTTATTTTTTTTTTTTTTTTTGCCTTTTTAGCTCTTGGATGGAGTCGTGCTTTTATGTTGTTTCAATAGCCTTCAACAGTCGTGACGTCACTTCCCTCGCAATGACGCATAGTAACTTAGCAACTGGTTCTAAACTATCGGAATAATGTCGGATGCCCTTATGAAATACTTCTCCAACGAGCATAAATGTGTGTCCAGAGGAGAAATACATTATAAATATTATCGTGTTTTGACTTTTTTACATTCTGATCACATAACACGTGAAAACGTTCTCGCCAGTGTGGAGAATAAAAAGTAACGATTTTTTTTTTGTTTAGAACCAAGCTGCTCATTGCTGGGCGACATGACATCA
Source organism: Berghia stephanieae (assembly GCF_034508935.2). Lineage (NCBI taxonomy): Eukaryota > Metazoa > Mollusca > Gastropoda > Nudibranchia > Aeolidiidae > Berghia > Berghia stephanieae. Next base: position 8,115,335 of record NC_088369.1, read on the forward strand.
GACTATTGAATCCTATTCTTTCTCTCTGTTGCTTTATTATATCCTCAATCCCTTTTTTTTAAATTTTGCATCACCAAACTCATTGTTTAAATATTATTATAATGTTATTATTTGTGGCCAGTCGATTCATAACGGTATTGTGGCGGGATGTAAAGTAAAGTGTGTCCAGATCCAGACTGTATTTTACAACCTTTTTTTTGTTGTTATTTCGTTTCGTTTTGTTTTGCTTTGTATTGGATTTGGGTTTTTTTCTTTCTTTTTTTTTTTTTTTGTTTTTGTTTTTTGTTGTTGTTGTGTGATTTTGTTGTTTTGTTGGGTTTTTTTTTATTTTAAAAGCAAAATGAAAAAAAAAAATTAATTTTGATTTCTCAGAGATCATCAACTCACTCAATCCTAGAGATTTTTGCTACTGTTCAAAATTGGAAAAAAAATGTATTAAAAATGAGCATGTACATAGATAGTTTTTTTCAACTATCATTAACATGTAAAAATTAAAAACATTAGCTTTGATACTACGCCATGACGTAACTATAATACTCTAGTCGGCCATGTACTACGCCTATAATTTGTCTCAGAAAAATGTAATAAATAAGTAACCCGGGTATACGGATATAGTCGGTGTTAGGGTTGAGTGAGTTAAAGCTAATCTCCAGACCGACGAGAAAGCAAATGTAGTAAGTAGACATTCAGAGCCATTAGGTCCACGGAGCCGGAGTTTATCCTGGGTTTCTGGGTGGGGATCCTGACCTCCCATAGTGGGCAGGGAGGTACATGCTGTGTCTTCTATCCCCCCATACCCGTTTTCAAATTGTTTCCTGTCATTGTCTTGGAATGAGACTTACTTAGTTTTGTCCTGACCCTTGCCCGAGTTCCTTGGCTGGGAGGGAAACAGTCGAATGTATAGTTATAGTTTTTTGGGGGATGATATTTTTTTCCTTGTAAATCATCTCTCTGTTATGCATTGTTTTATGTTTAGTTTATCATATGATTGGTAAACATTTGAGTGTATTCCTCTTAGTTGGGACCTGTGCTTGTGTCTGGATGAGACTTTAGGTGATTCAAACTAAGTACTTTGACGGTGTGCTTTTGGAATCTACATCTGTTCCTAAATTCAACCCAATTCACTTTGTCTTACCTTTTCTTTGTGCTTTAATTGTAATACTAGAACTTTTTACTATCCATTTTTTCCTTTTTACTGCGCTGATATGACCTAATGTTGCAAGCGCCGTAAAACCTTAAAACAACAACAACAAATATATCCTGGGTTTTTTTCTAGCGTGAAACTGACAATAGCAATTGCTTGCTACCCATTGGATAGGACGCTTATCTATCGTAAAGTACTTTCTGCCGGATCTAGCGGACCCAGCTACCCACCAAACACTGTTGGGTGGACAGAGGGGGTCAGAAACAAATCTCGAGGAAATACATAGTGATTTTTTTTTTTTTTGGTAGTCATAATTAAGATATTTGGGTCAGTTACTCACTCATGCTTTATTTAGAAGAATGAAGTGACACATTTGTGACCCATCGTCTCAAAACGGTATTATGGCGGGATGGTCCAGATGCAAAAATTATGTCAAACTGAAGCCAAACTGGTCAAAAATATGAAATGTTAGTTTCTAGTCTAGTTCTAAAATTCGGTATTCATCCTTAATAAAGCATAAATAAACATTACCCAAGTCTGATATTTTTAGATATATAAATTCAATTTTCATCATCTCAGTCATCCCGACATAATACCGTTTTTAGACGGCTGGTCACATATTTGTGAGCAGGCACTGCATGATGTAAGATAAAAGCCTGAAAAAGCTATAGATAGGTTCAAAGTTCACGATCGAAACAATCATAAATAATGCGATTTGAAACGATGGGTCACATTTTATGGTCGATGTTTATTGTCTAGGTACATATGTTTTGCAGGTCTGATAACCGAACGCAATTATGGCTTGATTTATACCTTTGTTGAAATAAACAATAGTTATTTGCGACGGTTTGAAAGTATAGTTTAATATTACATGAAAATGACACAGACATCCTCTTATAACATAACATGTGCAAGAACGAAACTAGAAAAGCTTCCTGAAACTGAAGATCCACCAGACCATGCACAATCAATGCTTTGGAAAAATGGGACTGCTGCCAAATGTGCATTCAGGAACCAAAGAAGAACTGCAAGGAGTAAATCTCCCAGAAAGACTTGGTACACTGATCGGGAAAGGGTCTAAAAGTGGAAGGCCAAACACCTTACAAATGGACTTTCTCGACTGCCGATGTCAATGGACACAGGTTCAACATGGACACATCCTTCACGATGCGACTGGCCAATTCGGATGGATAGAGCTGCACCCTGAAGCGATCCAACGATTACCACTGGCGCGACACGATATGATGATGTTATTACAGTTATAGACATAACGGGAGTATATGATTACAAGGGAACAACAAAACTTATGATCTACGAAGATGAAAATGGCAAAATGGTTCTATGGGAACAAAACAGACAATGGACGTTTCGGTAGAACTTTAGTACACTGATGACAGTCTTATGATAGTTTAAGCCGAAACATCGTCTGTTTTCGTGTTTGTTCCTCCTCATTTTAAGAGTCATATTACTACTCCTTTTATCTTTCTCTCCATTTTATTGACTCATTTAGACACCTCTAGTTTTTGGTTTTCACCATTACAGCAATGAGCCAGCCAGCCAGCCCCCAAAACAATACGGATTATCAGACCTGTAAATAATGACACGTTGTTGACTGTGGTAACCTTTCTTTTTCATTCATTTTGTTTCTTTCCGCCACCCCTTATTTTTTATTTATTTTATTTATTTTGGCTTGTTTATTGTTTCCTCTTAGCTCTTGGCATGCCTCTGTGTTTTTCTTTGGAGTTAAATTTGTGGTTGGCGATGGACAGTCAATTTTCTACACTGGCAAAGTGAGTGATATAATATTACTTTAGCGGTTCTAATACTCTTCAACAGTCGTAACGTCACTTCCTTCCTAATGACGCATGGTAACTTAGTAACTGGCTCTAAACTATCGGAACAATGGCGGACGCCCTTATGAAATAATGTTTCTCCGACGAGCATAAAGGTGTATCCAGAGAAGGAGAAAAACATTAAAATAATCGTGTTTGAATTATACTTCTGATCACAAGACACATGAAATTTAGCGGAATGAAGATAAAAGTAATGATTTCTTTTTAGACAATGCCGCCGTTGCCGCGTGTGACATCATACTGCATCATGCTTACAGTATAATTGAATGACAGCCTTACAAGAGAGATCCGTAGCTAACAACAGGCATGACTGACGGAAACACTCAAACAATCATAATAAAAATAAATACATAAATAAATAAATAAATGAATAAATAAATAAATTCCCTTTATTCGTCTCTAAGGAGAAAATTTTCTTTAGGGTCTATTCCAAGGGAAGACTGGAATAACCCTGGCGTCAGCCGCAGTGCAGCGCCGCAAAGTGAGCTAAGCGTAGGTGACTTGCTCAAGGCCACACAACGAGGCGGGTAGTCGAACTCGGTACCTTTCGAGTACGAAGCAAAGACCATACCGCTGAGCCACGCTGTCTCATAATAATAATAATAATATGTTTGTTCTACGTTACAGCATTGTTAAATTAAGCCCATAGTTGATTGCCTATTGTTTACGGACTGTAGTTGTATTATGCGATTGATGTTTTGAGTTGTATGTTATTCCACAACAATAAATAGATATAAAGAAGAAAAAAAAAAGAAATCAAAAGATGATGATGATGAAGAGAGAAATATGATGATGAGATGATATGATGAGATGATGATAGATGATGATGATGATGATGATGATATGAGATGATGATGATGAGTGGTGGTGGTGATGGTGGTGGTGGTGGTGGTGGTGTGGTGATGATGATGATGATGGATGATGATGATGATGATGATGATGATAATGATGATGGTGTGGGTGGTGATCGTGATGATGAACGTGATGATGATGATGATGATGATGTACACGATCGACACGACGATGATGAGAGTGATTGATAGATAGAGGATATATACGCGATAGGATAATGATATGTGACGAAGACGACGACGATACAGATGAAGCGAAATCATTAAACACCCGAATGAATCATATTGATAGTAATATTATTATCATCTCGATTCGTCTCTTCCAGAACCTCGATGTCTTCAGCTTCGGGTCGTTGGTGTTTTATGTGGCTGTCATTGCAATCAACATGAAGGTTTGAACCCACGGCCTGTCGGCATTTTAAGACTATTTTTATGCCCTTCTCTTTTATATCTTTCGCTTTTTGTTTGTTTAGGATTTTTTTTTCTTTTTTTTTTTTATTTGTTTTATTTGTTTGTTTGTTTTGGTTTGTTTTGTTTTTGTTTTTTTTTGTTTTGTTTTTATTTATTTTTGGTTTTGTTTGTTTTATTGATGTTGGTTGTTTTTTTTATTTGTATTGTTTGTTGTTTTTGGTTTTTTATTTTTTGTTTTGTTTTTTTATGAGGTTTGTTTTTGTTTTTATTTGTATTGTTTTGGTTTGTTTTTGTTTTTATTTGTATTGTTTTGGTTTGTTTTTGTTTTTATTTGTATTGTTTTGGTTTGTTTTTGTTTTTTGTATTGTTTGGTTTTGTTTTTGTATGTTTGGGTTGGTTTGTTTATGTGTCGTTTTTGGTTTTTTTTTTGGTTTGTTTGTTTTGTTTGTTTTATTTTTGTTTGGTTTGTTTTGTTTTATTTGTTATGGTTTTGTGTTTTGTTTTGTTGTTTGTTTTTTTTTTTTTTTGGTGGGGGGTGTGGGGTGTTTGTTTGTTTATTGTTGTTTAGGTTGTGTTTATGTTGTTGGTTGTTGTATTGTAGTGGTGTTGTTTTTTTGTGTTTGGTTGTTGTTTTATTTGTTGTTTTGGTTGTTTTGTTTTTGTATGTTGTTTTTTGTTTTAGTTGTTTTTTTAGATTGTATTTTTAGTTTAGTATTTTGTTTTGTTCTTTCCAAAGCTGTAGTTGTTTTCATTTTTCTGGTTTGTGATTTATTATTGAGTTGATTTAGACATGATTGTTGGTGGTTGGTGGTACGTTGTTGAATTTAAGTTTTTTGATGCTTGTGCCATTAGTTAATGTTATGATGCTACATATTTGCTCGTAGTCTGTTGATATAACAATATAATTGGTGTTCGCCTTTTTTGTGTTTGTATCCGTTTTATTTAGTATATAGTATGCGCTTGGCTAAGAAGCTCATAACATTGCCATCCCGAAATATTAATCGGACCAAACACAGAAACACTGTGTGTAATCCATGAATCGTTTATTGATGCTTGCGATTGCTAAAGCTACAAGCTCGCAACGATATACAAATAGGTCGCTTGACGTTAGTGAGCATTACTCATAAATCGCGATGGCAAAAAACAAAACAAAACGTGGTATCCATGAACGTTATAGTGGTTAATACTGTTCATCCCTGCATACTATCTATAGATAGTATGCGCTTGGCTAATACAGTTTAGTGAGAATTACTCATAAACGTGGATGGCAAAAAACAATAGCAAAGACCTGAATGACGTCATCTTCGTTCTATCTATAGTCTGATTAATAGAATAGAATTAAGTGAGAACTACTCATGGAAATAGCTGGCTGAAAACAATAACAAAGGTTGAATAACGTCAATTTCGTTCAGTTTATACAGTATGAGTGAGAATAAGTGCCTTCTCCAGGAAGAGTGAGTACATGTTTCTTAAAAGTAAAAAAAAAATATCTGGCAATTATATAGCGCAAAATATCCACTTAACTTAATGGATCTAACTTGAGCTCAAATTTTATTTTAAACACTTGAATCGTAAATTTTGAGTTGATCGACTCATCAACAGGTTCAGGAAAAGAACAGCTATGCTTGGAGTCACATAATACTAGGCGTTCATCTATCTATGGGTTAGGAATCCGGTTTTCATATCAGATGTCTACCTGAGAGATGAATCACTCACGACTTTAACCCTCTCCTTACCAGTTATTTTTAGAATTTCCCCCGAAAATTCACACCCACCCAGCACAAAACTAGGCTTTTCTTACTCAAACAAAAAAATGTAACAAGTGAGCTCTACAACACAGTGTTTTATATTTTTGTGATGTACAAGAGAAATCAGAATGAGAAAATTGTCGGCTACATCGTAACGAATGTGACGATTTTTCAATGGGTGGTAAGGAGAGAGTTAACCCTTTCCTTACCAACCATAGGTAAACCGCCACATTCGTTACGATCCAACCAGCACTTTTATCATTCAGATTTCTTTCGTAAATCCCACAATTCAAAGAAAAAGGTTTTATTATAGCTATAAAAACGTGACACCGTGTTGTAGAGTTCATTTTGCTGATCAATATTATGCATAGAATGTATTTGTTGCTTTTCTGTTCGAGTAGGAAAAATCTATTTTTGTGTTGGATGGGTGTGAAATTTGGGGGAAAATTCTGAAAATGGTTGGTAAGGAAAGGGTTAACAAAAGGTTTCTCGTTACAGCGAATGTCCGTGTCACGAAACCATGTATCGATGTTGACCACCACCTGTAGTCCTTCGGAGCGTAGCCATCGTTAACTTATAGATAGTTCGAAGTTGACGTCACTCTGGTCTTTGTTATTTTTTTTTTTGCCATCCGCGTTTATGAGTAATGCTCACTAAACTGTATTAACCTGACTATAAACGTTCATGGATACACACAGTTTTGTGTGTTGGTCCGTTATACTTCCGGATGGCAATGTTATGAGCTTCCTAGCCAAGCGCATACTATCTATAGTCTGACACTAGAACTCTCTAAGACTAGGGCTGCCAGATAGCCTCGTCTGTGTGGCAAAATTAGCCACACAGAGAATAGCGTTTATATTACCGATGCGTTTTTCAAATGGGTAGTGTGTGGCCACGTGGGGTTCTATTTTGTCACTTTTGAATCGGAATTGGCTACGAAGCACTCTAGCTACCTGGCAGCCCTGAAGACATAGTTTGACGTCATTTTTAGGTCTGTAGACCGCCAACTGTCGTTGTCGTTAGTAGAGCTCAAGGAAATAGAATTGATCGCATTGGTTGAACTATTGAATACAACTCCTTATTTTTGTTTTCTTTTGTGGCCAAAGACTTGCCAGATAGCCTCGTCTGTGTGCCAAAATTAGCCACACAGAGAAGAGCGTTTCTATTACCGATGAGTTTTTCAAATGGGTCACAGCAATAGTAGTGTGTGGCCATGTGGGGTTCTATTTTGTCACTTTTTAATCGGAATTGGCTACGAAGCACTCTAGCTACCTGGCAGCCCTGAAGACATAGTTTGACGTCATTTTGAGGTCTGTAGACCCGCCAACTGTCGTTGTCGTTAGTAGAGCCGTAGCCATCGTTATGTTATAGCCTTACACTGAAATCCAAAAGGACTGGCAGTTTGACGTCATTATTTGGTTTTTGCACCGCCTAGTGAGTTGTCGTTAGTAGAGCTCAAGGAAACAAGTTATTTCATTGGTTGAACTATTGAATTCAACTCACGATTTGTTTTCTTTTGTGGCAAAAGACTGGCATTTTGACGTCATTTTTTGGTCAGTGTCAGGCCATAACTTTACGAAGGCCACGGTAAAGCTCAAGGAAATAGAAGTGATCGCATTGGTTGAAACTGTTGAATACAACTCACGATTTGTTTTCTTTTGTGGCCAAAGACTTGTCTTTTGACGTCATGTTTTGGTCAGTGTCAGGTTATAAGTTAACGATGGCTACGTTCAGAGCCATTTGGGCCCATTTGACCGGAGTTTGTCCTCGCTAAGTCCAAGGTTTGAGAGTTTTTGCCATGGGTGAGGGTCATCACTTTGTTTTCACATGCCGACGTCAATATGTAACGTATATATGCAACGTATAACGTACACCGTAAACAAAAATGAGCTTTATATAGCGCAATATTCACTAAATGTGCTCAAAGTGCTTTACAAGGGGTCCCTGGTCAACAGCAACATTTAACATGTAGGACGGGACTTGACGCCTGTTAGGAGATATTACAATTTTTCGGACAAAGACAACGCTGTTAACGGCCAGGTACTCATTTTACACCTGAGTACGGTGAAAGAATGTGAGTAAAGAGCCTTTTTCAAGGACTCAACTATGCGCCGAGCGCGAGGCTCAAACCCAGGACCTTCCGATCCGAAAGCGAGTGTCATACCACTAGACCACATAGCCGCACGTAAATGAATCGCCCAACTTAACGACGTGAATGACATTCTAAAAATTATCTGTCTCACGTTTCACATCTCGTAATATAAATCGTCGTGGTATTTTGATTTTATAACTGAACAATGACATTTCCAACATTGTCTTCAAAATAGAAAATTGAGAATTCTGATATTTTGTCAGAATAAACAAAATGTCGTGCCCTGGAAAAACAAAAACGCTTTTATATTTTAAATTTTGGCCAGAAAACTCGTCCTTCAAATATCGATCGATTAAAATTACCCTCACCTGGTCAAAAACTCCTCAAATTATGTGATACTTTCGTTTCCAGGATTGAGAGTTTATGTAAAGAATATGGGCATTTTATGCCATGGATATTTGAAGGACGAATTTTCTGGCCTAAATTCGTTATACAAGTTTTCCAGAATGCGACAGAAAAATGATGAATATAATATAATGAAAACTAGAAATTTATCAAATAATTGTTGCCATTTTAAAAGGTTGATAGTTGGCAATATCATATTTTACATAGTCATTATCCAGATTGATATGGATAGAATTCCCCATAGAGCGGGGGAAACTTAACCCCCCGCCCCTTCTATTCCCCGACCCCAAACCCTTGGTCAATGGAGTATTCATTGTTCAACAGTCTTGCCATCTCTTCTATCTCTTTGGATGATATGTCCTTACATGGCCTTGATTGGTATCAATTATTGCAATTTTAACCAGTTTATTGTGGTACATAATATGCCAAAACCGATGCACCCTAATGAAAGATATGGGAAATAACAAGAACTGAAGTGAGTAGAAAAGTGCCAGAAGACAACAAGGAATAAAAATTTCGCGACGGTGATGGGGGCTCGAACCCGCGACATTACTGGTACGAGAACTCTGCCTGTCCGGGGAGAGCTTGCCTCTTCTACCGTATGAGCTATCCACCAATCCAGGGGAAATGTAGGGCAAACAAGGAAGAGGAATATCAAGGTCCAATTAATATTTTTAATATCCTAGAATGGACAGATAGGATTGGAAAAGAACTGTATGGTAGCGTCAACAGATGGGAGGAATGCCCCCCCCCCCCCCCCGATGTCCGGAGGGAGACGATTACGGGAAACTGGCTGAGTAAGATCAAAGAGAGAGGGAATGGGGATACCCTCTGATGCGCATAATGGACGGCGCCCCCGTTTCGAGCCGAAATAAGTCCCGGCAACCCTTGTAAGCAGAATCCCTGACTACGTCTAGAGCTGCACATACGAGATGGAAGTCGGTTTGGACGAATTCAATCCCTCTTGGGGGCGGGGACGTTACCTCCTCTAAGCTTGGTGAGAAGTTGCCAGGCTTTGATACCAGTAAGAGGAGACATTGGGTGGCTGCGAATCGGCTTCGGTCGAGGAGCTGCCTCACGGCCATTGCTCTTCATCGGTGGGATCTTTCTACCTTTCCAACATGTACCCGCTGTGGGCAAGAACCTGAGACGGCAGAGCATCTAGTTGAACGGTGTGTTGTGACGATGCTACCCGGCGGGTTTGCGACGGTGCACGACCGGACTTTGCTGATTGGGTCGATCGTCATAACATAGTGTGAAAATCATAAGAGGCTTCTGCCAACGTCGAGGACAGAGCTGCATATACGAGATAGAAGTCAATTTGGACGAATGCAATCCCTCGAGGGGGCGAGGACATCGACTCCTCGAAACGGGGGGGGGGGGGGGGGGGGGAGAGAGAGAGAGAGAGAGAAGTTGCAAGGCTTTTCCTCCAGCAAGAAGAGACATTGGGTGGCAGCCAATCGGCTTCGGTCGAGAACCCGCTTAACAGCACGCTCACTACATCAGTGGGGACTTGCCACCTGTTCAACATGTACCCGTTGTGGTCAAGAGCCCGAAACCGCAGAGCATCTGGTTGAACGGTGCGTTGTGACGAAGCTTCCGGGCGGGTTTGCGACCGGCAATGTTGTGAGCTTCTTAGCCAAGCGCATACTATCTATATCCGACTGGCGGATGTTGTGAATATTTTGACTTAAAGATCTGAACAAGTTTTGTGTGAAACGGTGCAAGACAAAGCAAAAAAGAAAAATACAAGAAGAAAAAAAGCATCTCAAAAAATCTGTCTTCCTCGACTGTGCATCAGTTTTCAATTTGATATTAACTATGCAGCTATGTGGTCTAGTTGTATGACGCTCGCTTTCGGATCGGAAGGTCCTGGGTTCGAGCCTCGCGTGGCGCATAGTTGAGTCCTTGGAGAAGGCTCTTTACTCACATTCTCTCACCTTACTCAGGTGTAAAATGAGTACCTGGTCGCTAACAGCGTTGTCTCTGTCCGAAAAAAAATTGTAATATCGCCTAACAGGCGTCATGTCCCGCCCTGAATGTTAAATTATGTTGCTGTTGGCCAGGGACCCATTGTAAAACGCTTTTAGCACGTTTAGTGGATATTGAGCTGTTATTTAACTAAATAGATAGCATCAATTCAAGCTCGAGGGTTGTTTTTTTAATACACCCATGACGTCACTTCCCTCCTAATGACGCATGGTAACTTAGTAACTGGCTCTAAACTATCGGAACGATGGCGGACGCCGTATGAAATATTTCTCCGACGAGCATAAAAGTGTATCCAGAGGAGAAAAACATTATAAATATGATCATGTTTTGACTTTTACACATTCTGATCACATGACATATGAAAAGTTCTAGCCAGCATGAAGAATAAAAGTACCGATTTTCTTTGTTTAGAACCACGCTGCTCGACGTTGCTGGGCGACGTGACATCAGACTATTGAATCCAATTCCACTCATATCCCTCTGTTTGTTTGGGTTTTGTTATTTTTTCAGCTGATGTTAGAGACCTACTACTGGTGCCTCCCTACTGCCATATCATACCTATTTACTCTTGCGTCCTTGGTGGTCGGGTCAGTTGGTTATAATCAAATATTTTGGCCGTAAGTAAATTTTGGTTTTATTAAGTTTTTGTTTTGTTTTTTTTTATTTGGTTTGGTTTGCGGTTTTATTCGAGGGGGGGGGGGGGGGGGCTCATGGATTTTGTTTAATGATCGTTGTGTTTTTGTTTTGTTTTTTGGTATTTGTTTTTGTTTTGTTTTTTGTTTTATGTTTGTATGTTCTTTTGGGGGTTTTTTGTTGTTGTTCTTGTTCTTGTAAAGCGCTTTGAGCACGTTTAGTGGATATTGCGCTATATAAAATGCTCTTCTTTTTATTTTGATTTTTGAAGGATTACATTGTTGTATATTTTACTTGTTCTTTTTTCTTTTCTTTAATTATTATTTTGATTGTCATTTTTTTTTCTTCTATTTGGCTGGGATTTGTATTTGTTTTTTGAGGGGGGTGGATTTTTTACATATCCTTATGAAATCCAAAACCGTTTTTTAGGAGGGCTGATTTTTGTTTTGTTTTGTTTCAGTTTGTTTTTGTGTTTTTTTTTCGTTTTTTTTTTAATTTATTTATTTATTTATTTCATTTTTGGTGGAGGGGGGAAGGTTGCACTTTATTTATATCTTTCTTATTCTCTTTTTGGGGTGGGGGGGGGAGGGGGTGTTTGTGTAATTTTGTTTCATTTGGCAGGGATTTTTATTTTAATTTAAGGAGGGTGGGGTTGTTTTTTTTAACTTATCATTATAAAATCCTATTCTTTTTTACTTGAATCTCGAGACGATTCGTCACAAATCAACTTTGTTCCAACTTTTTGATTTGACTCCGCCAGTCAAGAAATGGCCACTGACAAGAGCATGTTCCGTGTTGTTTACAACATCTTTGACTGCCTGACCTCTTGGCTCACCCTTCTACTTCTCGTGGTCTTAGCCCTACTGCCCGACATCGTCATAAGAGTCCTGGAAGACACACGGTGGACCGCCCAATACCGACTGGCCGAAGAAAAGGCGAAAATGGAACAGGTAAGCAATTTATTATTAAATCAATATTTAGTTGTGTTTCCGGGTTGTTGTTTTTTCTATATATATCTAGATACCTGTTTTATGAATTGTATTGAATTTTTAGAGTTAGGATTTGATTAAAATAATATAGACTAGTTATACATGTTTTGACCAAATTGACGTAAATTGAATGTATGGCGTTATTTTTGTGGGTTCATTGGGAGGTTTATTTGTTTACATATTCATTCATTATTTCTTTTTTCCATTCAGTTTCATTCAAGCGCTCTGAGCACTTCCTCACGATATGGAAGAGCGCTCAACAAATATAATATATTAACTCATTCATTCATATATTTATTATTATTTAGTGCGGCTATGTGGTCTAGTGGTATGACACTCGCTTTCGGATCGGTAGGTCCTGGGTTCGAGCCTCGCTCCGCGCATAGTTGAGTCCTTGGAGAAGGCTATTTACTCACATTCTCTCACCATACTCAGGTGTAAAATGAGTACCTGGCCGTGAACAGCGTTGTCTCTGTCCCAAAAATTTATAATATCGCCTGACAGGCGTCATGTCTCGTCCTACATGTTATGTGTTGCTGTTGGCCAGGTACCCCTTGTAAAGCGCTTTGAGCACGTTTAGTGGATATTGCGCTATATAAAAGCTCAAGTTTATAAGTTTATAGTTACTTGGTTTATAGACTTATTTTGTTAGTTAGTTATTTGACAAGTTAGTTAGATATGTTATTTTTTTATTTATTCATTTATTTATTTATGTATTCAGTTATTTAGTTACTTAGTTTATATATTTATTTTGTCAGTTATTCGATGAGTTAGTTCGTTAGTTCGTTAGTTCGTTAGTTAGTTTGTTAGCTAGTTAGATAGGTTTTTTAAAATTTATTTACTTATTCATTCGTTTATTTATTTATTCAATTATTTTGGTTACTTAGTGTATTTATTTATTCATCTATTTATCTATTTAGTCAGCTAGTTCATTTATTTATTATGTGGTCGTTCGACTTTAGTGCGGTCTTCATGAGACCAATATGTAAAATTGTTCTACTAACGATGAGAAGTCAATTACACATAGACAGCATTATAATTCCTCTTCGTT
>NC_088369.1:8131003-8138503 GCF_034508935.2 Berghia stephanieae
TCTCCTCTCCTCCTCCTCCTCCTCCTCCTCTTCCTCCTCCTCCTCTTCCTCCTCCTCCTCCTCCTCCTCCTTCTAGTAGTAGCCGCTGATCGAGTACTAGTAATAGTAGATACTCACCTATAAAGTGTACCCTCTTTCTTTCCATCTTGAAATCTAGACATTTAAGCTGCAACCCGTCACGTCGTTCAATCCTCCATCAAAAGTTTATTTCAATGGAACTTCCTACGTCATAGATGACGAGGTTTGGAGAGCATTTGCTCCTTTTCATTTCAATTCTTCGTTTCGCTTTTCGTTTTTAACACTAACACTTTTTTAAATATAATTATATAATACTTTTTCCACGCACATTAAAACGAACACAACTCTCCCTAAAGCTTTGGACCATTCATTTGTTTTGGACCAAACCAATTTCGGGGGAAAGGGGGGGGGGGGGATTTTGGCAGAAGAGTTGTCAGATTGTCTTATTTATGCCTTTGTATTCTTGTCTACAAAATCCACAACATTGTGGTTGGCAAATTTTATGTCAACAGCCATTTTTCGTTTCTCTTTCCGTTTCTAACAATAACATATTTTTTACAATATTATGGTAGGCTACTCTCTTTCATGCACTTTAACTACGTACCAAAACTTTGGACCATACATTGTATAGGGAATGAGATTAGCGGAAGAGTAGCGTCCCTTGATTGGACGCCACCGGCGGAAAAGTTATTAGAGAGAGAACGTCATGTTGGTTGTGCGCATGCGACACTTCACCGAAAGCGAGGACGAGAGAGACGCATGCGCAAAACCAAATTGACGTTCTCTCTGTAAGGTGACGTCCAATCAAGGGACGCTACTCTTCCGCTAATCTCATTCCCTATTAGCCAAACCAATTTCCTGTTTTTTGGCCGAAGTGTCGTCAGATTGTTCCATTTATACCTTTATATCCTTGGTTACAAAAAAAAACCCACAAAATATTAATTGGCGAAATTCATGTCAAGAGTCATTTTATGTTTCGCTTTTCGTTTCTAACACTAACTTTTTTTTTTACAATATACTATTCTCTTTCACACACTTTTTCCACGTACCTTAAGCTTTGGACCATAAATATTGCGGATTAAACCTTTTTTTCTTTGGGGTTTTGGCCGAAGATTTGTCAGATTGGTCTAATTATGTCTTTGGCATTTTTGGCTACATCATAGTATGTGGTGAATTTCATGTCAAGGGTTGAAGTATTAAAATTGTCAAAGCCTATTTAATGATTTTGATAAAGTGTAATGTAATATATTTTTCTTTTCTTTACAGCTGTCATGTTATTATTATTATTATTATTATTATTATTATTATTATTATTATTATTATTATTATTATTTATTATTATTATTATTATTATTATTATTATTATTATTATTATTATTATTATTATTATTATTATTGTCTCATTATTATTATTTATTATTATTATTATTATTATTATTATTATTATTATTATTATTATTATTATATTATCATTATTATATTTATTGCAACGCTTTTCAAACACTTAAACAATTTAATCCGTTTTTAGCCCACTTTCAATATTATGGGAGTTTGTTGGGGTTTTTTCAAGCTTGGTTTCGTCAGTTTTTTTGGGGGTTTTTTCATTTGTCTAATTGATGACATAATGTATGATGTGATACGATATGAATTTTAATGAGCCAAATTAGACTAAGGCCTTTAAATGCCCATGCCCCGTTAGCATAGCAAATCAATCCTAAATTTCAATATTTTTTTTAATGTGACCAAAACACCTCAGCCTTGTACTTCGTTCGATGCTTTATCTGTAGCTCATCAATTACAACTTTTACAGCTTTCATTAGCACAGAAGAAAATTAATATTAATATAAACCGGTTCAGCAACTTGAGTTTCTGGATCACTGAAATCGCGATTGTCGTCAAAATCGTCAAAATCGCTTCTTGAGAAGAGGCCCGCCAACTTTATTATTTACGTTTTTATTCTTGTTGTTGTTGTTGTTGTTGTTGTTGTTGTTGTTGTTGTTGTTGTTGTTGTTGTTCTTGTTGACTGTAGACGGATGTTGAGCCCAAAACGTTACGTGTTTGATATTTTGATGGGGTTTATTTTTAAGGGGGGGGGGGTTTCTAAAGCTGTTATATCCATTTTTCTCCATTACTTTTTACAGTCCACAACTTCTAGCAGCTTAGTATGACTTTGAACTATGTTGGATTTTTGTGAACCAGATTGTTGCCTCCGTAAACTCACAGCCTGACACTGACCTCATTTTTTAGGTTTATGTAGCGTCTAGTGAGGTGTCGTAGCCATCGTTAACTCATAGCCTGACACTAAAGAACATGACCAGATTTATAATGGGGTTTTTTTTCCCTCTATCTGGATACGCTTTTATGCTCGTCGGAGAAACATTTCATTAGGGCGTCCGCCATTGTTCCGATAGTTTAGAGCCAGTTACTAAGTTACCATGCGTCATTACGAGGGAAGTGACGTCACGACTGTTGAAGCGTATTACTCGGACATATGTAGATACGGTTTTCAAAAGAGGACGTCCGTTGTCTTAAAAGGCTCTAAGCACCAACAAGCAGTCAAAAATAACACACAATATTGTACATATATTTATTGACTAAGCTAGTAATATATTACAGGGAAATTATTGAGATAGCTGGCCCATAAATCAAATAATAATAGACTCTTATATGAACGTTATACGTGGCTTGAGGGGTCCTTATAGCTCAGTTGGTAAAGCACTAGCTTCAAACGCAAAGGGAACGATATCGATCCTGGGTGCAGCTGAGATTTTTTACTGACCCCCCCCCCCTGCCTTGTTCACCCAGCAGTGAATGGGTAGCTGAGTCTGTTAGGTTTGGCGGAAAGTACCTTGCGATAGACTAGCGTCCTATCCAAAGGATAACAAGCAATTGCTATTGTCCGTTTCACGCTATAGAAACCAGGATAAACTCCCGCTCCATGGGCCGAATGGCTCTGAACGACTACTTAATTATACGAACTATAATCAATCTATTAAATTACAAAGTATTGGACGTTACCCGGGACTTTGTAAAAGATATGAAACATAAAATGGTCTAGGAACTCTGGATATTGGTCTTACCTTACCTTCAAATGAATAATAAGTAAATTAACAACGCAATTGGATTCAATAGTCTGATGTCACGTCGCCCAGCAACGGCGGCCATCGTGGTTCTACACAAAGAAAGTCGGTACTTTTTATTCTTCATGCTGGCTAGACCTTTTAATATGTCTTGTGTTCAGAATGTGTGAAAGTCAAAACATGATCCGATTTTTAATGTGTTTTCCCTTAAGATACGCTTTGATGCTCGTCGGAGAAATATTTCATGAGCGCGTCCGCCATTGTTCCGATAGTTTAGAGCCGGTTACTAAGTTACCATGCGTCATTTCGAGGGAAGTGACGTTACGACAGTTGAAGTGTATTAAACAGCACTTAAAATGATATTATTCCACCACTCTCCGTAAATAGTAACGCGTAATGATACCATGTTTAGAACAACAATGTGTGACGTCAGATTATCAAGCGTAAATTCCACTAAAAATCAGATTCTTCAAAAAGGAGTACCATTTGGATGTTTTTGAAGATGTCTTTTATTCAAAGCAGACGAAATAGGAATCGATTGATGGGTAGAATAAAAGATTTCAGCGCATAAAAGGCTCTTGACTCGCATTCTCTCACCGTACTCAGGTGTAAAATGAGTACCTGGCCGTTAACATCGTTGTTTTTGTCCGATTAAAAAATGTAATATCGCCTAACAGTCGTCATGTCACGTCCTACATGTTAAGTGTTGCTGTTGACCAGGGACCCCTTGTAAAGCGCTTTGAGCACGTTTAGTGGATATTGCGCTATATAAAAGCTCAAAAGAAAAGAAATCCAAAGTAAAGTTGCAGTCGAAACCTTCACGAATCGTATTTCGATCTCATTCCAACGCAAAGTGATGTAAAGAAAATTGAGCTTTTATATAGAGAGTCAAACTGTAAATGGCTAACTTGTAATAGGAATTTCTTAATAAATTCTCATAACAAATAAAATATTACTTTACATCAATAGGAACCAACTCGGTTATAAATTGGAATATAAGACATAAATAAATGTTTAAAACATATATTTGATCGCATCAATAGTAATAGAACATCAATGGCATTTTATTGGAAACAGTAATACTCGTACAGCCGAAGTTAACTAACAGATTACAAGTATCGCTTAAATATCATAGCAACATCTATTATTTTTTTTGAAATAAGGTTGAGAATCAACATTGTTCCGAACAGCCAATTTTTATAATCGAGCACAGAATTACTGGCAATTCTAAGAATTATAATAATACTATTTTTACAGACTGATATACGAGCAACTTGCAAACCGTTTTATTTTCTGACTAATTCTATCATTGTCTTGACTCAAATTAAAACGAAGAAAAGCTGCTAGTTCGTAATACTCTGTCCTTTTTGGGGTTTGACTTTCATTGCAAGTATAATTTATTCTACGCAAATCTAGCATATCCATAACAAAAATTGATGACGTAATTTTAAGTCCCTTGAGAAGCTATCAAGTATAACAATAATCTCATCCGCAACAAAATCTAATGACGACGTTTTCAATCTCTCTTGACACTATCAAGTAATGATAATCTTTCTAATCTATTGTTTTAAAAAAAATAGGGTTGGGGATCAACACTACGCAAATCTAGCATGTCCATAACAAAAATCGATGACGTAATTTAAAGTCCCTTTTTAAGCTATCAAGTATAATAATAATCTCATCCGCAACAAAATCTAATAATGACGTAGCTATCTAGTTTTCAATCTCTCTTTATACTATCATGTAATGATAATATTTCTAATCTATTGTTTAAAACAATAGGGTTTGGGGATCAACACTGGGTATCAACATTGTTCCGTACAGCCAATGTTAAACTTTTATCATCGAGCACAGAATACGCTTCAACAGTCGTGACGTCACTTCCCTCGTTATGACGCATGGTAACTTAGTAACTGGCTCTAAACTATCGGAACAATGGCGGACGCCCTTATGAAATATTTCTCCGACGAGCATAAAAGCGTATCCAGGGGGAAAAAAAACATTATAAATCTGATCATGTTTTGACTTTTATACATTCTGATCACAAGACATATGAAAAGTTCTAGCCATCATGAAGAATAAAAAGTACCGATTTTATTTGTTTAGAACCACGATGGCTAACATTCAATTTCACATTATTATTTATTTCTTCGAGCTTCGAGCAGCAACATTTACACTATTCTCAGCAGGAAATTATAACTTCATACATGGCAGGGCATTGCTGGGCAGAACATTCCTCATGGTTATGAAAACGAATTACTCAATATGGAATGAGATTAGCGGATGAGTAGCGTCCCTTGATTGGACGTCACCAATAGTCTGTGACGTCACCGGCGGAAAACTTATTAGAGAGAGAACGTCATGATGGTTGTGCGCATGCGTCTCTCGTCCTCACGGAAGTCACAGAATATGGGTGACGTCCAATCAAGGGACGCTACTCTTCCGCTAATCTCATTCCCTATATGGAATGACCCAAGTCAGACAGAACAAGTTTGCCATTTAGCCTTGCTTCGTCATTATATGTTACAGTGAATGACATAATCAGTCGGATGGTGAAAAGGTTTGAACTGAGATATTGCTAAGGTCCATTTTGAACAAAAATGAGTTATTGTCATAAATGATTAAATCAACACTTTTTATACTTCTGGAAAAATCAAAGTTTAATTCCATGTCTAAATATTTTTTACAGCTAGTCAAAAAGTATGACATTTGAGAAAATTTGCTGGATTCCTTTCCCATACATCTGACGATAAATTCATGAAAAACCAACCCAATTACTTGAAATGAAATTTAAATTGCTCTGGAGAGCATATTCTTTTAGAAAATGCAAAAAAAAAAAATATTTAAAAAATTCCAAATCCAAAATTTTCACCTTCCAACTGATTATGTCATGCACTGACACATATTATCAAACAATAACAATTGGATTCAATAGTCTGATGTCACGCCTCACGGCGGCCATCTTGGTTATAAACAAAGAAAATCATTACTTTTTATTCTTCAAGCTGGCTAGAACTTTTCATATGTCTTGTGATCAGAATGTGTAAAAGTCAAAACATGATCATATTTATGTTGTTTTTCCCCTCTGGATACCCTTTTATGCTCGACGGAGAAATATTTCATACGGGCGTCCGCCATTGTTCCGATAGTTTAGAGCCAGTGTTACTAAGTTACCATGCGTCATTTGGAAGGAAGTGACGTTACGACTATTGAATCCTATTCATTAAGGATATAGGGTGACAGGAAAGGCAAGACTTAAAGTGTGATGTTTGTTTTTGTGAAAAACACCCTTGTTGTTATGCGTCGTTTCGTAATACAAAACATATATATATAACATGATGCAACAAACCTTATCTAAACAAGCAATTTACCATCGTGACTAAGACTTCCTTACACTAATCCGGTTCAATTCAACTCAATTCAATTCAAATATTTATTTATTGTCGGCATTAAAAAAATGTTTCATAGATAATGTAGTCAGGCTAATAGAAGCCTTTGACCGACATAGGTTTTAACACACAGTGCATGAAAATACATAGTAATACATTTTCATTTAAAAACATTCTCTCATCAAGATTCCAATCATGACACACAAAGAAAAGTAACATAATATTATATATATATATATATATATATATATATATATATATATATATATATATATATGTGTGTGTGTGTGTGTGTGTGTGTGTGTGCGTGTGTGTACGGTTAGAGTAATTACAAATATTACATTTGCATGGCTGGCCATTCCATGTGAGGATATGATTTTTGAAAACATTAAAATTTGAAATTTTTCTGATGTGCTCGGGAAGTTCATTCCAAAGCACAGCAGCAGAATATCTGAAAGATCTTTTGCCATAAGACGTTGTTCTGACCCTTGGAATATCAAGGAGGTTTGAATATCTAAAATTGTATCTGTTATTTTTCAAAATGATCATGTCAGATAGACAAGGAGGGGCAACTTTGTATTTTGGAAGTGTGTATGTAACCAATCCTTTGGAGGACTGATAACTGAAGACAAAAACAGGGCTGAGAAGTCGTGACGTCACACCTTCTACTCTTCCGGTTCCAAACTCATTGACCGTGTGTATGTAACCAGTCCTTTTAAGGACTAATAATGAATAGGTTACATATATAAAATCATAAGATTGCATAACTATTTTAGTAGCAATATCTATTGATGAGGTGCGTTTATCTAAAATACTCACAACATCCACCAACAGAATATAAGTACCAACACACAAAACTGTGTGTAACCTTAAACGTTTATTGTCTTGTTGAAAGAATTTAGTGAGAACGAATCATTAAATTGGCTCTCTGATAACAATAACAAAGAGCTGAGTGGCATCAATTGTGTTCCATCTATAGTCATATTCTTAGGATTATGGGACGTAAAAGAGTT
>NC_088369.1:8143503-8146003 GCF_034508935.2 Berghia stephanieae
ACGCCTGCCGGATCATAACGGGCCAGCTGAGAGCAACACCATTACCACTGGTCTACCGTGCAGCAGGAATAGCCCCATCACACATCCGGAGGGAAGCTCATGCCCAAATACAAAAATACAAACAGGAAATGGACCAGAGACACACCCTTCATGACCACAATTGCCCCAAAAGCAGGCTCAAATCAAGAAAAAGCTTCCTCACAGTAGAGAGCCTTCACCCAGACCACTCAGCATTCTTCCGCCTGGACAAATGGGTAGAATGGGACAAGACAGCAAACGATGCCCTCCAGCCCCCAACAGAAAAGCTCCCAGCAGGCACAGACCTCAAGAGAAAAGAATGGGTGGCGCTGAACAGAGCTAGAGCAAAGGTGGGAAACACCGTCACCAACCTCTTTAAATGGAAAATCTCACCGGGCACTGAATGCCCATGCGGTCACCCCAGACAGACCATGGACCACATCCTGTCCGAATGCTCGCTGGGACCTCACTGCACCAATGCTGACCTGAGGGAATGCAACCAGACTGCCCGGGACTGGCTGACTCACTGGCGCGACAAGATATGATGATGATGGAAATAAGTTATTTCATTGGTTGAACTATTGAATACAACTCACGATTTGTTTTCTTTTGTGGCCAAAGACTGGCATTTTGACGTCATTTTTTGGTCAGTGCGTAGCCATCGTTATGTTATAGCCTGATACTGAAATCCAAAAAGACTGGCATTTTGAGGTCATTATTTGGTTAGTGTCAGCCTATAGATAGTATGCAGATGACGTCACTCAGGCCTTTGTTATTGTTTTTGCCATCCGCGTTTGTGAGATGTTCTCACTAAACTGTATTAACCAGACTATAAAAGTTCATGATTACACAGAGTTTGTGTGTTGGTCCGTTATACTTCCGGATGGCAATGTTGTGAACTCCTTGGCCAAGCGCATTCTATCTATAGATAGTATGCGCTTGGCTTAGAAGCTCATAACATTGCCATCCGGAAGTATAACGGACCAACACACAAAACTGTGTGTATCCATGAACGTTTATAGTCAGATTAATACAGTTCAGTGAGCATTACTCATAAACGTGGAGTCAAAAAACAATAACAAAGACCTGAGTGACGTCATCTGCATACTATCTATAGATTGTTCGAAGATGACGTCACTCGGGTCTTTGTTATTGTTTTTTGCCATCCGCGTTTATGAGTAATGCTCACTGAACTGTATTAACCCGACTATAAACGTTCATGAATACACACAGTTTTGTGTGTTGGTCTGTTATACTTCCGGATGGCAATGTTATGAGCTTCTTAGCCAAGCGCATACTATCTAGATATAAGTTAACGATGGCTACGACCCAAGCAATCTTTTGTTTACACATTGCTTAGCGGCTGACCTGTCAACTATCAAAGATGCGACAAGGGATTGGGTGGGATACTTTGGCTTTTAAAAAGGCTTCCTTCCCCACCACCCCCTCTCCTCTCATTCTTTCACCCCTTCCTTTATCTCTGTCGTGTCACCCCCCCCCCCCCCCCCCCCCTCGAGGTCGAGTCAATAATATTATGAATGGGCTACACTTTTGTCGGTTGAAAATGATGGGTGCTACGCACTACGAAAGATGGGGATTTTATTTATTTTTTTAAAACTTTTTTTGACATCCTAATTACTGTGGGGTTTCTTATAACTGTTACCATTTCAAGAAAAACAAAAAAAACATTATCCATATATTATTATGAAGGTGTGTTCTCTCAAAACGTATAGGAAATGAGATTAGCGGAAGAGTAGCGTCCCTTGATTGGATGTCACTGGTGGAAAAGTTATTAGAGAGAGAACGTCAATTGGTTGTGCGCATGCGTCTCTCGTCCTCGCTTCCGGTGAAAGTGGCTTGAGACACTTCACCGAAAGCGAGGACGAGAGAGACGCATGCGCAAAACCAAATTGACGTTCTCTCTTTAAGGTGACGTCCAATCAAGGGACGTTACTCTTCCGCTAATCTCATTCCCTATAGATAGTATGCGCTTGGCTAAGAAGCTCATAACATTGCCATCCGGAAGTATAACGGACCAACACACAAAACTGTGTGTATCCATGAACGTTTATAGTCTGGTTAATACAGTTCAGTGAGAATTACTCATAAACGCGGATGGCAAAAAACAATAACAAGGACCTGAGTGACGTCATCTTCGAACTATCTATAAGTGAAGGAAACGTCAATGTGAGAATCAGTGAGTGAAGCTTGTGACTGTCAGTCAATTTACGAAGTGAATTAACTATCGTTAAGTAAAGATGAAAACAAATTAAATCTACAAAGCATTCTAAAATAATGGGAGTGAGACACCCAAAGTTAAAGACCGGAAAGCTAGTACGGATTAAACATTGAACTAGATAAATCTTTACAGTCGATACAAATTACAGACTCAAATGTTGAAGTTAATACAGTTTGTATCGTTTCGTCTCTCGCTCGAGGCCGGTGATTGGGAACTTGAGAAGCCGGGAAACGTTGCGCACAA
>NC_088369.1:8148503-8171003 GCF_034508935.2 Berghia stephanieae
AATCAGGCCAATAGTTTCGTTCGGTTATCAGACCTGCTAATTTGTGCACCATGGCTTGTTCATACATCACGAATTGATGTAAATGTAACTGGTAATATTTTCCACTTCGTCTAGGCAAAAGACCGGAAGAAAAAACATGCAACTAAAACCGAGTGCCTAAGTTGTTGGATTTTTTTTTTTTCTCAAACAGCGGTCATTCATTTTATCGACACCTCATATACCCTTGATTGGGATCGAATAGTTTATTTCAAAACTCACAAAAAACAAGACATTGTACGTTCTCATAACTGACAACCCAGGAAGTATTGGTGGAACAAAATATACTACCTTGAATAAGAAATTATGATGCAGTATTAGTAACATCTTCGGAGCCTTATCTCATAAAGATGATACAGAAACTAAAACTTGCCTGTATTTTGGACATATCAAGACATGAAACCCTTGAAAAATTTTCTAGAAGGTATTGTGGTTGGATAAAAGAGGGAGAGGGAGACCAAGGAGAAGATGGTCACAAGACGTCAGGAATGAATGTAGAAGGATTGCGCTGGACAGAAGCTTGTTTCGGTTGCTTTGCAGTTGCGGAGTCTACGTCCAGGAGAAATAAGCCATGATGATGATGATGATGTTTAGTAACATCAGTACTGAGTTTCAAAAAGCATGAAGAAACCAGGTAAAAAAATCAACCTCTGGAAGAAATGTGATTTCTCGGTAGTGAAAAAGAGAAACGGGAGACTTTGGTAGAATGTTCACTCAAAATGTTAAAAGAATACCAATGTAGCCATTAATGACATGTGATGTGGAATCAAACCAAATCAACCTTGTTTAAAGCAATACTCGGCAACCATGTGCTAATAACATGTACAACCAAACGCTACCAACAGCCTTGGGTCGACGTTACAACAGAAAGATGAACTCGAAAGAAGCAACGACTGGTTAAGAAATGAGATAATGTAGCTCTGACAATGATATAGAAGTGGGTGGGGTCTTTTGACCTCCCATGATGAGCAGGAGGTCACTTGCCGTGTATTCTATCCCCCCTATTTCTAGTTTCTAATTTGCATTCTGACTTTGTCTTGGGATGTGATCACTTGGTTTTGTCGGAGTTCTTGACTAGGAGGAAAACAAACGGATAGTATTAGTTTTGGGAGGTGATTTTTTTTCTTATAAATCTTTCTGTAATTATAGTTATATATTTTTTTGTTTTAAGCATATATCTAATAAACATTTGAGTGTATTCCTCTAAGTGGGATCTTGGGCTGGTGTCTGGATGAAACTTATAGGTGATCTCAAACTAAGTACATTGATGGTATGCTCTTGGAATCTACATCATCTCATCATCTGATCCCTATTTGTTCCTAGTTCCCCTTTTTCTTACTTTCCCTTGGGTGCTTTATTAGTAATTCTAGAACTTTCTACTATCCCATTTTCTACCTTTTTACTGGCGCCGATATAACCTAAATGTGTTGCAAGCGCCGCCGTAAAACCTTTAAAAACAAACACAAACAAACAAGGCACAGTTCTGAACCCACGACTATAATATTTTTATCTAAGTAAATGACATCAACAAACACGTAACACCGGAAACCAAGCTACGACTTTTCACAGACGACATCGTTTCCAATACAAAGAAATAATAAGCCAAGACGATTGGAAAGCTCTCCAGAAAGATTTGGACTCCTCATAACAATAAGAAAAGAACCGAAAAATGGAATTCCACCCAGACTAAAGGTCAAGTACAAAGAATAACAAACAAAAGGTATCCGATGGAACCAGCATATCGCATCCACGAAAAGAAATTGCGAAAATCCAACCATGTGAAGTAAATGGGAATAGTGGTTGACTGCAAGCTTCAATGGAATGAGCCAAGCAAAGCTTTATGTAGAAAGACAAATGCCATACTTGGCTTCCTTAACTCACTCAATCCTAGAGGTTGTTGCTACTTTTCAAAATTGGGGGGGGGGTGTATTAAAAATGAGCATGTACATAAATAGCTTTATTCATCTATCATTAACATGCAAAATTTAAAAACATTAGCTTTGATACTACGCCTATAATTTGTCTCATAAAAATGCAATAAATAGGCATGGACTAAAAGTAACCCTGGTAAACTACGGAAATAGCCGGTGTTAGGGTTGATTGAGTTAAACAAAGTACGTGGGTGGAGCTTGCAGTAGCAACGAAATAAAACTGCTATCATATGGCACTTGTCTGACTGATTCTAATATCGGGCAGGACAGTTCGGGATCCACATCAGAAAAATGAAATAGAACGCACAGAAGAAACTAAATACAGAATGATGTTGCAAAACGTAAATATAATTATTATTCCTTCATAAAAGCAGCTCGGGAGCAAACGAGAGAAAAAACTGGGATGGATTCCCCTTGGTCGAACACGGAAATAATAATATATCCAAACTCACAACTTTTTATAAGGGAATAAATGTGACCCCTCGTCTCAAAACGGTATTAAGTTGGACTATATGCTAAAAAAGTCAAATTATAGTTAAAGTGGTCAAAAATATGTAACGTTGGTATTTAGCACTCTAAAATATGGTATTCATTCTCCTCTAAAAAGCATTTAAACTCAACTTAAGTCTGATATTTTTGGCTACAAATTCCATTTTCAGCATCTTAATCATCCCGACTTAATATCGCTTTGAGACTTGGGGTCGCAAATGATATAAAGACATTTATATCTATCATTTCCGATCAATTTAACTATATAAAATCACTGTTGTAGCTGGTACTGTATCGAGGGGGACATAGAACCGTTGTGAGACGGCCCGCCATGTGTTATAGAAATTAAATTGTACAGGTGTTTGGCAATGTGGTCTTGTGGTATGACACTCATTTTCGGATCGGAAGGTCATGGGTTCGAGTCTCGCTCGACGCATAGTTGTCTTTGGAAAAGGCTCTTTACTCACATTATCTCTGACCGTACTCAGATGTAAAATGAGTACCCGGCCATTTAACATCGATGTCTCTTTCGGGGGAAAAAAATGATAATATCGCATAACAAACGTCATGTCTAGTTCTGAATGATACGTGTTGCTGCTTGGTAAAGCGTTTTGAGCACACTTAGTGGGTATTGATCTATAGATAGTATGCGCTTGGCTTAGAAGCTCACAACATTGCCATCCGAAAGTATAACGGACCAACACACAAAACTATGTGTAATCTTGAACGTTTATAGTCTGGTTAATACAGTTTAGTGAGAATTACTCATAAACGCGGATAGCAAAAAGCAATAACAAAAACCTGAGTGACGTCAACTTCATTCTATCTATATAAAAGCTCAAGATTTTTGTTTTGTTTTGTTTTGCTTTGGTTTGGGTTTTGTTTTGTTTTGTTTTTTTTGTTTTGTTTTTTTTTTTTGCATCTAATTATCTTACGGTTACTTACGGTTCACATCGAAGATTGAAACTGCCTTGGATAAGAGACTAGTAAGAATGCACAGAGACAACAGTCGCCAAGGTGGTCCAAATATGCCAGCATTGGCCATTCAAATTGTCTGATGTCCTCTCCGAACTGTAATGAGATAATATTATAATTTCACTGAATATGATATTATATAAGTTGAATGAAATTGATGCGGTTATGCTATTGTTGTTGTTTACAGACTGTTGGTTCCATGATAGATAATGTCAAACTGTTTTCTCTCTTCGTCATAATATAAATGTATAATATTATGTAATAAGGCTTGTGTGTTGGTACAATTAATCTGGCGGGCAGAACAGCTGGGCAAAAGGCAAAGAATCAATATTAGGGGTGTGTTTAACACAACCCACAACTGACTGACTGACTGACTGTCTTCCGATGGCAATCACAGTTAGAATGGATAAAGAGAAAATGGGAAGCTGGTTTTATTGTAGCTGATGAGGTGTCGTATACAATGAAAACCACTGAAACCGAAAATGGTTAAACCGAAAAGATTGATAAATTAAACGTTTTTTTGTTATGAAAAAAACCCGTCTACCCTTTGTCGTTGGCTGCAGAGTTAATCATCGCAAAAAGAAGTATTTTTAATGATTTACATTGCGGACTTACCCTCTAATATTACACTCTAACTCGTATATAACGGACTACTTGGTGGCATGTAAATTAGACTGTTAAATTGTTAAATAAATATGTAGATAAATAGATATATAGCGGTAGATAGGTAGATATGTATGAAGGTAGGTATACCACAAGACCACAATTCCGATCAAATCGATAGACTAAAAGATAGATAGATAGATAAATAGATAGATAGATAGATAGATAGATAGATAGATAGATAGATAGAAGATAGATAGATAGATCGATCGACAGATAGATATTGAATCGTGTTGGATACAAATATGGTACGAATTGAGTCCTGACGATGGCTGAAAGGCCTGAAACATCGATGTAGACTGATTCCAACATCGTGGTAAATATTACAATAATAGATAGATAGATAGATAAATGGATGGATGGATGGATGGATAGATGGATGGATGGATGGATGGATGGATGGATGGATAGATAGATAGATAGATAGATAGATAGATAGATAGATAGATAGATAGATAGATAGATAGATAGATAGATAGATAGATAGATAGATAGATAGATAGATAGATAGATATAGATAGATAGATATTGAATCGTGTTTGATACAAATATGGTACGGATAGTGCTCGACATGTAGCAATGGAGCGAATTATTATTTTAATATTTACCGCAATGTTGGAGTCAGTCTACATCGATGTTTCAGGCCTAATCAGCCATCGTCAGGTCTGTGTGTTACATGAGTTTGGTTTGTTGTCTGTTGTTGTTTGTTGAAGTGGTTCCGGTTTGTAGTTGATTAATAAGAACTTCCGGCGATGTGGACACGTATTGTACATCTCATTTTTCGTGTTGAGTGTGGCTTCATGAGGGTGTTTGATTATAGTATATTTCTCTTCCAGGCATAACAATGTAGCTTATGTTATTGAAATTTTCGTAGTTGTAGGCATGTCTGTTACATGCAATACTTACTTTGATCAACTGCTAGTTGGGTCTTCTGTTGCCTATTAAAGAAAAAAGACTTGAGCATTTCAGTAGTGCAATATCCACTAAATGGGCTCAAAACGTTTTACAAAAGGTCCCTGACCGACAGCAACACGTATCATGTAGATGGAGACATGACGCCCATTAGGCGATATTACATTATTTTTTTTCGAAAGGGACAATGCGGTTAACGGCCAGGTGCTCCTTGTACATCTGAGTACGGTGATTGAATGTGAGTAAGTAGCTTTTTTTCAAGTACTCAACTGTGCACCGACCGAGCGAGGCTCAAAACCAGGACCTTCTGATCCGAAAGCGAGCGACAAACCACAAGACCAGATTTGAACTAGATTTTTCGTTGGTACCTTTAACTTTAGATTAACTACTTTTTTCTACAATCTTCTTTTTTCCTGGCGCCGAAATGACCTAAAAGTGTTGCAAGATAAAATATAGAATAAGAGTTCTCAAAAATACGTTAAGAAGATTATATTCTCGATTCATCAGTATAAAAATTGTAAATAAGCTAAATTGTGTGGAAAAAATCACGATCTTTAGTTATTGCCACCATCAACAGTCATACATCAATGAGTAACAATTCTCAATTTTTAAAAATGAATTATTATTTGTTCATTATCACCAAGATATCTATTTTTTCCACTACTTTTGTGATTATTTTCGTCGGTTCATTCTTACACTTGTTTATTTATTATTTATTTATTTATTTATTTATTTATTTATTTATTTATTTATTTTTTATTTATTTTTTTTATTTTTTTATTTATATATTTATACATTTATTTCTTTACATTTTTAAGTTTATTCATTTATTTATATATTCACTCATAAGTATGTATCTGTTTTTTTTAAATTCATTTATTGTTAGCCTCTATGCTAAAACCAATGAATGTCAACTGAAATTCCCTTTGATTTCTGATGAACCTGGTTTTACTGTAACTGCTGTCGTCAGGACAAGAATCCACGCCCATTTTTATATAAAAGAAAGAAAGAAAACTGACGTCACTCCGCTATTTTTACAGCCATTTGAGTAATCAGCTTTCATTAACTCACTCAACCCTAACACCGACTATATCCGTTGTTTACCCGGGTTACTTTTACCCCATGACTATTGATGACAAATTATAGACGTAGTATCAAAGCTAATATTTTTCAATTTTACATGTTAATGGTAGTTGAATAAAAAATATCTATGCGCATGCTAATTTTTAATCCATTTTTTTCCAATTTTGAAAAGTAGCGAAAATCGCTAGGACTGAGTGAGTTAAATTATACTAATCAGACTGTTAACGTAAAAGGTCACGCAGTCTTGTGTGTTGATACCTTATATCCGGCTAGCGGATGTTGTGAGCATTTTACCTCAACGCATAGAATCAATTATTGAGCCGCCATGTGTCACCGAATTCCTTATTAAAAGATGTGACTAACTACCCTGTATGTCCTTTCCACTGCGTGTAAGTACATAAAACCGATTAAATGTTTGAGCTCAAATATTCTCTTTTATCCAATTGCTTTAGGTTCAGTCAGTCGGGATTCTCATCGTCGCCTTCGTAAACTCGTAGTTTGACCCATGCAATGGAAAATATTGGAGAGTAGGTACATAAAACCGATTAAATATTTGAGCTCAAATATTCCCTTTTATCCATTGCTTTAGGTTCAGTCAGTCGGGATTCTCATCGTCGCCTTCGTAAACTCGTAGTTTGACCCATGCAATGGAAAATATTGGAGAGTAGGTACATAAAACCGATTAAATGGTTGAGCTCAAATATTCCCTTTTATCCAATGCTTTAGGTTCAGTCAGTCGGGATTCTCATCGTCGCCTTCGTAAACTCGTAGTTTGACCCATGCAATGGAAAATATTGGAGAGTAGGTACATAAAACCGATTAAATATTTGAGCTCAAATATTCCCTTTTATCCATTGCTTTAGGTTCAGTCAGTCGGGATTCTCGTCGTCGCCTTCGTAAACTCGTAGATTGACCCATGTAGTGGAAAATATTATTGGAGAGTAGGGGGGAACTAGGTGGGTTCTTTAAACTTCCCATAGTGGTCAGGGGGTCATTTATTGCGTCTTCTATCCCCCAACATATGTTTTCTGAGTTGCTTTATGTCTTTGTCTTGGAATGAGATTACTTGGTTTTGTCCTGACTATTGCAGGAGTCCTTGGCTGGTAGGGAAGCGGTCAGATTTATAGTGTTGGTTTTGGGAGGTGATATTTTTTTCCTGTAAATCATCTCTCTTTTATGTACTGTACTGATAGTTAAGCCTATATATATATATATATATATATATATATATATATATATATATATATATATATATATTGAATCGTGTTGGATGCAAATATGATACGAATAGTGCTCGACATGTAACAATGGAGCGAATTATTAAACTCATGTAATACACAGTCCTGACGATGGCTGAAAGGCCTGAAACATCGATGTAGACTGACTCCAACATCGTGGTAAATATTATAATATATATATATATATATATATATATATATATATAATAATGTAAATTTTCACTCACATTTTTTTGCCGAGACGACTCGTTTCTGTGTTCCTTATATATATATATATATATATATATATATATATATATATATATATATATATATATATATATATATATTGTAATATATATTATTTTGAACATGTCTTGAGAACATTTGAGTGTTTTCCTCCTTGTGGGACCCTGTGCTGGTGTATGGATGAGACTTTTAGGTGTTCTCAAACTAATTACACTGATAGTGTGCTCTTGGAATCAATATATGTTCCCTATTTGAACTAATTCCGTCTTACTTTTTCTTGTTGACTGTTTGACTATCCCAGTTTATTCCGTTTTAATGGCGCTAGTGTGACCTAATTAGATTCAGTAGTCTGATGTCACGCCGCCCGGCAACGGCGGCCATCTTGGTTCTAAACAAAGAAAATCATTACTTGTTATTCTTCATGCTGGCTAGAACTTTTCATATGCCTTGTGATCAGAATGTGTAAAAGTCAAAACATGATCAAATTTATGTGGGGTTTTTTTTCCTCTGGATACGATTTATGCTCGCCGGGGAAATATTTCATACGGGCGTCCGCCATTGTTCCGATAGTTTAGAGCCAGTGTTACTAAGTTACCATAAGGAAGGAAGTGACGTTACGACTGTTGAAGACTATTGTGTTGCAAGCACCGTAAAACCTTTGACTAGTCGGAAAAAGAGATGCATCCGATTCTATCCACAGAACTGTATATTTCGACAAAAACAGCAGTAACTATAGATAGAATGAAGCTGACGTCACTCAGGTCTTTGTTATTGCTTTTTGCCATCCGTCATTTTAATGATTCGGAGAAGCTCATGAAGTTCTGAAATTGTAGCCAAAATTTCGTAATTCTTCGAATTGTTCGTAGTCGCAGGCAGGTCTGTGACTGCAATTGTCTAATACAAGTAATGAGAATAGATGATAGCAAAAAATAATTTGTACCGTCCTTCTTCTTCTTCTTCTTCGTTCCTCTGATGGACATCTATGGCTGCAGTCCGATATCTGCTATGAAGTCTGTGGTCCGCTTTAGGTCCTCAGCCTCACCATAGAGCTTTGTGTTGAGTGTTGTAGGGGTGACCCAGTGGTTCGAACGTTGCACGTTGTATAATGGGCAATCCATAAGCACATGTAAAGTGGTTTCATGGTCGGCTCCACATGAGCAATAAGGGGTTGTTCCAATACCTAGCTTTGTAAACATATGTCCTCTTAGTCTATTGTACCGTCCAATTATGGCGGCTATGGGGTCTTGTGGTAGGACACTCGCTTTCGGATCGGAAGGTCCAGGCTTCGAGTCTGGTTTTGAGCGGCTCATAGAGAGTTGAGTCCTTGGAAATCGCTTTTTTTCTTCAAATTCTCTCATCGTGCTCGGGTGTAAAATAAGTACCTAGCCGTTAACCGCGTTGTTTCTGTCCGACAAAAAATTGTAATATCGCCTAACAGGCGTCATGCATAATGTTTCGTCCTCCATGTTACGTGTTGCTGTTGACTACCGCCCGTTTAATGGATATTGTGGGTATAAATGCTCAAATATTTTTTGTTGGTTTTTATTTTTTTTATTTTTTTTTTGTTTTTTTTTGACTGTTTTTTGTTGTTGTTTTTATTTTATTGTTTTTATTGGGGTTTTGTTTTGGGGGGGGGGGGGTTTGTTTTTTTTTTTTTTTGGTTTTTTTTTTGGGGTTTTTTTTTTTTTGGTTTTTTTTTTTTTGGGGGGGGGGGGGGGGGGGGTTATTGTTGCTGTTTTTTTGTTTTTTTATTGGGGTTTCTTTTTTTTTCTTTTTGTTATGTGTTGATTTTATTTTGTTTGTTGTTGTTATATTTTGTTTGTTTGTTGGGATTCTTTTTTGTTTTGTTTGGTGGGGGGAGGGGTACTACAACTACTAGTCCCCAGCCTGAAATTCATGTGCTATGTATGATAATGGTATGATAGACTTTTTAATGGCTAGCCCTTTGCCCTATGTAACAATAGTACCAATCTACTGACGTGTATAATGTATAAAACCTTCACCTTATGGATCCAAAAGCAAAACTTAATGGCAAGGCTCGTATATTTATCCACCGTCTCGATTTTGCTATGCTGGCTGGGGTTCCTGACCTACCATGGTGGGCAGGGATGTACTTACTGTGTCTTCTATCCCCCTATATCTGGCTGGGGTTCCTGACCTACCATGGTGGGCAGGGATGTACTTACCGTGTCTTCTATCCCCCTATATCTGGCTGGGGTTCTTGACCTACCATGGTGGGCAGGGATGTACTTACTGTGTCTTTTATCCCCTATATCTGGCTGGGGTTCTTGACCTACCATGGTGGGCAGGGATGTACTTACTGTGTCTTCTATCCCCCTATATCTGGCTGGAGTTCTTGATCTACCATGGTGGGCAGGGATGTACTTACTGTGTCTTTTATCTCCCTATATCTGGCTGGGGTTCTTGACCTATCGTGATGGGCAGGGATGTACTTACTGTGTCTTCTATCCCCCTATATCTGGCTGGGGTTCTTGACCTACCATGGTGGGCAGGGATGTACTTACTGTGTCTTCTATCCCCCTATATCTGGCTGGGGTTCCTGACCTACCATGGTGGGCAGGGATGTACTTACCGTGTCGTCTATCCCCCTATATCTGGCTGGGGTTCCTGACCTACCATGGTGGGCAGGGATGTACTTACTGTGTCGTCTATCCCCCTATATCTGACTGGGATTCCTGACCTACCATGATGGGCAGGGATGTACTTACTGTGTCTTCTATCCCCCTATATCTGGCTGGGGTTCCTGACCTACCATGGTGGGCAGGGATGAACTTACTGTGTCTTCTACCCCCCTGTATTTGTTTTCCAACATACTTTCTGTTTTTGTCTTGGGATGAGATTACTTGGTTTTGCCCTGGCCCTGGCCGGATACCCTGACTGAGAGGGAAACTGTCAAATGTATAGTTAATTTTAGGAGATGAGATTTTTTTCCTTGTAAATCTTTTCTCTGTTATGCACTGTATGTTTTCTTTACATTTTATATATAGTTTGTAAATATTTGAGTTTGTTCCTCTTACTTACTGACTTATCCGAACCAGCGACCACCTGAGCTCTAGCCAGTTTGTTCCTCTCATTTGAGACCTGTGCTTGTGTCTGGATGAGACTTTTTGATGATCTCAAACTAAGTACTTTGATAGTGTGCTTTTGGAATCTACATCTGTTTTTTATTTGAACAAATTCCCCTTTGTCTTGCCTTTTCTTGGGTAATTTAATTGTAATTCTAGAACTTTTAACTACCCTATTTTCCTGAAATTAAGTACACGTTGATGACGTGCGGATTTTTTTATGTTTGTCAATTTGTTTCTTTTTTGTTTGTATATTTCTGAGGGTTTTTTTTTTTTTTTTGGTTATTTATTATGTTTTTCTTTTTTGTTTTTTGTAGGGTTTGGATGAATGTTGCTTTTTGTGCGGTAATAGTTTATTTTTTGTAAAAAAATATTTCAAATTCTTTTTTTTTTTTCTTTTTTTTTTTTTTGTTTGTTTCGACTTTATCTCACTTGTTTGTTTGTTTTTTTGTTTTTGTTTTTTTGGGGAGGTATTTTTTTTTTGGTTCCAATTGGATTCATTAGTCTGATGTCACGTCGCCCAGCGTCCACCATTGTTCCGATAGTTTAGAGCCAGTTACTCAGTTACCATGCGTCATTACGAGGAAAGTGACGTTTCAACTGTTGAAGCGTATTTCATAACTTCATGAGCGTCTTGAGGTCATTAAACCTTAATGAAAATGAATGCTGATGCCAGGTACAAAATTTTAAGGGTTCAGAAGTTTTATTGTGCGGCTATGTGGTCTAGTGGTATGACACTCGCTTTCGGATAGGAAGGTATAGTTGAATCCTTGGAAAAGGCTCTTTACTCACGTTCTCTCACCGTACTCAAGATGTAAAATGAGTACGTGGTCGTTAACAAACGTTGTCTCTGTCCGAATAAAATGTAATATCGCCTCTTAAACATTATGTCCGGTCCTACATATTACGCGTTTCTGTTGGTCGGGGATCCCTTGTAAAGCGATTTGAGCACGTTTAGTGGATATTGAGTCATATTTTTTAAAAAACTCAATTTAATTTTTTATTTATAATTTAATAATTGTGAGAGTAAATTGTTGATTTTTAAACCTAACATAACGAATAGATAGTTCGAAGATGACGTCACTCAGGCCTTTGTTATTGTTTTTGCCATCCATGTTTGTGAGTTGTTCTCACTAAACTGTATTAACAAGACTATAAAAGTTCATGGTTACACAGAGTTTGTGTGTTGATCCGTTATACTTCCGGATGGCAATGTTGTGAACTCCTTGGCCAAGCGCATTCTATCTATACATTTTTTTCTTCTAAAAATTACGAATTTTTAAGTTTCCAAGTAGGTAGGTAGGTCTGCCTTTAATTAGCCACCGTCTCTGGTTTGCTATCCTCGTATAACAACAACCCTTTTATAAAAAATAAAGCATTTATATAGCGCAATATCCACTAAACGTGCTCAAAGCGTTTTACAAAGGGTCCAACAGCAACACGTAACATGTAGAACGAGACATGACGCCTGTTAGGCGATATTACATTATTATTCCTACAAAGACAACGCTGTTAACGGCCAGGTACTCATTTTACACCTGAGTACGGTGAGAGAATATGAGTAAAGAGCCTTCTCCAAGGACTCAACTATGCGCCGAGCGAGGCGTGAACCCAGGACCTTCCGATCCGAAAGCGAGTGTCATACCACAAGACCACATAACCATAACAATGTTGATGGCAAAGCTTTATCGTTTTGTTTCAGGCTAAGTACAAGTATTCGCAGGTCTGATAACCGAACACAATTACTTATGGGCTTGTTTTAACAATGTTGTAACGGACTAAAAAATGTTCGTCGACTTGAGAGAACAGTTTTTTTTGTTTTTTTTTTTTTTTTTTTTTTACCATTACAACACAACAGGCCCATAACAGTTTCCGTGTTCAGACCTTCAAATAAGTACACGTAATTTGTTTGGGTTTTTTTTGTTTTTAATTTGTTTTCTGTTTTGTTTTGTTTTGTTTGTTTTTTTTTTTTTTTTTTTTTTGTTTTTTTTTTTTGGGGGGGGGGGTTTGTTTGTTGTTTAGGCTATCATACTTTTTTCCAACTGTTAACGGCCAGGTACTCATTTTACACCTGAGTACGGTGAGAGAATGTGAGTAAAGAGCCTTCTCCAAGGACTCAACTATGCGCCGAACGAGGCTCGAACCCAGGACCTTCCGATCCGAAAGCGAATGTCATACCATAAGACCACATAGCCGCACATAAAATATATAATGAATGGATGCCATTTTTTTTTTGGAAGTGACAAGAACTGAAAGCCTACATATTACAAATCTGATCAACGTTTACTTTGTGCGACTATGTGGTCTAGTGATATGACACAGGCCATCGGATCGGAATGTCCAGAGTTCGAATACCTATCTGAGCGGCGCAAAGTTGAGTCCTAGGAAAAAGCTCTTTTACTCACATTATCTCACCATACTCAGGTGTAAAATGAGTAACTGGCCGTGAACAGTGTTGTCTTTGTCGGGGGAAAAAAACCCCAACAAACTTGTAATATCGCCTAGCAGACGCCATGTCTCGTGTACCTGTTAAGTATTGCTGTTGGTTGGGACCCTTTGTAAAGACCCTTGAGCACGTTTAGTGGATATTGCTTTATATAAATGCTAGATTTTTGTTGGGTTTTTTTTTTTTTGTTGCTTTTTATTTATTGTGTTATTTAAAATCAATTTTTGAGCATCTGGTTCACCTCTGATATATCACCGTTTGTAGACAATGTGTACATTTATGCAGGTCTGACATCCGAACCCACTTATGGACCCAGTTTAATCATTGTTGTAATGACAATATATTTTGCGTCAATTTTTTTTATTTATTTTTTTAGATTTCCATTACAACAAAGAGCCTATAAGGAATTGGGTTATCAGACCTGCAAAAAAGTGAACGTCGGTCGCACATAATGAATGTGCTTACGTGAGCACGCCTTTGTTAGAGTTAGGTTTTTACCAGCTAGTAGACCTATGTTGATTTAGTCCTTCGGTTCACAAAGTTCAATAAAATGTCATGATTGAGCAAGCCAGGAAAATTAGATGGCAAAATATTTACAGCTCAGTTTGCGAAATTTTTTATTCTTTTGTTTTATAGCAGTTATTTCCCTTCCTAAACCGATCCCATTTCACACATGGCATTTCTACGAAGACCATTCGTGACCCATCGTCTCAAAACGGTTCTGATACGCGCGGCTATGTTGTCTTGTGGTATGACACTCGCTTTCGGATCGGAAGGCCCTGGGTTCGAGCCTCGCTTGGTGGGTGTATAGTTGAGTTGGGTCCTTGGAAGATGGCTCTTTACTCACATTCTCCCCACCGTACTCAGGTGTAAAATGAGTACCGGACCGTTAACAAGCGTTGTCTCTGTCGGAAAAATATTGTAATATCGCCTAACAGCCGTCGTGTCTCGATCTATAGTTACGTGATGCTGTTGGTCCAGGGACCCTTTTTAAAGCGCGTTGAGCACGTTTAGTGGATATTGCGCTATATAAATGCTCTACTTAAAAAAAAAAAAACCAATTAATTAATTTTATGTCGGGATGAATTTGATCCCGAAAAGTGAATCTTGGATTATAATAAATTTATAACAAATGTAGTCCTTCAGAGCCATTCGGCCCATGAAGCCGGAGTTTATCCCCGGTTTCAATATCGTGAAACGGACAATAGAAATTGCGTGCTACCCTTTTGATCGGACGCTAGTCTATCGCAAAGTACTTTCCCCTAAAGATCTATCAGGCCCAGCTACCAAGTTACTGCTGGGTGGACAGAGGGGGTCAGAAGAAAAAAAATTCTCAAACTGCACCCGGGATCGATCTCGGTCCCTTTGGGTGTGAAGCGAGTGCTCTACCAACTGAGCTATCGGGGACACTCTTCAATGAGGTATGTGTAG
Source organism: Berghia stephanieae (assembly GCF_034508935.2). Lineage (NCBI taxonomy): Eukaryota > Metazoa > Mollusca > Gastropoda > Nudibranchia > Aeolidiidae > Berghia > Berghia stephanieae. The sequence continues at coordinate 8,163,022 of NC_088369.1, forward strand.
CCCAGCGCCTGTGTCAGTCGATGTGTACATGTTAATAATAATTCATGATTCTTTTTAATCTAAACTAAAAACATTTCCTTTTGGTTTCACATTTGGCTATTTTTAATCTTAGGCTTTTTAACTAGACTATATTATGTTTATAACAATATGTGTCAATATTCAATTTTGTATGTGTGTGTTGTTGTTATTATCATCATCATCATCATCATCATCATCATCATCATCATCATCATCATCATCATCATTATTATTATTATTATTATTATTATTATTATTATTATTATTATTATTATTATTATTATTATTATTATTATTATTATTATTATCATCATATTATTATCATATTATTACTGTTATTATTATTAATATTAATATAATTAATATTGTTGTTTTTGTTATCATTATTATTATTATCATATTATTATCATAATAAATTACTGTTTATTATTATTAATATTAATATTATTAATATTGTTGTTTTTGTTATTTTTTATTATTATTATATATTATTATTTTATATATTATTACTATTATCATTTGCTATTGATTATATTGTTATTATTATTATTATTATTATTATTATTATTATTATTATTATTATTATTATTATTATTACTATTATCATTTGTATTATATATTATTATTATTATTTATTATTATTATTATTATTATTATTATTTTATTATTATTATTATTTTATTATCTATTATTATTATTATTATTATCATTTGCTATTGATATATTATTATTATTATTATTATTTTATTATTATTATTATTATTATTATTTTTACTCTCTATAAAGAGGCTCCCTTTTGAATACCACATTCTTGAACACAATGAGACATTAAAATGCGTATATTATAAATTTCAATATTATATAATATTATATCAATTATGTCTTATATGGGTATTGATTAACCATAATAATAATTTACTTGCTACATACGTACCAACTATGTTTGAATTCTCTATAGTCAGAGGGATCTCCTTTGAACGTGAGTAGCGTTTTGACGTCAAATAGATTCTATCAGGAATACGAGGAATTGTCATCTGCGCATCTCTTGTCCACGGTAAATTAACCCCCCAACCTGCTCCCCGCCCCCCGGCCCGCCCATTTCCATTTCCCCACCCTGTGTGTTCTACTTCTCGTTCCGGGGGGGGGGGGGGGGGTCCGCCATCGTACACCAAAAACCCAAACATTCTACCTCCTCCAAAAGTTCAACAGGTCAAGAGTATAATATTTATTATTTGAGGCTATTTATTGACCAATAGCCATAACTTCTCTCTGAACAAATTATTCTAACAATGATGGTGATGATGATGATGATAATAGTAATAATAATAATAATAGTAATAATAATAATAATAAAAGAAGAAGAAGAAGAAAAAAAAGAAAAATAATAATAATGATTAATAGTAATAATAATAATAATCATAATAATAATAATAATAATAATAATAATAATAATAATAATAATAATAATAATAATAATAATAATAATAAAATAATAAGAATAAAATAATGATTAAGTAATCATAATAATAATATATAATAATAATAATATAATATAATAATAATAATAATAATAATAATAATAATAATAATAATAATAATAATAATAATAATATTAATAATAATAATAATGATATAATAATAATAATAATAATAATAATAATAATAATAATAATAATAATAATAATAATAATAATGATAAATGAATGAGATGAAGAATGAAGATAGATGATATGAATGAATGAATGAATGAGATAATAATAATAATAATCATATATATAATATATATATAATAATTAATATATAATATATATTATATAATATTAATAATATATAATAATTTAATAATTAATTATATAATTATTAATATTATAATATATATTAATTATAGTATTATTATTATTATTATTATTATTATTATTATTAATATATTATTAATATTATTATATTATATTATTATTAGTATATATAGTAATAGTTATATTAGTATATATATATAGTATAATAATATAAATATAATTAATAATAAGTTAGTATAATAGTAATAGTATTATATATTTATTATTATATATAGTTATAGTATTATATAATATGTAATATATTATTATTATTATTATATATAGTACGATTATTATTGTATCCTTACATTTCAGTGAAGATGTCTATATTGGTGCCAATTGCCATATGTTAACAACCTCTCTTTATTCACCACCACCCCAACCCGTTTCCTCATAATTCCTGTTTGAACCCATCATCTTTTATTTTTCATTATATAAAATGTGTGCTGATTTAGCAAAAAAAAAAAACCCGTCGGATGTCGGGATAATCCGAATCCCATATTATTATATATTTCAATATGGAGACGCCATTTTTGGACACAATGGAGTTTGAATTTTGTAAGTATCTTAATTAGGGTCGAAATTATTTGCATGCATTTGAAGGGAGGAAAATCAAATAATAAAACACGGAGAAAATATATTTTAACATTATGATACTTCGCATCAATAATTGAGCTCAGAAGTAAAAAAATTAATTAGATTATTTATAAGCTTCAAATTGTAAAATCCTTTGGTGAGAATGTAGTTTGATTGATAATAAAAAAAAACGATAAAATGAAAAATCGAAAATCATACAGATAATCAATTTCAGCTGTATTCGCTCTTATCTTCAAAAACAAGCTCATGCCATATCTGACTGGTTTTCCAAATCAGACCACGTATATTATCATCATTTTGAAATAGCGATTACCTAAATGAAGGAAGGGAACAATTTGAACACACCGCTAGTTTTCCTGTTTTTATTATTTTTCAGTTAAGATGTCTACAAAAATTATATATCCTATCGGTGTCAATTGGATTCACTAGTCTGATGTCACGTCGCCCAGCAACGGCGAGCAGCCTGGTTCTAAGCAAAGAAAATGGGTACTTTTTATTCTTCATGCTGGCTAGAACTTTTCATACGTCGTGTGATCAGAATGTATTTTTAAAAAGTCAAAACATGATCAGATTTATAATGTTTCTCTCCTCTGGATACACTTTTATGCTCGTCGGAGAAATATTTCATAAGGGCGTCCGCCATTGTTCCGATAGTTTAGAGCCAGTTACAAAGTTACCATGCGTCATTACGAGGGAATAGACGTCATGACTGACAAAGCCTGTTGTTAATTGTTAACCTCTCTTTTGTCACCCCCCTCCCTCCCTTCCTCATCAGTCCTGTTTGAACCGATGTGAACATATTTACAGGTCTGATAACTGGATTCAATTGTGAGCTTATCTTACCATGTGGGCTTGTCTTACCATGTGGGCGTGTCCTACCATGTGGGCTTGTCTTACCATGTGGGCTTGTCTTACCATGTGGGCTTGTCTTATCATGTGGGCTTGTCTTACCATGTGGGTTTGTCTTACCATGTGGGCTTGTCTTACCATGTGGGCTTGTCTTACCATGTGGCCTTGTCTTACCATGTGGGCTTGTCTTACCATGTGGGCGTGTCTTACCATGTGGGCTTATCTTACCATGTGGGCTTGTCTTACCATGTGGGCTTGTCTTACCATGTGGGCTTGTCTTACCATGTGGGCTTGTCATACCATGTGGCCTTGTCTTACCATTGTTATGATGGAGAATACTTTGCATTGGTTTGAGAGTATTTCCATTACAAAAAAAAAATGAGACCATAACAGTTAAGGTTACTAGATAGATCTGCAAAAAAAAATCTCTGGTACGTTTCCAGTTTTACGGAGAATTGAATTTGACGCCTATTGCGCGATGATAACAAGGGCAGGCTGAAAAGTCTTGACGTCGCTTTTTGTATTTTCAAAACTATAATAGGTACCAAATACGCTTCAACAGTCGTAACGTCACTTCCGTCGTAATGACGCATGGTAACTTAGTAACTGGCTATAAACTATCGGAACAATGGCGGACGCACTTATGAAATATTTCTCCTACGAGCATAAACGCGTATTCAGAGGGGAAAAAACATAAATCTGATCATGTTTTGAATTTCACACATTCCATTCCGATCACAAGACATATGAAAAGTTCTAGCCAGCATGAAGAATAAAAGTTACCGATTTTCTTTGTTTAGAACCACGATGGCCGCCGTTGCTGGGCGACGTGATATCAGACTATTGAATCATATCAATGGTATCAAAATGAAACCTTTGATTATGTCCCTTTCATATATCATTTTAAATTTCAGCATAGGCATCGTTCCCATCCACACAGAGCCGTCAACGATGCAACAGTTATTGATTGCATCGCGTCGAAGAGGAATTCACGTGGTAAACTTCGACACCACCGAGTCCCCTTCGTCTGCACTTCGCCATCATAGTGAATGAGATTAGCGGAAGAGTAGCGTCCCTTGATTGGACGTTGTCACCTTACAGAGTGAACGTCAAAATGGTTTAGTGCATGCGTCTCTCTCGTCCTCGCTTTCGGTGAAGTGTCTCATGCCGCTTTCACCGGAAGCGAGGACGAGAGACGCAAGCGCAAAACCAATTGACGTTCTCCCTCTAATAACTTCTCCGCCGGTGACGTCCAATCAAGGAACGCTACTCTCCCGCTAATCTCATCCCCTATTGGCAAAATTTGCCCCTTTTTTATGCGTCTCTTAGTTCTTAAGAAAAGGATAAAGTCACTTGGAGCCAAGTCGCTAAAACGGTAAGGCAGGTGTTCAACAACTTCAAGAAAACTTCCTCTTTCTTTCAATGCGATCATACGTTTGAGTCCTGAGCATTCTCGGTATCCAACGGGCACACACCTTTCTACTGTAACGCAGGATTTCTCAATAAATGATTTATCCAACGCTTCCTTTTCCGACGTTTCAACCCCCCCCCCCCCACCCCCCGCACTCCCCCGCCCTATGTAATACTGTTTTGATACGGAGCGCACATAAATAGCCCACTGTTTTGTTGGAGATCTTTATATTTTTATTTTTTTTTTTTTTGTTTTTTTTTTGTTTTTTTTTTTTGGGGGGGGGGGGGGGTTTGGTTGTTGGGTTTTTTTTTTGTTGTTTGTTTGTTTTTGTTTTTGTTTTTTGTTTTTTTTTTTGGGGGGGGGGTTGTCTTGTTTTTTTTTAAATTTTGTTTCGTTTGTTTTCTTTATTATTTTTTTTGTGGATATGTTTTTGTTTGTTGGCTGAAGAAGGGTTTTAGCCCGAAACGTTCCGTGTTACGTATTATAATATTTTCTTGTTTTTTTTTTTAATTTAATTGTTATATATTCAATTTTGTTCAATATTGTTTGATACGAGTTACAAAGTTTATTTAATCTAAGGCTTTCGCCAATAATTCATACAGTTTGATGACAACATACATGAAAGTGAGAAAAACAAAAAAGGTAAATGGAACCAAAGAATAAAATGATACCATTAATAACCACAAAAATACAACAACTGTAATACCACCAATAATGATAATAATAATAATATTAATAATAATAATAATAATAATAATAATAATAATAATAATAATAATAATAATAATAATAATAATAATAACAATAACAATAATAATAATAATAACAATAATAATAATAATAATAATAATAATAATAATAATAATATAATAATAATAATAATAATAATAATAATAGTAATAATAATAATAATAATAATAATAATAATAATAATAATAATAATAATAATAATAATAATAATAATAATAATAATAATAAATAAAAATAACAGAAGCACAAAAGCAATAATATCTAGCATTGTTTTTATAAATGAGGACCACGCTTGTACCCCATTCGTTGACAATAAAGAAGATAGGAATTATATCATGGTAATTCTGTTTCGGACAATAAAGTTATTGACATTTAGTAATACTGGGTGTAACAAAATACTTTTTGGTCTGGGTGATCTTTATCCTCGGGGAAATCCCAACACCCCCTTTCTATCTTATTTAATACATTTCTATCGCTAATTGAAGTTCTAGAAGAGTGGGATTTTGCGACCAGTGCCTAGAAGTCACAGACATATTAGTTTAACGTATTGTTAGGTAAAATTACAGAATTAAATCTCAAAAACAAATTAGTAAATCTTTTAGCATATCACAAACATTTAAGTAATTTTCCGTACTGATATAGAGCTGAACGACCTTGTGTACTTCAATTATTCCATGTCAAGGATTCTTTGTTTTTAATAATTTTACGGGGTTTGTGACACTTGTAGGTCATTTCAGGGCATGAAAAAGACAGAAAATGTATTAGGTAGTCTAAAAGTATACTTTTGTCAAAGGAACCTGCGAATAAATAAGACAAAGGGAAATGTTGCAGCTAGGGCACGGATTTATATTCAGAGAGCACCCCTCAGTGTACTTAGTTTGAGATCGCTTAGAAGTCAAAGACACAATCAACGGATCCTAACAAGTGACATACAATACTTTTTTTACATATCATATTCAATACAACAGCAACCAAAAGAAAAAAAGTATTACAATTCATTATCGAGAGATAATTTTACAAGGGAAGACAGAAAACATTAAGAATAAAAATATACCGCTAAAACTAATACTATACATTTGACTGTTTCCCCGTAGCCAAGGACTCCGACCAGTGTCAGGACAAATCAATTAATCAAATTCCGAAACAGAGATAAAAGGTTATTCGGACAACATATAAGGGGACAAAAAACACAGCATGTGATCTCCTGTCAATTATTCTTCTAGCGATAGCATGATTGGTGATGGCCAATGTATCGATATTTTATTTTGACTCACTTCATGGGAGACTTCTCACAAACTGAAATTCCTGTTTGGATATCTATCTACATATCAATAGTTTTAGGACTAAAGGTACTTGCACGTTGGGACTCATATACTCTTATTTTATTTATTTATTTATTTATTATTATTATTATTATTATTATTATTATTATTATTATTATTATTATTATTATTATTATTATTATTATTATTATTATTATTATTGTGGTATTACAGTTGTTGTATTTTTGTGGATTAATGGTATCATTTTATTCTTTGGTTCCATTTACCTTTTTTTTTCTCACTTTCATGTATGTTGTCACCATGTCTCTATTGCTTCTTTAAAGGTATCATAAGATAGTGAGGGAGCAGTGTCTGAAGCCCAATATAAGTAAGATACTCAATAAATCTTGGAGTATTCAAAGACGAGCGACAGTACTTTTTCTCGAACTCAAGGATATGTCATATAACGAGTGTCTAGTTTGCCTTACTCTATCTAGTTTCAAATACAGAAGAGTTAAGGGAGAGTCATTACAGCTCTTCAAGATAATTTACAAAGTAAACAACGTAATTTCATCAATTTTGTTTACATCTCCAATAATAAGTATACTAAAGGCGAAGTTTTAAATATATCTATATATAGAATACAAACATTTCATACTTAAATAATAAAGACGCATTAATTATCTGTCAGTAAAACCTGGAATGGTCTTTGCTTTTATCGCAAAAAAAACAGTGGGGTTTTTTTTAAGACAACCAAAAATTAATGTTGCCAGAGTGAACTTCCCTGCAATTTACTTATGATGAAATTAAATTGTGTAGGATTATTTTTTTCATCATTATACTATGAGCACTTCACACCTGTTATTTATTTAATTATGAACAGTTTTCAACAACCTCAATAGTTTGTAGTTTATAGATAGTATGCGCTTGACTAAGAAGCTCATAACATTGCCATCCGGAAGTATAACGGATCAACACACAAAACTGTGTGTATCCATGAACGTTTATAGTCGGGTTAATACAGTTCAGTGAGCATTACTCATAAACGCGGATGGCAAAAAACAATAACAAAGACCTGATTGACGTCATCTTCGAACTATCTATACAACTTATTTTCGATTTTACAGTGCCATAATATGATATTTTTTCATTACGTTCCAAAGATAATACCACCTATTTGATATATTATATGTATTATGGGCTATCATTAAATAAGGTATTCAAACAACAACTCATATTCAGCTTAAACAAAATAAGATA
>NC_088369.1:8173503-8178503 GCF_034508935.2 Berghia stephanieae
CATTTGTGATGACCCTGTCCGTACGGTATTATTTAGTTGGAACTGAAACTAGAACTCTAAGATTTTAGAAAAAAAATTATTTATATATGAAATATTTCGAGTTTAATTTTGTTCAACTTCTACAATATTGTTTCGAGAATACGCTCTCTTCAGGAAGTGAAAGTGAAAGTAGATTGTTGTAATTGATTTTTATTTCTGGTCGTCATTGTACGTCTTCGGCTTCGCGGTTTATAATTGCATAAAAGGTGTTTGTTCTGCATGAAGATGTCAGGCCGTTTCTTTTGTTGAGTGTTGCCATGTTTAGTTTTGTGATGATGTAGATTTTTTTCTTCCAAGCAGGGGTTTCAAATTTTAGATGAGGGTGAGTACGACTGTGCTCTGGAGATGATTTTCCATGTATTGCTGTGTTGTATGTTACATACTTTGAGATTCCAAATATTTCCGCTTAATGTAGTAGAGTACCGTTTGTATATGTTTTTGGATAAAGATTTGTGCAAGTTGTACCTGGTTTTGACTGACCACTCTATCAAGCCTATGTATGTTTTTTTTTGTTTTTTTGTTTTTTTGTTTTTTATGTATCTGATCGTGTAACTATGGCTTGATAAAGAACGTTTTGTGTCAGGCAATTGCCATTCAGTGGGCATATTGCCTGAATCCTGCAGTTGCTTTATTTCTGTAGGTTGTTTTCGGGTTGTTCGAGGTGTGATCGTTTTCATGTGTTGTTGGAGGAAAAAATGTTTTGTATGTTTGGCATGCAGGCGTATCCTATTTTTATGGTGATTTTGTTCATGGTGGGGTGTAGGACGTATCCTTGTGGGAATCATTTTAATAGTAGATTGAAGAATTTATTACCGATGGACGTTGTCACGTTCTTGCTGTAGGGTGGGTTCAGACATGATTTATTTCGTTTTCTTTGACGTATTTTGTTGGGGTGGCAGTGGTGTCTTCTTTAAATTTTAGTTTATAGTCATGGCCACTTTTTTTGTAATACAGCTGTGTATGGGGTGGGATTGCTTCGTTAAATATGTGGTTGTTTGTAGAGCTGTTAGATAGTCGTTTATTAGTGCTCTATGGAACGTTTTTAATTATACATGATAGTTGGTTCTTAAGTCTATGGACGTACAATGCGATGTGGTTAGGTTTTGAAAATGATTAGTAGGTTCCGTTGTTCGGGTTGATAATTATGACATGAAGTGCGGCTATGTGGTCTAGTGGTATGACACTCGCTTTCGCATCGGAAGGTCCTGGGTTCGAGCCTCGCGCTCGGCGCATAGTTGAGTCCTTGGAAAAGGCTCTTTACTCACATTCTCTCACCGTACTCGACTCAGGTGTAAAATGAGTACTGGCCGTTAACAGCGTTGTCTTTGTCCGAAAAATTGTAATATCACCTAACAGGCGTCATGTCCCGTCCTACATGTTAAATGTTGCTGTTGACCAGGGATCCCTTGTAAAGCGTTTTGAGCACATTTAGTAGATATTGCGCTAAATAAAGCTCAATTTATTTTTATTAGTGCGTCTGTATATGGTGGGGTTGCTTCGTTAAATAAGCGGTTGTTTGTAAAGTGACATAACTATATCATAACTATCAACCTGAACAACGGCACACTTCCCACCCATCATGAACAAAATCACCATAAAAATAGGATACGCCTGCATGCCAAACATACAAAACATTATTTCCTCCAACGACAAACGAAAACGATCACAACCAGAACAACCCGAAAACAACATAAAGAACAAAAAAAAAAGCAACTGCAGGATCCAGGCTACATGTCCACTAAATGGGAATTGCCTGACACAAAACGTTAATTACCAAGCCACGGCTGCACGCTCAGATACGTCAAAACAAGAAACATTATCTGCTTGTCTGGTACTTTTTCGTACACACTTTTTCATATTTGTATCTTACATCAATGTCTGCTTTAGACTTTCTCTTGCATTGTTTCATGCACACTTTTTCATATTTGTATCTTGCACCGGTACCTGCTCTATAATTTGTCTGGCAGTTGTTCATACACACTTTTTCAGATTTTTATCTTGCACCGGTACCTGCTCTATAATTTGTCTGGCACTTTTTTTCCATTAAATTTATAGCCAGAAATATCAGACTTGTGTTGAGTTTGTATGTATTATTGATGAGAATGAATACCGTATTTTGGGGTGCTGATGCCAACAATTTATATTTTTGACCAGTTTTAACATTAAATTCACCTTTTAAGCATCTGGTTCGTTCCGACAGAATACCGTTTTGAGACGAAGGGTCACATATTTATTTTCCAATTAAATAATAGCGGTGAACCCCACACTGGGGGGATCCCGTTAGCTCAGTTGGTAGAGCAATCGCTTCACACGCTATGGAATCAAGATCGATCCCGGGTGCAGTCGAGTTTGTTTTGGGGTTTTTTCAGAGCCCCTGTCTACCCGGCAGTGAATGGGTAGCTGGGTCTGTTAGATCTGGCGGGCGGAAAGTACTTTTCGATAGACTAGCGTTCTATCCGAAGGGCAGCAAGCAATTGCTATTGTCCGTTTCACGCTATAGAAACCGGGATAAACTCCGGCTCTACGGGCTCAACAGTTCTGAAGGACTACTTCTGTTTAAATATTATGATTTGACGCGACGTGAACATGTTTTTCAGGTCTGATAACCGGACGTCATTATGGGCTCGTTTTAACGTTGTTGCAATGGAGAATATTTGGCGGTGGTTTGAGAGTATTTCCATTACAACAATGAGACCCATAACAAAATGATTTATCAGGCCTGTGTATAAATATACGTTGGTTTGAGAGTATTTCCATTACAACAATGAGACCCATAACAAAATGGTTTATCAGACCTGTGTATAAGTATACGTTGATTTGAGAGTATTTCCATTACAACACTGAGATCATAATAAAATGTTTTATCAGACCTGTGTATAAGTATACGTTGGTTTGAGAGTATTTCCGTTACAACACTGAGATCTTAACAAAATGTTTTATCAGACCTGTGTATAAGTATACGTTGGTTTGAGAGTATTTCCGTTACAACACTGAGATCATAATAAAATGTTTTATCAGACCTGTGTATAAGTATAAGTTGGTTTGAGAGTATTTCCGTTACAACATTGAGATCATAACAAAATGGTTTATCAGACCTGTGTATAAGTATACGTTGGTTTGAGAGTATTTCCATTACAACAATTAGACCCATAACAAAATGATTTATCAGACCTGTGTATAAGTATACGTTGGTTTGAGAGTATTTCCATTACAACATTGAGACCCATAACAAAATGGTTTATCAGACCTGCAAATAACCACACGTCGATTTGTAGCTTTGGGAATAACACAAAAAGGCAACCATATTTTATCAATTTGATTTGTCAAAGTGTTATTATTGTTCTTTTCGATTCGCATTGAAATTTGATTCACGAGTCTGATGTCACGTCGCCCAGCAACGGCGATCAGCCTGGTTCTAAACAAAGAAAATGGGTACTTTTTATTCTTCATGCTGGCTAGAATTTTCATATGTCTTGTGATTAGAATGTATAAAAGTCAAAACATGATCATATTTGTTATGTTTTTCTCCTCTGGATACACTTTTATGCTCGTCGGAGAAATATTTCATAAGGGCGTCCGCCATTGTTCCGATGGTTTAGAGCCAGTTACTAAGTTACCATACGTCATTACGAGGGAAGTGACGCAATGGCTATTGAAGCCTATTACACTATTATTTAAGCTCTTGTTTGCAATAAGTGAAACTACCAATGTTTGCCGATTGTATGCCCACCTGATTGTTAATTTGTTTTTGGGGTTTGTTTTTTTTTTGTTTTTTTTTGGGGGGGGGGGAGGGGGGTTGTTTTTTGTTTTTTGTTTTGTTTTTTAGTTGGGTTTTAATTTGGTTTTTGTTGGGGTTTGGTGCTGCTGTTGTTGTTTTGTTGTTGTTGTTGTTGTTGTTGTTGTTGTTGTTGTTGTTGTTGTTTGTTTGTTTTTGTTATGTTTTTTCGTTTTGTTCTTAGTTTATTTGTCTTGCTTTTGTTTTTGTGGTTATTGTCAGGGATTTTTTGTGTTTTCTTTTTTGTTTGGTGTTTATTTCGGTATTAGTTTTTCATTGTTTTATTTATGGCTTTGTTTTATAGTATCTTTGGGGATTGGGGGGGGGGGGTTGGTTTGTTTTCGGTTTGGTTTTTCTTTTTTTTTTTTCTTTTGTTTTTCGTTTTGTTTTTGTTTGTTTTTGTCTTTTTGTTTTTGTTTTTTTGTAATTTTTAATTTTTTTAATTTATTTTTTTTTTGGGGGGGGAGGGGGATTTTCTTGTCTTTTTATTGCATCTTTTGCTTCATATTTGAAATATCTAAAACTTTTACATAACAAAATTCACCATTTTTTCAGACCATCCCTCTTGTTGGTTTTAATGTAATTTTGTTTCCATTGAAATTATTTTTAAGTTGTGCAATGACAGAGTTAACCCTCTCCTTACCAGCCATTTTCAGGATTTTCCCCAAAACGTCACACCCAACACTAACACAAAAATAGATTTTTTTTTCACTTAAACACAATAACAGTAAGTTCTTGCGATACATAATCTCTTTAGCAAAGCATGCTCTACAACACATTGTTCATTTTCTTTAAATTCTATGATGTTGGTTGTATCGTAACGAATGTGACGATTTTCCTATAGTTGGTAAGTAGAGGGTTAACCATGATTTCATGATTATCCGTCTAATTGCTTTTTTTACAAATATATTTTGTATCACATATAAACATTCTAATGTTTTAATACTTTAGCAGCAAAGAATTAGCCCTTTTATCCGAGTATCCTTCTCTTTTGTTTCATTGCAAGTTTTGTTTCACCTTTTAACCCACTCAGCTCTAACACCGATTATATCCGTAGTTGACTAGGGTTACTTTTACCCTATGCCTATTTATTACATTTTTCTGAGACAAATTATAGGCGTAGTATCAAAGCTAATGTTTTTTGGTTTTTACATGTTAATAATAGTTGAATAAATCTATCTATGTA
>NC_088369.1:8183503-8188503 GCF_034508935.2 Berghia stephanieae
GAGTATCGTACTAGTCATGTGACTATTAAATAGTAAATTTTACGTATCTATCTATCTATCTATCTATCTATCTATCCATTTACCTTATCACTCATGTTTCAAAAAATTCCCGGAAGTGTTCAGAATTCGTAGTGCCCACAATTGGCAGGTATCATGTCGGCTGTTATTGTATAAAAAGTGAAGCTGTGATTGGGTGAATATAATATTTGCTGCCTAATCCAGTCCCTTGATTGGTCACATATCAACAAGTACGAGGACTCATAAACACACGGATCTGTTATCTAAACCAATTAATGGTAACCCCTAGCCGCTAGGATCTTCTGCTGAACATCCATGACTCCGAGTGTTTATCCCTGACCGCTATGATCCTCTGCTGAAAGAACATAACAGAATGAATGGAGAGTCCAGCAGAGCCAATGAATGTTAATCTCTGGCCACTAGGATCTTCTAATGTTTGATTGTCAAGATGGATGGAGATGAGGACAACAGGGTGGATGGCCACTACAAGGTCATCTGCTGAACATCAGTGCCGATGAAGGTTAACCCCTGGACGTAAGAATCTTTTACTGAAAGGAAGACAACAGAATGGATGGAGTGTTAAACCTTGGCTGCTAGGATCTTTTACCAAAAAGAAGACAGCAGTGAATGGAGAGTCTACTAGTGCCTAGGGATATTAAACCCTGTTCGTTGGAATCTTCTAATGAAAGGTAGTCAGCATAATGTATGGATAGCTCATCAGTGCCTATGAATGTTAAGCTCTGGCCGCTAATATATTCAGCTAAATATCACTGCCGACAAATATTACCGGCTTCCCGGCCGCCAGAATTTTCTACTGAAAGGAATATATCAGAATGGATGTCCACCAATGTCGATGAATGTTAAGCCCTAGCTTCTAAGATTTTCAACTGAAAGGAAGACAACAGAATGGATAGAGAGAGATACAATAAGGGCCAGTGAATATTAAACAATGGCCGCTAGGATCTTCTGCTGAAAGTAACACAAGATGAATGGAGACATCACCAGGGCGAGAAAATGTTAAGCAGTTAGTAACTGCTGCTGGTAGTAGGAGAACAGGATGGATGTTTTTTCAGTGTCTATGAATATTAAGCCCTGACCGCTAAGGTCTTCTGCTGGACTTCAGTGCCGACAAATAGTAATCCCTGGCCGTTAGAATCATCCGCTGAAAGTAAGACAACAAGATGAAAGGAGATAACATTATGACCAGGGAATGTCTACCTAGAGCCGTTATGATCTCTTGCTGGAAGAGGCAATCAAAGTGGTTTTTTTTATTTCAACTTCAGGCCACTGAAATTTCATGCCTATAGAAAAACAGCATCCATAGAGGTGTCCATTGTTCAGTGCCTTATTTATACTTGTCTGTCGAGTTTTACTTCTTTTGTTCCTTGTATCTATTTTGATGAGATTTAACAATCCGATTCATTGCTCTTTCATTTCAACAGTATTTATGATGTTTGTTGCCATGACTATATATTATCTTGATTCGTTTTCTTTAAGCAATAAATAATAAGTCACTATTCGTAGGTTCCTAGAAAGCCATTCAAGTTATGTAGACAGTACACATTTCTTAGACATCCTAACACAGCTTCCATAATGGACAGGGATGTCAACTGTTGTGTCTTCCATCCATCTATATCCGGTCTACAGCTTGCTTTCTGTCTTTGTCTTGGACTTAGTTTTGTCCTAGCCCTGGCTGGGAGGGAAACAGTCAAATTTATAGTTTTGGTTTTGTTGAGATGGTATTTTATTTCCTTGCAAATCATCTCTCTGTTGTATACTCTTATATTTTTTTCTGTTTTGAATATATAGTGGATTGTAAACATTTGAGTGTATTCCTCTTAGTGGGATCTTGTGCTTGTGTCTGGATGAGACTTTTGGATGATCTCAAATTAAGTACACGGATAGCATACTCTTGGAATCAACATCTGTTCCAGAGTCAGGCAATTCCCGTATGTCTTACTTGTTCTCGTGTGCTGTCTTAACTGTTTTATTTTTGTTTTGATTTGTTTTCTATAGTTGGTTTTCTTTTTTTCTAACACATTTTTCCTCCTAAATGTGTCGCAAGCGTTGTAAAACGCATTAAAACATTTTTAAAACATATCCTACACATACCCAAAAAAATGTCTGAAAAGATGTGAAAATGACAATTGTCATACCTTTTTAGATTTTTATCTTGCATCGTCCCGTGCCAGCTCCCCCCGATATTTCCTTACACCATATCGCATTATATTTTACATGACCCGTGTATTCCTCTTATTGGGGATCCTGTGCTTGTGTCTGGATCTCAAACTAAGTTACACTGATAGTAAGCTCTTGGGATCTACATCTGTTCCCTATTAGAGCCACACCCTTTTGTCTTACTTTTTTTTCTCTTGTGCTTTCAGTTTCAATCAAATAGTTAATCTAGAATTCTTCAAAAGTCTAGAAATACATGTGTGAGATATAACGCACCCCCCCCCCCCCCCTTGGTATTATGTCAGAATGAACCAGATATGTTGAAGATCAAAGCGATCAGAATTCGGGCATTTAAGTTGTTTGAGGTTTAAGAGATAAAAACTAACTCTCCTCATTACGGGCCTTTAATCTGACTCAAATTTTATAAGTTAACCCTCTCTTTACCAGACACAAAAGACTTGTCACATTCGTTACGATACAAGCAGCATTTTTCTCATTATGATTTCTTTTGTCCATCACAAAATTTGGAGACAAATCTTTGTTTAAAAAAGTACGCCCTTCCGCTCTGCATCGTTAGATACCGTCGCCTAGGCATTCCATGAAGCAAATTATAGATAAGCCTCAAGCAAATTTTAGATGTCAACAGGAATCACCCATGTTGTCCAAATGTTTGTTATGGGTATAAAAATTGAAAAATTTGTTATAGACCTCGTTTTTGCTATTTAAAAAAATGGTGTTGACTAAAGCAAGAACTGATTCCTTTTGTGAGTGAAGAAAAATCTATGTTTGTGTTAGTTTGGTGTGAAGTTTGGGGGAAATTCCTTAAACTGGAGGAGAGAGTGAAGCTTAAAATTTAATTTTTTGCATCGGGTTCACCAAGACTTGGTACCATTTCGAGTAGATCGATCACATATTATTATTATTATTATAAAGAATAATGTATGAAATGTGCAATATGATCTTTTGATTTGATTTGTTTCCTATCCTTTTTTTTTCTTCTTACACGTGAAAAAGACGTGTCTTAATCATAGTTTTACTTTGGCAGATGTGTTACGCTTGTCGGATACCAAGAAAATAACAAAGTCCCCCAACCCTCAACGCTGTGTTACATCGGGATGATTCACCTCACGAAAAACTTATTTAATAACAAAATAATACAAAATTTCCGCCGTATTCTGAGAATGAAAAACAACATGTTTTTAAAATCTTGCCCAGAAAATTCATCCTTTAAGTATTGATCGATTAACAAAGTTTCAAAGTTTATTCAAACTTAGGCTTTCGCCAATAAATCAACAATTTGATGCCAACATACATGAAAGTGGAAAAAAAAAAAGAAAAAAAAAGGTAAATGGAACCAAAAAATAAACTGATACATCACACAAAAAATACAACAATCGTAATACCATCAATACATTCAATAATAATAATAATAATAATAATAATGATAATAATAATAATAATAATAATAATAATAATAATAATAATAATAATAATAATAATAATAATAATAATAATAATAATAATAACATGACCCTCCTCTTGGCAAAAACTCTTAAAACTTGGACGTCGCGAGGTCGATCAATTTTTATAAATCTAGAATATTTTGACTGTCCCATTTTCTTTCTTTTTACTGAAATTACCAAAATGTGTTGCAAGCGCCGTGAAATCCTTTAAAACAAAAACAAAATATATACACACCCTCCTCAATAGAACACATTAACTTCACGCAAGTTTCTAATTTTTACTTCAATTAAAGTTCCCTGGACATATCGAATACCGTTCGAGGCTATGATTTACAAATGATTAAATATCGATTCCATTGACATCGCCCGTTGGTGATGACTGCAAACGGATGGTTTCTTGGTTGTTTATTTTTTTTCTTTTCATTTTGCTGTTTTGTTTTTGTTGTTTTGTTGGGTTTTTTTTTTTTTGGTCTGTTTGATTCTTTATTTGTTTTTTTGGTTTGCTTTTTATTTGGGAAGGGGGGGGGGGGGGGTTGGCTTTATTTTATTTTTATTTATTTTTTGTTGGGGTTTGTTTTTTGTTTTGTTTTTTTTTGTTTTGTTTTTTTTTTTTTGTTTTTTGTTTTTTGTATTTTTTTTTGTATTTGTTTTTTGTTCTTTTTTTTTTTTTTTTTTTTTTTTTTGCTCTTGTGTTCTTTTCTGTCATCATAATAAACCACATACCAAAGTCTAATTATTTTAAAGGAAAAGCAAAACTTTACTCATTATATATATATATATATTATATATATATATATATATATATATATAATATACTTGTTACACCGATATTCCAATGAACTTTGTTACTACCATTTTTATTATTACCCAAAGATGAAAATAAAAGATTATTATATTACGATTCACCCGTTGTTTGTTTATTGTCTCATTGACCACTTCCCCCACCCCCACCCTTCCCTCTTTATTCAACAATAGTAAATTGCAAGAATTTGGTTGTGGAGGGGGGGGGGTCTAATGGGGAAATGTTCAACCCCTCTCGTCTGTTATCACTTTCTCTGTGGCTTTATGTCCCTGACTTCGACTTGCTGGGGAAGGGGGTGGGGGACTTCTGACCTCCCATGGTGGGCGTGAGGTCAATTGCTGTGACTCCTCTACCCCCGATATCTGTTTTTCAGCTTGCTTTCTATCTTAGTCGTGAAACTTCTTTATAAACGTATCTAAATCTTCACTGGGGTTTGTTTTTTGTTTTTTGTTTTTTGGTTTTGGGGGGTTTTTTTGGGTTGTTTTTTTTTTTTGTTTGTTTTTTTTTTGGGGGGGGGGGGGTTGGTGTGGAGTTTTTTGGTG
>NC_088369.1:8198503-8216003 GCF_034508935.2 Berghia stephanieae
CATCCTTTAAGTTTAACATAACATATCGTAAGATGTGCTTAGGTCAAATGCCTTTAATTGTTCCTTATTTTATCAACGTTTGACATGGGAGTTTGATTTTATTGAAATCTTTTTAAAATAAAATTTATGTATTATCTGACATGTGCTTATTTGTAGGTCTGATAACCATTATTGTTGTGGTCTCATTGTTGTAATTGTAATGGAAATACTCTCAAAATCAAACCAACTAAATATAGTTGTTCCCCATTACAAAAATGATAAAACGAGCCTATAGTTCGTTTGGTTATCAGATCTGCTAATATGTGTACATCAGTATTGTCTTGAGCTTTTATATATCACAGTATCTACTTAATGTGTTCAAAGTGCTTTACAAGGAGTCCTTAGCCAACAGCAACATTTAACATGTAGGATGAGACATAACACCCGTTAGGGGCTATTACAATTTTTTTAGACAAAGACAACATTGTTCACAGCCAAGTACTCATTTTACACCTGCGTAAGGTGAGAGAATGTGAGTAAAGAACGTTTTCCAAGGACTAGACTACATAGCTCCGAAGGATTACCTTTTCGTCTTTTTTATTTTAATAATAAATAATAATAATAATGCTGAAAACTTATATAGCGCTATAACTCCGAGACACCAGACTCTAAGCGCTTAAATTACAAATTACTTTGGCTGAAACATACTCATTTACACACACATTTTAATTCTGTTTGTGGTTTCATGTCGTGAAGCTTTATTCATTTTTCATATATATATATATACATTTTTTTTCATTTCTCCTTTTCATTTTAATCTCCGTTTCAGTTTGTGAACAGCTTTACATCCAGTTGTGGTCTTCCTACTCATTCATCCGTGTCGAGGCTGTGTATGTCAATTTGAGTTTGGATCAAGCATTCGTGCAATGCTGATTGTAATGTTAAACTTATGAGAATACTATTACTACCTTAAGTATCTTCTGTATCAAGAGGGGAAAATTGAATCTAAAACTACAGCCAAAATGAAGGAGTACAAAGTTGTTGTTCTTGGTAGTGGTGGCGTTGGTAAAAGTGCTCTGACAGTCAAATTTGTCTCGGGAACATTCATGGAGAAATATGATCCCACAATTGAAGATTTCTATCGGAAAGAGATAGAAGTGGACTCTGCCCCCTCAGTCCTTGAAATTTTGGACACTGCTGGAACAGAGCAATTCGCCTCTATGCGGGATTTGTACATAAAGAACGGACAGGGATTTGTCATAGTATACAGCATTACCAGTACCCAAACCTTTCACGATATCAAAACGATGCGAGAGCAAATTCAACGGGTCAAAGGAATCGAACGGATACCCATGATTCTCGTTGGTAACAAATCCGACCTCGACAGCCAAAGAGAAGTTCCATCGTCCGAGGCAGCGTCTTTAGCTCAGTACTGGGGATGTCCCTTTGTAGAAACATCCGCCAAAGTCACAAGCAATGTGAATGAGGTTTTCATTGAGATTGTTCGGGAGATGAATTCAGCCCCTTTGAAAGATTCGAAACGTTGTTGCCATATTTTATGAATTTTGGATTATATTATGCTTTTGTGTGTGAACAGTGCTTTTTTCATAGATTAAAGGTAAGCATATACAGTTTTATTAATTTTTTTCTGTTCAATAATATAAAAACTTTTTAAAACTTGTCAATAATATAAAAACACTTTTGAAACAATTTAAAGAGGTTGTAAAATGATCTCAGAAATAAGATAGGTACACCCTTTTGTTTTCTACAGTTGTAGTTTAGTTATGTAACAGTGGAATCCATACATAAAGTCAACACCACCAGACCAGAAAAATCAGTTGATTTTAAGCGAGGTTAACTTTATCCAGTATCAATGGGACACGGTTAGCACAGAAAGTTTGGGACCAACAAGAGATGTTGATTTATTTAAGCAGAAGTTGACTTTATGCGGATTCCATTGTACTTGACATTTTAAGACAATAACTTTTGACATCATGCCATGGTGAACCAGAAGATGAGTATTAATTAAAATGAATTTTACATCGAAATGACCAGCAAATTGTGTCTGTATCCGTAGGGATTGAAATCATTTGGCTTTGATATCAGTATCAGAATATATCATGTCACAAATCATACGTGCATTATGGACGTATCAGTTGGTGTATGAATTCAATTTAATTAATTGCGGCTTACTGGTTGTATATCATACATACATTATATATATTTCTTTATATATAAACGATGAGATTCATAGGATTTTTTTTTTAAATAGGTGAATGACAATACTACTAGTGGCTTGAGACGTTGGTGTCTCATATTCCATCACTGCAACTGCAGTTCTTTGACAATAAATAGTCGTTTCTCTCATTTAGGACAATTAACTTTTGACGACATTATATAATTATTAAGATGACCTCCTGCCCGCCCCCCCCCCCCCCCCCCCCCCCCCCCCCCCCCACCACAGTTTTTAGAATTTAGGAATGTTATTGTAACTAACTATGGGCTTGAGATCACTCTTAACTTGTCTGGGTTTTTAATGCGTTTCTGATACTTGTTGTTTGTTTGTTTGTTTGTTTTTTTGGTGGTGCGAGAGAGAGAGAGAGAGAGGGGAGGGGTCACTTTGTCTGATTTGTGAAGTTACAGTTTTCAAGCCACCAAAAAGAAAAGTTTATCTGTCATTGTTTGAAAGCTCTAACAAAGAAAAATAAGGTTTGTATTATAATGTGTTTTGTATGTCTGAGCCCATTGTGTTAATCACACGATCTGTATTATAGAAGCGAGAATAATAGAGCGTGTCGTATAATATATTAATATAATGATTATAATTCCAGTTGTCTGGGGGTTACAATGAGTCACTGAGAGAGATAGGTAATAATAATATGTGGCTATGTATTGTATTCCCTGGATTATATCGTGTGCAGGGTTTCTTCACTCTATCTGTATTCTCTCTCTCTCTCTCTCTCTCTCTCTCTCTCTCTCTCCTCTCTCTCTCTCTCTCTATCTCTCTCTAATTTCAAATCTCTAACTTACCTCTCTCTCTCTCATCCTTCTCTCTTCTCTCTCTCTCTCTCTCTCTCTCTCTATCTCTCTTCCCCTTATAATTATTTTGTTACATAAATCAACGTAAAGACATGTGAGCCTTACGATTCTAACGGCATACCTTCTTCTTCTTTTTCTTCTTCTTCTTCTTCTTCTTCTTCTTGTTTTACTAGTTCTTTCTTTTCTTCTTCTCCTTTTTCTTCTTCTTCTTCTTCTTCTTCTTCTTCTTCTTCTTCTTCTTCTTCGTCTTCGTCTTCTTCTTCTTCTTCTTCTTCTTCTTCTTCTTCTTCTTCTTCTTCTTCTTCTTCTTCTTCATCTTCTTCTTCTTGTTTTACTAGTTCTTTCTTTTCTTCTTCTCCTTCTTCTTCTTCTTCTTCTTCTTCTTCTTCTTCTTCTTCTTCTTCTTCTTCTTCTTCTTCTTCTTCTTCTTCTTCTTCCCCTTCTTCTTCAAGTCGGATAGTTGTTGGACGCAGCCTCCCAAATAGCCCGATGGAACGCCATTCTGGTTTTCATCTGTGCCATGTCACGTTCATCCGTATGGACGGATGTGGGTGGCCATGCGTCTTGCCTCTGTAGTTTTTCACCCCATGCAGCCCGCTATGTCTTGATAGTACATTATATTATTTCTATTTAGTAATAGTAGTTGTCGTAGTAGTAGTAGTGGTGGTGGTGGTAGTAGTCGTAGTAGTAGTGGTAGTTGTAGTAGTAGTAGAATTGGTAGTTATGGTCATACTAGTAGTAGTAATAGTAGTGGTGGTGGTAGTAGTAGTAGTAGTAGTAGTAGTAGTAGTAGTAGTAGTAGTAGAATTGGTAGTTGTGGTCATAGTAGTAGAAGTAGTAATATAGTAGAATTGGTAGTTGTGGTCATATTAGGAGTGTAGTCGTAGCAGTAATAGTAGCAGTGGTAGTTGTGTTAGTAGTAGTAGTAGTATGTAGTATAGAGCAGTAAAGTTAGGTGCCCCAAACGTAAACAAAGGTCGAGAAGCACGTGGCAAACCACATGTTCCTGTCTTGACAGCTCACGTTCCAATGTAAATAATAGAAAAAAATAACCTTTAAAATTTGGCTGTTAGGTGGCAAAAGAAACACATATTCATAAATACTCGATCATGCATCAAATAATGTCTAGATATGGATATTTTATGGAACAAAAGGTAAAATTTTCTAAAATTTTCAAAAGTTACAGTCTATCTATTTTAGACCAGAGCAAATTATTGCGCTGGTGTGAACAAAACGAGAATTATTCGGAGCCTGATTTTCATAATAATTTAGCCTTATATTATTATTTCTGCAACTGTTAGATTTTATGTAAACATATTTTCAATACTGAAAGTGTATTGCCTACAACTCAAACTACAAAATTGGGAGACCTATATTGTGCGTAAATTATTCCGGTCCCTAACGGAAATCACTAGCAACTTGTTATTGTTTACGTTTGGGGCACCTAACTTTACTGCTCTATTAAGTAGTAGTAATCGTGGTAGTTGTGTTAGTAGTAGTAGTATGTAGTAATCGTAGTAGTTGTGTTAGTAATAGTAGTATGTAGTAATCGTAGTAGTTGTGTTAGTAGTATGTAGTAATCGTAGTAGTGGTGGAGGTAATAGTAGTAGTAGTAGTACTGGTTGTTGGTGTTATTAAACAGGTTCGCAAGGGACTGAAAAGTCCGGTATTGTTGGGTGACTCAGTCATGAAGTCTGTGTACAGTCTCTCTGTCTCTCTCTCTCTCTCTCTCTCTCTCTCTCTCTCTCTCTCTCTCTCTCTCTCTCTCTCTCTCTCTCTCTCTCTCTCTCTCTCTCTGTCTTTCTCTCACTGCATGTCATAGTGGATTGTAGTATTCATAGTATGTATAGTAGATTATTATAGTAGTAGGAGGTCATTTGCGTGTGTGTACCTATGTCACGGTTTTGTTGTCATGCTTGAAGGGTTTTGTGGTCATTTTCGTCGTCGTTGTTGCTGATGACGTCCTCCTCCTCCTCCTCCTCCTCCTCCTCCTCCTCCTCCTCCTCCTCCCCCTCCTCCTCATCTGAATACGTAATAACGCGACATTTCGGAGCATGACTTTAACTTGAACTTACTTTAAGCTGAACTTTAACATTTGAGTTAAAACGAGGGTGAGGAGGGTGTGTTTTGTTTCATCAGAATTGTTAACATTTTATTTTCCTAATTATGACTTTTTTTTATCTTCTTTTTATTACATCAAGTGCCCGTTCCATAAATTGTCACTTTGACAATTCCTTCATCTAGTTCAATTTTGACGTCATTCCAGATGGACGAATATGGTTCACATATTAAGGCGTTATATATATATGTATTTATTTTTTTTTAGTTATGTTGTATGGGCGTTAGGGGGGGGGGGTGGAGTTACGTCTATGGTGGTGTAAATAAACACCTATACTCCACATTCCAGTGACGGGAAACAGCCTTATCGATCGCCCATCACGACCCATCAATTCAAGTGCCCTGCACACCCCCCACCCAACCCTTGCGCAATGTGTATTCATTGGACTTGACTAGCAGACCGCCGATGTCTTCTTGACTTCGAAATCTTGTGTATAATAGGTGGTGGCGGTTTTGGGTTTTTCAGATGTTATCATAATAATATTATTTTGATGATGTCTCACTCTTTCTCTCTCTCTCCCTCTCTCTCTCTCTCTCTCTCTCTCTCTCTCTCTCTCTCTCTCTCTCTTCTCTCTCTCTCTCTCTCTCTTTTCTTCTTCTTCTCTATCTATCTATCTATCTATCTATCTACTATCTATTTATCTATCTCACTCTCAATCTATCTATCTGACCATCTATATTTCTATTGAAAGAACGAAGATGACGTCACTCAGGTCTTTGTTGTTATTTTTTTAGCGTCATTGTTAGTGATTAATTTGATCTCACTAAATTATATCAGATAACAAAAGTTAAATGTTACTCACAGTTATGTGTGTCGGTATGTTTAATTTGACTGGCGGATGTTTTGAGAATTTTACCTAAGTACATAACATCAATATCATTACCTACTATAGAAGTTTCTGGTCCACATCCATCTATCTCTCTCAATCTTTGAAAATAATAAATGATAGATAAAGTGTCATTTCCAGAAACGAAATTTGTTCATATATACGGATTAGCTACTTTTGGAGTCAATTATAGAAAATGAATAGTCTAGAAAGCATCTTTTCTGTTTACGATTAAGTGGGCTAAGCAGCGATGAACAAAAAACATCAAGCATTAATAACATATATACATACATACTTGCATGCATACATACATACATACATACATACATACATACATACATACATACATACATACATACATACATACATACATACATACATACATATATACATACTAATACATACATACATACATACATACATACATACATACATACATACATACATACATACATACATACATACATACATACATACATACATACATACATACATACATACATACATACTACATACATCATACATACATACATACATACATACATACATACACGACACATAGTAATGTTTATGAAGTTGATTTATATTTATGGGGATGTTTTGTGTGTGTGTGTGTGTGTGTGTGTGTGTGTTATTTATTTTTTTAAATCGATTTTGCCAATGACACAGTCCACTAAACAGCCATCGCCATTTACTTTCTTTGATTGCTAGGAATACAATACGACAGTAATCATGAAAATCATGAATTTACAGTTTTGGACAGAAAACGTGTCCTTCAAATATCGAGCGATGAAAATGACCGTCATCGTGCTGAAAACTCAAACCTGGGACTTTTGCCCGCGGGAAGTCCCAAGTTTCAGATTTTTTTAGCATGTTGTTAAGGGTCATTTTAATCGTTCGATACGAGTATTTAAATTTGAAGATCGAGCGTTCTGGCCAACAGTTTAGATACATGTTTTTACCAGAGTCCGACAGCGTGGCTGTTTCGGCTGACTTTGATGTTCGATTTATGGAAGGGATGTAGCCATCCTCTGTTTTCGGGACGATTACCTCTGAACATCACAGATGAATGGAGCTGTTCAGAGCCTGACTCGCAACCCAACATCCTCCGGAAAATATTTTTCCGCCTCTTTCTCCGCCTTCTCCTCTTCCTGCTCCTCCATTTTTTTTTTCTTCTAACCACCCTTCTTCTTCGTCTTCTTCTTCTTCTTCTTCTTATTATTATTATTATTATTATTATTATTATTATTATTATTATTATTATTATTATTATTATTATTATTATTATTATTATTATTATTATTATTATTATTATTAATATTCTCTTGCCGCCGTGGTTTTATTATTATTATTATTATTATTATTATTATTATTATTATTATTATATTATTATTATTATTATTATTGTACTATTATTATTATTATTATTATTATTATTATTATTATTATTATTATTATTATTTGTGTAGTAGGAGTAGTTGTTGTTGTTGTAGCAGTAGTGTAGTTGTAGTCGTAGTTGTTGTTGTAGTAGTTCGTGTTCATGATGCAGCAGCAACATCACGTGCTATATGTACCAAGTCACACACAATCCCTGTGTTTATCTATCCTTCAACCCCTCAATAAAAAACAGATCAGGTGGGACTCCCAAAAAAAACCCCCAACAAAAAAAATACACGATCAAACACACAATATCTCCTTTGATTGGGTTTCACCATAATTTACACTACGTCCAGTCACGTCGTCACACACCACGGGGCGTGTTATGTTAGCTTTAAGCACACACAAAGACTATATAACTCTCTAATAACCAAACAATTTTTTTTTCTCACATTGACATCATCATCAGCTCTGTCGATAGCGCTGTGTGCTGCCTTTTAATCGCGCTTTATCAATCGTTTCTTTGATTTCAATTAAAAAAAAAAAGTTTTCATCGACATCGGTTATTGGTTTGATGTCGTTTGAATACGTTGGATTTGGCAATTGATATGACAAAGCTGATAAGCAGATGGGAGTTGGGAAGGGGGCGGGCGGAGGTTGGGGGGGGGGGGGGTGGATTGTTAGTTCATTTTACAATCAAAATTCTGCTTTTATATGACGTCAGCTTCGTCTTTCGTTTTATTCTGGATAGAAAAATATAGTGAATAAATCTCCTATCTCTCTCTCTCTCTCTCTCTCTCTCTCTCTCTCTCTCTCTCTCTCTCTCTCTCTCTCTCTCTCTCTCTCTCTCTCCCCCCCCCCCCATTTTACCTCATGATATCTGGGTGGGGATCCTGACCTCCCATAGCGGGCAGGGGGGTACATACTGTGTCTTCTATCCCCTTATATCTGTTTTCCAACATGCTTTCTGTCTTTGTCTTGGAATGAGATTACTTGGTTTTGTCCTGGTGCTGGCCGGAGTCCTAGCTGGGAGGGAAACAGTCAAATGCATAGTTATTGTTTTGGGAGATGATATTTTTTTCCTTGTAAATCATCTCTCTGTTATGTATTATTATTTTTATTTTGAATGTATAATGTAAGCATTTGAGCGTGTTCCTCTTTGTTGGATTTTGTGCTTTTGTCTGGATGAGACTTGAAGGTGATTTCAAACTAAGTACATTGGTGGTATGATCTTGGAATCTACATCTGATCCCTATTTGTTCTCAGTTCCCCTTTGTCTTACTTTTTCTTGGGTGCTTTAATTGTAATTCTAGAACTTTTTACTATCCCATTTTCTTCCTTTTTACTGGCGCTGATATAACCTAAATGTGTTGCAAGCGCCGTAAAACCCTTAAAAACAAACAAAAACAAAAACAACCTCATGATATATTTTTCCTTCCTACTGGCCTTGCGATTTATTACGTGATCACAACAATAAAAGACAAAAAAGATATATTTGACTTTTAAAAGATTTTATGATTCTCCATCCATTGTGCACAGGGGTCCCGATAGCTCAGTTGGTAGAGCACTCGCTTTACAGTCAAAGGGGCCGAGATCGAGTGACCCCCCCCCCTCTCTCTCTCTCTTCTTGACCACCTAGCCCTGATTGGATAGCTGTATTTGTTAGACCTGGTGGAAAGTGCTTTGCGACAGACTGGCGTCCTATCCTAAGAGAAGCAAGCAATTGCTATTGCATGTTTCACGCCTAGAAACCGGGATAAACTCCAGCTCCACGGGCCTCGTGGCTCTGAAGTCTGAAGGGAGGGACTATTTTTATTCACGCATTGTCCACACATTAGTCGTTTGTTTTATTTGGACACATTGTAATCTAAAAACTTTCGTGTTATTCCTAGTTAGGACGTCTTGTAATAATCTGACTTGTGTGTGTTATATTCCAAGTTAGATAGATAGGGTAAATCAATACTGTATTTGAACGCACTTCATTCTCGCACTTTGAAAGGGGTATCTAACGCTGGGGTCAGTTTCTGACATCATCTGAACCCTTGTTATTGTTGTTAATCCCGTCTGTGTTGTCCTTGATATCAGGCAAGGCTGCCAGGTGTCCAGAGCTCCTCGTGGCCAATTTCCGACTTCAAACGTGTCCAAATAATTATAACCTAATGTGGCCCATTGAAAACTCATCGGTTTTGAGACTGAACTAGGGGAAAAGCCCTCTTTTATTATCATTATTATTATTATTTTTATTATTATTATTATTATTATTATTATTATTATTATTATTATTATTATTATTATTATTATTATTATTATTATTATTATTATTGTTGTTGTTGTTATTGTTATTATTATTATTGTTATTATTATTGTTATTATTATTATTATTTTTTATTTTTTTTATTAATAATAATAATAATATTTATTTATGTTTGTTTGTTTATTTGATGGTTTGTGTTTATTTATTTATTAAAAATGAAGAATGGACACCCGATTCTCTGTGTGGCCAAATTCGGGTAGGCTTGCGGCCACCTGGCAGCCCTGATTGATCATGTCATCAACAAACTTCAAATGCTGTCTGTCCTGTCATTGATTGTGTCAACTCACTGTCATGATCGGTTCATAATTTGGGGGTCAAGGTGATTCTTTTGTAGTGCGTGCTAATTCTCTCTCTCTCTCTCTCTCTCTCTCTCTCTCTCTCTCTCTCTCTCTCTCTTCTCTCTCTCTCTCTCTCTTCTCTCTCTCTCTCTCTCTCTCTCTCTCTCTCTCTCTCTCTCTCTCTCTCTCTCTCTCTCTCTCTCTCTCTTTAATAAACCAATGGACCTCCTGTACTGAATACAATTCGTTGGTTAAAAGTATTTGTACTCCTTCCTACTTAAAAGTCGTACAGTTTTGTCTCAACGTAAGTTCACAATTATGATTCATTCATATAATATATATATATATATATATATATATATATATATATATATATATATATATATATATATATATATATATATATATGAGTGTTGGTGGGTACTCGTCGGTACGAAAGTGCTCGATAATGATGGTTAGAGCTAATATAGAATGCAAATTGTCACTCACATTTTTTGTGGCCGAGACGATTCGTTTCTGTGTCTTACACACGAATCGTCTCGGCCACAAAAAATGTGAGTGATATATATATATATATATATATATATATATATATATATATATATATATATATATATATATATATATATAATATTGTTGAAATGATTTAGAAGGAACGAAATTGACGTCACTCAGCTCAAAGTCATTGCCTTTAGACAGCCGTTTTGGTGATTACTTTTCACAAAATTATATCAATCAGATTATAAACGTTCAATGTTACACATAGTTTGGTGTGTTTGTTATAAATATATTTGTATTATCTGTTTACTTGAAAAAGGCCAAGGGCCGAAAAGTCGTTTGTTTTGTATTGTTCATTCATGAGTCAGATTTACTCCCTTTATCTTTAATCTCCATTTTATTGACTCATTTAGGCACCTCTATTTATTAGTTTTGTGTGTTTGTACGTTACAGCGACTGACAGATTTTGTGAGCATTTTACCTAAACGCATAGCGTTAGTATAATAATAGTTTTATTATGTATTATTATATTTGCCTTGTTCACATTGAGGCATGTAATGCTCCATGGAAGTTAATCGCTATTGTGATATGCTATCTTTGTTATACTACATACCGTTACATCGTAGCGTGGCCTACTCGATTTCACGGATATATAGACAGTATGCGCTTGGCTAAGAAGCTCATAACATTGCCATCCGGAAGTATAACGGACCAACACACAAAACTGTGTGTATCCATGAACGTTTATAGTCAGGTTAATACAGTTCAGTGAGCATTACTCATAAACGCGGATGGCAAAAAACAATAACAAAGACCTGAGTGACGTCATCTTCGAACTATCTATACACCTTATCATAGACCGTGTACATGATACAAACAGTGATAGTGAAACCTCGTCCTACCGCAATGTGATGAATTTTGGACTGAGGAAAAAGTAATGAACAAAATTGAATTACAGCTTCCAAAAAAAAAAAAGTATCAAACAAGGAACGTTTCGGACTTAAACCCCTTCTTCAGATCCTATCAAAAACAATAAAAACACGACGACAGCACTTAAAATCCATGGGGCAAGGAAAACTTTTGGCATGTCATGTCCGCAAATAAATGGATCTTGAAATGTAAATATGTTAATGTTTTTATTGTTTTCTTTTTGTTTATTTGTTTGTTTGTTTGTTTGTTTTTGTTTTGTTTTTTAGTTTGCTGAAGAAGGGTTTTGAGCCGGGAACATTCCGTGTAATATTGTTCTTTTTCGAAACTGTTTTTGTTATATTCATTTTTATTCATTACTTTTTACAGTCCACAGATTCTAGCAGCTTAGTATCACTTTGACTAAGGAAACAAGCGGGTAGCTTACTGTATTGTACGAACATATCACATTATGATCCATGCATACAGTGAAACCCCGTTATACCGCGATGTCGGGAATCCTTGGACTAAAGGAAACAAGACTGTACTGAACTGGCTTGTACGGATATGCCATACAATGATTCATAGTTACAGTAACACTCAGTTATTGTACGGCTATACCAGGGTCGCTTAGACGAAGGAAACAGACAGGAACGTTTCTGGATTTTACAGCTCGTACGTCAAATTGACACATTATAGTTACAGTAAGACTCAGTTATACCGATATGCCAAGATCTCTTGAACCAAGGACACTTTGCTGGATTTTACAGCTTGTACGACACATTGATACATAGTTACAGTAACACCCAGTTATACCGCTATGACAGGAACCAGTCATGAGTTGGCCTGGACTTACACTGTATTTCTATATATTTTCTATTTCACCATGTGGTTTTTATTACTTGTAACGCTTCATTGGAAGTTAACGGCTACCATAGTATGCTATCTCTGTCATTGTGGCGTAGGTTGGGGATGCACTGAACTGTACACGTTACGTTACGCATAATATGATAATTATAATTAGACCGTGTTTCTTTCCGCGATATCAGATACTACGGAGTTATAGTTAGACACCGAAGCTCGCCTAACGAACGACTTGCCCAACACGTGACCATTTTTTTTCTCGCGTCCTCTCGTCTAATCTCGTCACTCCCGAATAGAAAGAGGAGGCGGAGCTCATATGATATAACGCAATGAAAGTTCTGTCCGATGACGGGTGGGGAGATACACAGACTGGGGGGATATCACCTCTCCAAAACTTACCTTATTATATGAGATCTTGAGATTCTTATCCAATCATCGATTGCTCGTTTGACAGTTCGCTTGTGAACAGTTAGGAGACCATCTCTTGATTTATGGGCAGGCGCTTTGCGTAAAGGCGGTGAGTGTTGTATACATCAAAGAGTACCGCTGACCGATGGGTAAATAGTGGTTGTGTAACCCAAAAGCCCTGCCGTCTCGACTGCAAGGTCTTGTATGTAATAGTTGCGTCACCATCTCAAGGCTCAGGAATTAATTAGTGAGCTGATTCAAACAATGTGGGTTTCAAATTTATCGTATACGTAATCATTTGGAAGCTACAGAGAAAGGTGTTTTTGTGTAATCCCTTTCACACACACACACACGCGCGCGCGCACACACACACACACACACACACACAAACATATACAAACAATACACAAACAATACACATCCCTGGTCATCTATTGCCTATATTATTAATGTTAATATATACATCCCATGCTGATTGTCACTACCCCCCCCCCCCCCCCCCCCCAACCATTTCCACCATCCAAGTACCAGCGGCCTTTTCTCTTTGATTTCGTATCATGGTCTACCCGAAGCCCAACACCTCGATCGTTTGTGGGTCAACCCACCCCCCCCCCCCCTCCCCCCACCTTCCCCCGTAATCAATTTATAATTTTCTCTCTGTATAGAGCGCCACATGCACAATTATATACTATTGAATGACACTGACCTTGCCCCTCCCCTAACACAAGCCAACAGCAACCCAAGCTATCCTCTATCACGTGACCTTAGATCCGATGCTGCATACCGCTTGAGAGTCTTCACTATCCAGATCTCGTTCATGGTCACGTGAGAAGGCTATATCCGTTCGGGTTCGGCGTTCGGGTTCGGCGTTCGACCCGATTTCGTTAAAAGCCTATTCATGGACTAAGGAAACGAGCGGGAACCTTTTTCTTTTGACGTTCGTCGCCTTGTGTCGTATTATGTGTGTGTGTGTGTGTGTGTGTGTGTGTGTGTGTGTGTGCGCGCGTATGTGCGTTTTGCGTATGTGTGTCTGTGGTTTGTTTTGTTGGGCTTTTTAAGGGGGGTGGAGGGGGGGGGGGGGTTCAGTTAACGAAGGCTACGGTTGCACACTGTACCTGGTCATCATTGAATATAGCAAATTCATGGAAACGCGCTTTATAAGATGTTCATTTTTTAAATTAAAAAAAAAAAAAAATTAGGTTGTCTTAAGATTTGCGATAAACAAGGTTGTCTGTATGACCGTAGCCATCGTTAACATATAGCCTGACACTAGAACCCTCTAGGACTGGCAGTTTGACGTCATTTTTTAGGTTTGTGTAGCGTCTAGTGAGTTGTCGTCACGGAAACAAGTTATTTCATTGGTTGAACTATTGAATACAACTCACGATTTGTTTTCTTTTGTGGCAAAAGACTGGCCTTTTGGCGTCATTTTTTGGTCAGTGTCAGGCTATAACTTTACGATGGCTACGGTATGACGCGGGGGCGATTAGTGTGGTTTCTACTGTACTCTGTCCCCGTGTCTGTTAATGTCAACACTGCCTTACTCTGAAAAGAAAAACAAAATAAAAACACGTGTATTTAAAATTTTGGCCAGATTAAAATGGCCCTCATCTTGGCCAAAACCCTCAAATTCAGGGGGGACTTCAAGAGAATGAAGGTTTGTGTTTTGTTTTGTTTTTGTTTGTTTTTTTACAAGCTGAGGGTCATTTTATTATTCGATCGAAGTTTGAAGGACGAGTTTTCTGGCTAAAATTTGAAATATGCGTTTTATCAGAGTACTGTAGAAAGACGCTGATGATAGAGTAATAAATGTATGGCCGTGCAAATTGCTATCATTCTTTCTACACACGCAGACCTGCCTAGGACTACGAAAGATTCGTAGATTACGATTTTTTGGCTCCAGCTACTGAGCTGCATGGACAAAGTGTTTGAATCAATACGTCTTGTTGAAAAGGAGAGTTCGGTTGCTTAGAAACTGTAATTTCGGACTTTGGAGCATATTTTCGTTATGCTGAGGGCAACTAATTGATTTGTAATGCTATTTATTGTCATGTGACCTTTTCATTTTTTTTTCCCTTGGAAATTACGTATTTTTTGACATTTCAAGTTGGCAGCTCTGAACACGGTCTATACGTTACAACATCGTAGTAATAATTTGTTACGTTGTAATGTAACGTTATCTGTTGTGCGATCTGTACCCAAACCCTACCCATCCTTACTTACTCTTACTTACTTACGGCTTGTGTCAACATTTCACTGTCCTCGCATGCTGCCGTTCTATTGAAGAACACAGTATGTGCTATTTGGTTAACATTGCATATTATACTGTGTTTTAAAAAACCACGGCAGTATAGATAGTTCGAAGATGACGTCACTCAGGCCTTTGTTATTGTTTTTGCCATCCGCGTTTGTGAGTTGTTCTCACTAATCTGTATTAACCAGACTATAAAAGTTCATGGTTACACAGAGTTTGTGTGTTGGTCCGTTATACTTCCGGATGGCAATGTTGTGAGCTCCTTGGCCAAGCGCATTCTATCTATAATATGCTCATCATCTAGTCAGCTGATCCTGCGTAGGACGTTGCTTCCCGAACTTTCTTGCGAAACAGATTACGGTTTTCCGCCAGTCTACTTGCTTGAGTTGCTGTCATTCCCAGCCATTCACATATATCTTGTTCCCAGCTTCTTGTTGGTCTACCTCTTCCTCTCTTGCCGTCTACCCTTGTCTGCAGAATGTGCTTTTCTAATGATTCGTGCTATGTTTAACCAAATAGCATATACTGTGTTCTTTAATAAAACGGCAGTTTTTTGTTTGTTTTTGGGGGGTTTTTTTGGTTTATTTCTTTTGCAAAATGCGCAGTAGCCTAACAGTTAGTAATAAGGAAACATTGAAACATGATGCATGCTTATTATTTATTTAATTTTTTTCCTTCCCCTCCCAGTGCATCGGTTTGACGCATGTTATTGTAATAATATTGTGTGACCATTCGCATCAAAACAGTATTATGTTAGGGCGACAATTTCTGGCCTGCCTACGAGAACTACGAAAAATTCGTAGAATTACTAAATTTTGGCTCCATTTTCAAAAAAAATATTAGAAAATAGAGCTTTTTATAGCGCAGTATCCACTAAATGTGCTCAAAGCGCTTTACAAGGGATCCCTGGTCTGGTCAACAGCAACATTTAACACGTAGGACGGGACATGACGTAGTGCCGCGCTGAGGACCGGACCGAGGACCGGTCCCACGGTCTTTTAGCTGTGAACCGTGGTCCAGTCCCAAAGAGGAAGACCGCCGGCGGTCCTCACTTCTTATCACCTTTCAACGGTCTCGCGCCATACTACTTCCCCAGCGATTCGTTGCCTCGGTCCTTTGCCTATCTTCCACCAATCACCACCCATCCCACTTAATTAATCGCACCCACCCCCCTTTGCCATACACTAAACGACACAGACGACCATAGAGGCAGACGACCACCTCCCTCCACTCCGCAAACCGCCCTTTCGTGTGTGAGATGGGGGAACAGGAGGCGCACGCCTTGGACGATTCCATTATACGGGGTAAATTTCAAAATTTACTACACCATAATGATCGCAATGACAATGATCTATGATGAAGGCATGACCCCTCTTCTCTAATGGGTTATTGTTTGAAATGTATGTGACTACTAAAGATGTGTGTGTGTGTGTGTGTGTGTGTGTGTGTGTGTGTGTGTCGAACCTAGCAAGTTGCAAGTCTGATTTTTTGTTTTCTTTTGTCCATCTCTTGTCGCCACTCCTTTCTATCGCATTGTTGTCATTTAAAATAATACAATAATATTAAAATTTCGTTTGGTGTTTTAACTAATCAAGTAATATGAGTTTCATTAGTTTCTTCCGTCCAAAAAAAACAGTTATAACGTCTGTATTTTTAAAAGGTCCAATAGAATATTTGGGGACCCCGATAGCTCAGTTGATAGAGCACTCTCTTTATACGCAAAGGGCCAGAGATCGATCCCGGGTGCAGTCGATTTTTTTCTGAATCCCTGTCTACTCAGCAATGAATGGGTAGCTGAGTTTGTTAGATCTGGCGAAAAGTCACCATCGACCCCTCTTATCACCTCATCCACCCCCTCTTATTATAACTTCACGTCTCTCTCTTACTCTTCAATGCTCGCTGCCCTCTAATGTGTGTGTGTGTGGGGGGGGGGGGGGGGGGGGGGGGGTAGGAGTTGCGTGTGTGTATCAACGCCACGAACAACTCGATCAACGCCTTGGGCGATGCCATTATCTCCGTTAATGGGGATAAATTTCAAATTTTATTAAATTATCGAAGTAACAATGAAGTACGGTGAGCAAATAAAGAAGGCATCACCCCTCTTCTCTAATTAGGTTACAATTTGAAATGAGTGTGACTACTCCGTGTGTTTTACTCCTGTAGGCCACGGTTTTCATCGTGTAGCGGTCTTTAACGGTTCAAGAATGAACGGACCGGTCTAGAGACCGGTCCTTGCGGTCTTCATTTCCCAAGGACCGTAGGACCGTGGTCCTTAAGCTTGCCAAGGACCGCCCCGCACTAACATGACGCCTGTTAGGCTATATATTACAATTATTCGGACACAGACAACGCTGTTAACGGCCAGGTACTCATTTTTACACCTGAGTACGGTGAGAGAATGTGAGTAAAGACCCTTCTCCAAGGACTCAACTATGCGCCGAGCGCGAGGCTCGAACCCTGGATCTTCTGATCCGAAAGCGAGTGTCATACCACCACAAGACCACAGAAGTTCATGCGTATCTCTAAAGACAAAATGAAAAGGAAAGCTGATGCCAGACTAATCCATCATTTTAAGGATTTTATTTTGAAGTGTTATTTAATCCCCGTGAAAGTGAATTTGTTTGATTTTTCGTTTTTT
>NC_088369.1:8221003-8228503 GCF_034508935.2 Berghia stephanieae
GTATTACACGTGTATGTGAGCTCGTTAAGTATTTTGAATTTGTACAACATGAACAGATGAAGGGACATCGTAAAGAAGAAAACAAGGAATACTTTTGCCACAGCATCCTTTTGTTTGTTTGTACATGCATGTATGTTGTTTAGTTTTTTTTTGTTGTTTTGGTTTTTTTTAAAATTTCTTTTTGTCTTTGATTTTGTTTTGTTTTTGGGATTTTTTTTTTTGTTTTGTTTTGGCGGTTGGAACTAATTTAACTTTTTCGGGAGGGGGGGGGGGTTTCGTTTGCTTTTTTTTTGTGTGTGTGTGTGTGGATTTGTGGGGGTTTTTTCTTCCTATTTTAGTTTTGTTTTTTTGTTTTCTTTGTTTTGTTTTTGATTTTTAATTATTTGTTTTTTTGGTTATTTTTTGAATTTGCGTATTGTAGGGGGGAGGGGGGTACGGTTATCTGTTTTTTTTTTGTTTTTTTTTGTGTGTGTGTGTGTTTTTTTTTCTTTTTAAAAAAAATTCTTGTGTTTTTTTGTTTTGTTTTTTTGTTTTTTTCGTGATTTACTTTTATTTTTAAACTTATAATTCACTCACTCTCCCCACGACTAAAAAAGGAATAGAAAGAATAAGAACCATGTTTCCTGCAATAATTATTATGGGTTGCTTCTTGTTATCTTCCTGCAGCACATATCCATACATACGCGCTCACAAAATAAATAAATTAAATACACTTCCACACTAAAGTGTCAACAAACTGACCCCCGGTCACCCCTTTGCACGAGGTCAGGTAGGTACATAATGATATATTTCCCGTGTCGTATCTCGTCTACCGAGTTATCGATCAACGTCATCGCTTCCCCGACACATTCCATGCGATGTGTGTAGTGTATTCACAATGATGAAAGGTGTTCGTGCGTGTGTGTGTGTGTGTTGGAGGGTGGGGGGAGGGGGCGTCGGAAGTTATGTCTCTGATAAAGGTATTTATTATAATAATTAGACAGCGATCTAGTTCAATTTTGTTGTTTTGTAATTTGTTTGTTTCTTTTTTATTGTTGAATTTTCGTTTTTGGGGGTTCTATTTTGGTTTTGATCTTTTTGGGTTTTTTTTTATCTTTTTGTTTGTTTTTGTTTTTTGTTTTTTTTTGTTTATTGTTTTTGTTTTTTTGTGTCCATTGTGTAATTTAAAAATTGATAGCGCTCATATTTTGTGTGTGTGTGTAAGTATGTGTTTGTGTGTACGTGTGCGGTGTAGTCTGTTATCAGTCTGTTATCAGCGCATACAACGAAATTACTTATGGAGTTGCTTAAATCCATTTTTTTTAAAACGCAAAACCCCAGAATTGAACGTTTTGTTGTAGTCAAGAGGTCTGGGGTTCGATCCCTAGTCGAAGAGGCTGGTTTCTGGTATTTTTCTTTCTGATTTGCCAAACTCTGTTTCCTATAGATAGTATGCGTTTGGCTAAGAAGCTCACAACATTGCCATCCGGAAGTATAACTATGTGTAACCATTAAACGTTTATAGTCTGGTTAATACATTTCAGTGAGATAAACTCATAAACGTGAATGGCAACAAAAAACTATTGATAGTATGCGCTTGTCTAAGAAGCTCATAACATTGCCATCCGGAAGTATAATGGACCAATACACAAAACTGTGTGTATCCATGGACGTTTATAGTCGGGTTAATACAGTTCAGTGAGCATTACTCATAAACGCGGATGGCAAAAAACAATAACAAAGACCTGAGTGACGTCATCTTCATTCTATCTATAACAACGACCCGAGTGACGTCAACTTCGTTCTATCTATATTATGTAATCACTATATTACACACCTTTCCTTTGTCGTGGGAACAGGCGAAAGGTCACCCACCTCAAGAAGGCGACGAATGTCTTTGACGTCCTCATCCATTTTTCATTGTTGGGGATTCCCCTGGAATTAACCCTTACGGGAATTAGATAATAGAAATTCAGGAGAGAATCATCTCCCTAATTGTTTTCCTCTGCTCTGACAAAGATTCTTAGTAGTTAGGAATTGGAAGTTGCAAAAGGTGAAAGGTCAGCCTTCTCTATGTGGTCTAGTGGTATGACACTTGCTTTCGGATCGGAAGGTCCTGGGTTCGAGAGAATCATCTCCTATTTATTTTTTTCCTCTGACAAGATACTTAGTGTTAGGAATTGAGAGTTGAAAAAGGTGAAAGGTCACCCTTCTCTGAGGCTACTATGTGGTCTTGTGGTATGACACTCGCTTTCGGATCGGAAGGTCCGTCCTGGGTTCGAGTCCCGCCCCGCCCCGCTGGGCGCATAGTTGGGTTCTTACAAAGGCTCTTTACTCACATTCTCTCGTCGTATTCAGGTGTGAAATGTGTACCTGATCGTTAACAGCGTTGTCTCTGTCGAAAGAAATTGTGATAATAATATCGCCTTACAGGCGTCATGTCTCGTTCTATAATGTTACATGTTGCTGTTGGCCAGGGACTCTTTGTAAAGCGCTTTGAGCACGTTTAATAATGCGCTATATAAAAGCTCAATTTTTTCATGGGTTTTGTTTTTCTCCAAAAGACTATGAATGCCTATTGAGGTCATCTCTTTTATTTTTTCACAGTTTGGGATTCCTTTGAAATTCACCCCTTACGTAAATTGTGTTTAGAAATCTAGAAGGGAGTTTTGTTTTATTTTATTCCTTTGTGACACTGATAGGCGGTAGTAGTGTTAGAAATTGAAAGGTGAAAGAGGTGAAAGTTCACCCATTTCAAGCAGACGATGAATTGGATTCAATAGTCTGATGTCACGCGCCCGGCAACGGCGGCCATCTTGGTTCTAAACAAAGAAAATCATTACTTTTTATTCTTCATACTGGCTAGAACTTTTCATTCCCTTTTCATATGCCTTGTGATCAGAATGTGTAAAAGTCAATACATGATCAAATTGATGGGGTTTTTTTTCCTCTGGATACGCGTTTAAGCTCGCCGGGGAAATATTTCATACGGCGTCCGCCATTGTTCCGATAGTTTAGAGCCAGTGTTACTAAGTTACCATACGTCATTAAGAAGGAAGTGACATTACGACAGTTGAAGACTATTATGATGCCTTTGAAAAAGGTGAAAAGGTCACCCACCTCAAGGATGCCATTGACGTTCTCTCGTCTAGTTTTTCATAGTTGGGGGATTCCCCCCGGAATTAAAGCCTTACGTAAATAATGAGAATAATAGAATAAATCCAGAAGTTGAATTGTATCTCATTTTTTTCTCAATCCTCAGACTCGGATACGTATCGATGCTATGCGTTAAGGTAAAATACTCACAACATATGCCAGTCGGATATAACGTGCCAACACGCAAAACTATTGTGTAGTCTTGAAACGTTTATAGTCTGATGGGTAGAATTTAGTGAGAAGTAGTCATTAAAGTGGCTGTCTAAACTAAAAACAATAACAAATAGCCGAGTGACGTCAATTTCGTTCCATCTATTGTTAGTGTTAGGATTTTTTGAAAGTTGAAAAAGAAAGAAAAAGATGAAAGGTGGTAAACCATCTCTAGAAGACTATGAATGCCGTTGAGTTCTCTCAGTTATTTTTCGTATCCCGGGATTTCCCTGGAATTAGATAACCCCTTACGTAAATTGGATTCAATAGTCTGATGTCACGCCGCCCGGCAACGGCGGCCGTCTTGGTTCTAAAAAAAGAAAATCATTACTTTTTATTCTTCATGCTGGCTAGAACTTTTCATATGTCTTGTGATCAGAATGTGTAAAAGTCAAAACATGATCAAATTTATGTGTTTTTTTTTCCCTCTGGATAAGCTTTTATGCTCGTCGGAGAAATATTTCATAAGGGCATCCGCCATTGTTCCGATAGTTTAGAGCCAGTGTTACCAAGTTACCATGCGTCATTAGGAAGGAAGTGACGTTACGACTGTTGAAGAGTATTAGATAACCCCTTACGTAAATTATAATTATTAGAAATCCAGAGGAGAATCGGGTCTTATTTATTTTCCTCTGTTTCTTGATACGGATATGTCGTGATGTTGCCTTGGGAATTCACGAAATAATTGTCGAGTCGGTGTCTTCATTACGGAAGAATGCTGAGGTTAAATTGGATATAGATCTATGTCTAATATTATATCATTGAAGCTTGAGAATTGAAACCTTTGAAAAAAGATGAAAATAAACAAACATGTTTGGGTTTTTTAAATACGAGAGCAAGAATAGAAACCAAATGAATGAATGGATAGATAGATAGATAGATATCTATCTATCTATCTATCTATCTATCTATCTATATATCTATCTATCTATCTATCTATTTATCTATCTATCTATACATTTATTTATCTATCTATACACGTATTTATTTATCTCTATACATTTATTTATCTATCTATACATTTGTTTATTTCTCTATCTATTCACTTATTTATTTCTCTATCTATTCACTTATTTATTTCTCTATCTATGGATTTATATATTTATCGAAGTATAAAGTCTGTCGTGATTGCTTGTCATCGTTAGCACCTGTCATGATATGTTGTGATTATTTCTCCACGTCTTTCTCAGGTTTCACTCATTAATCACTTATTGTTGAGATAGCCATCATAGAGATTGACAAACAACTGTCATTTTCTTGCGGGGGAGGGGGGGTGGATTACGTTCAACGTGTCATTATATACAGGTCTGACATCCGAACGGAATTATTTTATGGGCCAAGTTAACTGTGGGAATTAGTGACTAAGTGAATGTATGAAGTGAGTGAATGAGTGAATGGAACTGAACTCCCTTTTCGTACAGTGCAAGTTTCCTGTTAGACGTCTATTTTTTTCTTTCTTTTTCTTTATATATATATATATATATATATATATATATATATATATATATATATATATATATATATATATATATATATATATATATACTGGAGGCGTTGCAGTCATAACGGTTTGGCTAGACACAATGGTCGATATTTTGCGTCATTATTAAAAAAAAAAACAAAAACAGATTTCCATGGCAGCAATGAGCCCATAATGAATTGGGTTATCAGACCTGCAAATAAGTGCACGTCGGTAGCGTTGTATTCTGACTTGGGGAGTCGAGTTTCATAGTGGTGATTGATATTGATATGCTGATGGGATGGTTTAAACACTGGTGATAATGATGATTGCAAGACTTATCATATCATTATCGTCGTCAACATCATGATTATTATTATTGTCATCATCATTGTCAGCAACAGCAGTAGCATCATCATCATCATCATCATCTTCTTCTTCTTCTTCTTCTTCTTCTTCTTCTTCTTCTTCTTCTTCTTCTTCTTCTTCTTCTTCTTCTTCTTCTTCTTCTTCTTCTTCTCTCTTCTTCTCTTCTTCGTCTCTTTTTCTTCTTCTTCTTCTTCTTCTTCTTTTCTTCTTCTTCTTCTTCTTCTTCTTCTTCTTCTTCTTCTTCTTCTTCTTCTTCTTCTTCTTCTTCTTCTTCTTCTTCTTCTTCTTCTTCTTCTTCTTCTTCTTCTTCTTCATTATCAACATTATCATCATCCATCAGCATGAAGGTGTGGTTGGAATCTGTTCCTTAGTCTGAGTCATATATATATATATATATATATATAT
Organism: Berghia stephanieae; assembly: GCF_034508935.2. Lineage (NCBI taxonomy): Eukaryota > Metazoa > Mollusca > Gastropoda > Nudibranchia > Aeolidiidae > Berghia > Berghia stephanieae. The sequence goes on from NC_088369.1 coordinate 8,226,582, forward strand.
ATATATATATATATATATAGAGAGAGAGAGAGAGAGAGAGAGAGAGAGAGAGAGAGAGAGGGGATGGGGGTGGAGAAAGAATGATTGAGTGTATATGAGATATAGATACAATGGAGAGAAAGATAGGTAAACAGCGGTAGAAGGAAAGAGAAAGAGAGAGAGAGAGAGAGAGAGAGAGAGAGAGAGAGAGAGAGAGAGAGAGAGAGAGAGTTGGGGGGGGGGGGGCGGAGAAAGAGTGATTGTTTGTATATGAGAAATAATATACAATGGAGAGAAAGATAGGTAACAGCGGTAGATGGAAAAAGAAATAAGAGAGAGAGAGAGAGAGAGAGAGAGAGAGAGAGAGAGAGAGAGAGAGAGAGAGAGGGTGGGGGGGGGGTCGGAGAAAGAGTGATTGTTTGTATATGATAAATAGATACTATAGAGAAAAAGATAGATAAACAGCGGTAGAAGGAAAGAGAGAGAGAGAGAGAGAGAGAGAGAGAGAGAGAGAGAGAGAGAGAGAGAGAGAGAGAGAGAGAGAGAGAGAGACGGCTTTACTTTCTATTCTCAACTTGTTCGATTTTCCCACTGTCAGACTCGGGGCCTTGACCATAAATAGAAACATTGAACCCGATAGGAGCACCGTCTGAAAGCCTTCCGCGTCCTTGTGGTGAACAGGATCAATGATTTCAACGGGAAGACAGAAGAATATGGAATGAATGAATGAGTTAACGAGTTAATTAATAAATTTGGGAATAATTGGATGGATGAATGAATTAATGAGTTAATTAATTAATTTGGGAATAATTGAATGGATGGATGAATGAATTAATGAGTTAATTAATTAATTTGGGAATAATTGAATGGATGAATGAATGAATTAATGAGTTAATTAATAAATTTGGGAATAATTGAATGGATGAATGAATGAATTAATGAGTTAATTAATAAATTTGGGAATAATTGAATGGATCGATGGATGGATGAAACAATGAATGAATGAATGAGTGGTAGAGTTGGTAAATGTGTGAATGAATGAATGAATGAATGAATGAATGAATGAATGAATGAATGAATGAATGAATGAGGGAATCGATTAATGAATTAGTGAGTAAGTAAACGTATAAAGTGAGTGAATGAGTGAAAGAATGAATGGAACTAAACTCCCTTTTCGTAGAGCGCGTTTCTTGTTAGACGTGTTTTGTTTTTTTTTTCGTTTTCTTTTTATTTATATATATATATACATACATATATACATATATATATATATATATATATACTGGAGGAGAGAATGAGTTTATGAATGATGTCACTCAGCTGCTTGTAATCATTTTTAGATTGCTGGACGGGTTGTGTGTTATAACTAGTTAAGATTACACATACGTGTGTTTTGTATGTGTGTGCTTTGGTTATAATAAATATGATTGATTTAGCAGGTACACAAGTGATAGGCATTTTGCTTAACCGCATACCATTAATGGATGAATGATTGAACGAACGAACCAATGAACGAATGAATGAATGAACGAATGAATGAATGAATGAATTAGCCAACGATTAATTGAATCATCGAACGCACCGAGTATCTAATGAATGAACGAATCGATGCATGGACTAATGAGATATTTAGGATCGGTCCCAAATAATTAATTAATCAATCAATCAGCGATAGAGGGCGTTGCAGTCATAACGGTTTGGTTAGACACAGTGGGTAAATGAGGTGCTTGAGCTTTTTTTGTGTGACTTTTTTTGTGTGCATGTAGCGCAATAGCCACCAAATATGCTCTGAGCGCTTTACAGCAACATGGACGTAACATGTAAGACGAGACAAGACGCCTGTTAGGCGTTTCAATAATTTTACAATTTTTTTTCGGACAGAGACAACCCTGTTCACGACCAGTTACCCATTTTACATCCGGGTGCGGTGAAAGAATGTTGGT
>NC_088369.1:8233503-8238503 GCF_034508935.2 Berghia stephanieae
GAAAAATAAAAAGATGAAAAATAAAAAGTACCGATTTTCTTTGTTTAGAACCATGACGTGCGCTGTTGCTGGGCGACGTGACATCAGACTATTGAATCTAATTCTCCAATGTCGTAATTTGATTTAGGGGAGTTGCTATAGATAATGATTCGATCATCGCTCTGATCAGCATCAATAATCATAAAATTATTACAATAATACATCACTTTGCCCCAAAATGTCATGCCGAGCCCAAAATTCCACTTGATCTTCCTGCCTTATAATATTAATTCTCGTTTTACAAACTCGTAAAAGATTGGAAGTATTTATAAATTTATGTAATTTTAACTTTTTTCTTTTTTCTTCTTCTTTTTTTTTTTAATTTTTTTTTTTTTATTTGTGTCTTCTTCTTCTTCTTTTTTTTTTTAATTTTTTTATTTTTAATTTGTGATTTCTTTTCTATCTTTCAATATAGGCTATTATTTGAAAAGTTGTTTATGTAATGCCCTTTTCGGCACAATTTGATTTGGGTTATATGACAGGTAGTGGTGCACATCAATATAATTTTTCATGTTATGAAAAAAATAAATTATTGAGCTTATATAGAGCAATATCCACTAAATGTGCTCAACGCGCTATACAAAGGGTCACTGGCCAAGAGCAACACATATAACATGTAGAACGAGACAGGCGTCTGCCTGTTAGGCTATAATTTAACAATATTTCTTTCCCAACAGGACAACGCTGTTAACGGCCAGGTTCTCATTCATTTTACACCTGAGTACGATGAGAGAACGTGAATAAAGAGCCTTTTCCACAAGACTCAACTATGCGCCGAGCGCGAGGCTCGAACCCAGGACCTTCAAATCCGAAAGCGGGGGTCATACCACGAGACCACATTAATTAGCCGCACAAAAAATTCTAGGATTTAAATAATTATTGAAAAGTTAGGGATCTTAACTCACTCAACCCTAACACCGACTATATCCGTAGTTTACCCGGGTTACTTTTACCCCATGCCTATGTATTACATTTTTCTGATACAAATTATAGGCGTAAGATCAAACACAATGTTTTTAGTTTTTACATGTTAATGACAGTTGAATAAATTTATCTATGTACATGCTCATTTTTAATTAATACATTGTTTTCCAATTTTGAAAGTAGCAAAAATCTCTAGGATTGAATGAGTTAATCGACCAAAAAGATCATATAAAATATTTTCTGCCGTATGACCGGAAGTATGTCCGGAATTTCAGGGATGTATAAATTTTTTGTATTCGTTGTTTGTTTTTGTTTTTGGCTGAATGTTTTTGAGCCGAAAGGTCCATGTTAGGTATTTTGTTCTTTTTAGAAGCTCTTACAGTATTTATTTGTGTTCATTACTTTTTTTTTTTTTTAATTTACGGACCACAAAGTCGCACGATACCGCTGAATGTCGTTTTTGTTGTAAACTAAATGTAGGATTGAACCCGAAACGTTTCTTGATTTTTACTCATTTGTTTGTTTTGTTTTTTTTGTTTTATTTAAACAAGGTTGCCAATTTTCCGTATATTTACGGAATATTCAGTATGTTATAGCTTAATCCTCTTCGGGCCTTGAGGCACATAGGGCATCCACCAGACATCTCCATTTTTTGCATCGGCTGCTTTTGCTGTGTTCCAGGACATGCCTGCTTCCTTTAAGTCTTTGTTATTGTTTTTGCCATCCGTCTTCATGAGTTATTCTCACTTAGTTGTATTATGCAGACTATAAACGTTCATGGTTACACAGAGGTTTGTGTGTTGGCCGTTGTACCTACTTCCGGTTGGCAATGTGAGCTTCTTAGCCAAGCGCATTCTATCTATAGATAGTATGCACTTATCTATAGATAGTATGCATTTGGCTAAGAAGTTCACAACATTGCCATCCGGAGGTAAAACGGACCAACTCACAAAACTGTGTGTAACCATGATCGTTTACAGATAGTATGCATTTGGCTAAGAAGTTCACAACATTGCCATCCGGAAGTAAAACTGGCCATCACACAAAACTGTGTGTAACCTTGAAGGTTTATAGTATGGTTAATACAGTTTAGTGAGAAGTACTCATAAACGTGGATGGCAAAAAACAATAACAAAGACCTGCGTGACGTCATCTTCGTTCTATCTATAGGAAATCCTGATTTAAATTAGCTGTCAAAATCATGTTAATTCGTCTTGCTTGCTCAGTCGCAAATTTCTCCTTCTCAAATGACATTTCTATCTTTACCCCCGACGCATTTATAGTGAGTTTTAGAGGAAGAAACTACTTCATAGTGATGGTTTATTATTGAAGTACTTTCTTACCACTCGACTCCATGAATGTCCCAAGGCGGTGCTGGGCCTTCTAAAAATAGTAAATCCTTTCGGTCGCCTCGAACGAACATCGTCTATAAATGGTATCAACGTGACATAACATTGTCGGTATTATGTCACATGACTTCACTCTGGTCTTTCAGAAATCGGTCATCTAACTGCTTAATGAACTCATGGACCTATGCTAGATATGTGATAATTGAGTTTCTCAGATTTCAGAAATAAACAAATAATTTTTCTTTCGCTTTAAATAGACTGTGTGTTATTTTTTGTTGGGCGCTAATAACACCTTTGGATATTTTTTTTGTGTTTTGGTTTGTTTGTTTTTTTTTTTTGTTTGTTTTTTGTTTTTTGCCTGTTTTTCTTGGGCTTTGTTTTTTGGTGTGTTTTTTTGTTTTTTTTTTTTTTGGGGGGTTTTTTTTAGTTTGTTTTTTTCGGTTTTTTTATTCTTTGTTTTGTTTTGTTTTGTTTGTTTTTGTTGGTTTTTTTTTGTTTTTTTTTTTTTTTTTTTTTTTTTTTTGGGGGGGGGGTGGGTTTTTTTTAAAAGGTAAATGGATTATGTTTTGTGTCTGTGTGTGGGTGTGTGTATGTGTGTGTGTGTAGATGAGAGAGAGAGAGAGAGAGAGGAGAGAGAGAGAGAGAGAGAGGAGAGATTGTAAATAGTACGTTATCATGAGTACGTTTCTATGTTACTATTATTATCTGAAAACGATGTTCCTCCTATCGCTGTATACTCTCTTGTCACTCCATTCCTGTTGTCCATCAGTGCGCCAATTTCTCGGATTTTTTTTTTTCGGTCATTTGGCATTTATGATCTCGGAGAAACTGGTGAAAATTGGATTCAATAGTCTGATGTCATGTCGCCCAGCATCGGCGGCCATCGTGGTTCTAAACAAAGAAAATCGGTACTTTTTATTCTTCATGCTGGCTAGATCTTTTCATGTCTTGTGATCTGAATGTGTAAAAGTCAAAACATGATCAGATTGATAATGGGTTTTTCCCCCTGGGGATACGCTTTTATGCTCGTCGGAGAAATATTTCATAAGGGCGTCCGCCATTGTTCCGATAGTTTAGAGCCAGTTACTAAGTTACCATGCGTCATTACGAGGGAAGTGACGTCATGACTGTTGAAGCGTATTTGATGTCTTTATTTTATTTATTGATGCTATGCGTTTAGTTTTGTTATTTTTAAACTCACAACATCCGTCAGCCAGATATAATTTATCAACTCACAAAACAATGTGTAACCTAAAACGTTTATAAATAGAGTATGCGCTTGGCTAATAAACTCACAACATTGCCATTCGGAAGTATAGCGAACCACCACACAAAACTGTGTTTAACCATGAGTCTGGTTAACACAGTTAAGTGAGAATTTCTCATAAACGTGGCTGGCAAAAAACAAAAACAAATAGTAACAAAGACCCGAGTGACGTCAACTTCATTCTATCTATAGTCTGATTCATACAACGTAGTGAGAATTACTCATATAAATGGCTAGCAAAACCAAAGAGTTGAGGGATGTCAATTTCGTTCCTTCTATAATATATTAAAATTTATTTATTTACTTTTTGGTCATATCGGCACGGAAGTGACCTTTTGACCCCAGCTTCCTATTGATATGATTGTGCTAAGTGTTGAATGTTGGGATTTCCCCAGAATACGACTCGTCCACTTCACCGTTATTATTTATTAATGACGTTGATAACATCTCATGATTAACCCGTTCGCTGCCGTACCGTGGAAAGAAAAACAAAACACGTATTAAACAATTTGGCCAGAAAAGTAAGTACATATTTAACTGCCAAACTCTGGGAAAAAATACGTATTAAAATATTTGGCAAAAAAGTAAATACGTGTTTAATGCCATCCTCTGGGGAAAAATACGTATTAAAAAATTTGGCCAGATAAGTAAATACGTGTTTAACTGCCAAACTCTGAGGAAAAAATACGTATTAAAAAATTTGGCCAGAAAAGTAAATACGTGTTTAATGCCATCCTCTGAGGAAAAATACGTATTAAAAAATTTGGCCAGAAAAGTAAATACGTGTTTAACTGCCAAACTCTGAGGAAAAATACGTATTTTAAAAAAAACAAGATTTAATGACTGAGAAATGCTCACGAAGTTATGAATTGGAGTCAGAATTTCGTAATCCTACGACTTTTTCGTCATAATAGATATGTCTGCTAAACACATTCTGTGGTACTCGAGATTTGAGCTCATTTATATTTAGCCCATTTTATCCACTGAACCTGCACAAAACGCTTTACCAGGCGTCCTAAGCCAACAATACTTAACATTTAGTACGAATGCGCTATTACATTTTTAAACTAAATTTTTGACAGAAACAATCACGTAGCTGAGCCGTCTAGGTACTCATTTCACGCCTGCGTACGGAGAGAGTGTGGGAGTGCATGAAGAACAATTTCCGCCGAGGACTTTCGATATCTCTAAATTTGGAACAGTTGCTGGAAATTGTTCGCTGTTTTTTGAATCGCAAAGTGCACATTGTACTGTATTAAGATCTAAATCAGATCTAGTAATCCATTTAGTACTGTATGAACACAGAAGAAAGATGATGTGTGCTGAACAAAAATGGACAAGTCGTGAGCGGTGACATTTTTTTTTTCAATATTTGTTTTGTTTATTTATTTATTTATTTTTCAATTTATTTAACTTTAAAA
>NC_088369.1:8241003-8246003 GCF_034508935.2 Berghia stephanieae
CTTGGGTTCCTCTGATCTCGCATTACAAGCTGCTAATGGTTCTACAATAAAAACATACGGATGCTTTGAAACTAACATACGTATTGGATCGCGTTCATTCAATGCACGACTTATCAAAGCTGATGTCAAGCGTCCCCTACTTGGAGCAGATTTTCTACGTCATCATAATCTGCTTGTGGATATTCGTGGTCGACGCCTTATCGACGCTGAAACGTTTTCGCACGTACCTTGTTCAGTAAGTTCAGGTTGCGCAAACGCCGAACTCTCACCACTCGAGCCGAACTGCAATACATTCAGAAAATTATTGAATAACTATCCAGAACTACTTCAACCAACATTTTCAACGGCAACTGTGAAACATGGCGTGCAACATTTCATCACAACCAAAGGTCGCCCAGTATTCGCACGTGCTCGTCGCCTGGCTCCAGAAAAACTCTTGTGTGCAAAAAAGGAATTTTTGGAAATGGAGAAAATGGGCATAATTCAAAAATCAAAGAGCCCTTGGGCTTCCCCATTACACATGGTCCCCAAGGCTGATGGCAAATGCGTCCCTGCGGAGATTTTCGTCGACTTAACGATGCTACTATACCAGATCGATATCCTGTCCCACACATTCATGATTTTACAGCAAACTTAGACGGTAAGATCATCTTCTCGAAGATCGACCTTGTCAGAGGATACCACCAAATTCCAGTCGCTCCAGAAGACGTCCCAAAAACGGCAGTGATAACCCCTTTCGGCCTTTGGGAGTTCTTAAGAATGCCATTTGGATTAAAAAATGCAGCACAAGCATTCCAACGTTTAATGGACTCCATTTTACAAGATTTAGACTACGTATTTTGTTATTTAGACGACATTCTGGTTGCAAGTTCAACTGAGGCAGAACACATGGAACATCTCAAAATCGTATTCGAAAGACTTAGAAACCAAGGCCTCGTTATCCGTCTTGAGAAATGTCTTTTCGGTGTGAGATCTCTTAACTTCCTTGGCCATCACATCTCGCATTCTGGATCTGTGCCAATGGCGACAAAAATTGAGGCTGTTAAACAATTTCCACAACCAAAAACCATCAAGTCACTTCAAGAGTTCCTCGGAATGTTGAATTTTTACCATCGTTTCATTCCGAGACTAGCTGAAATACTTCGACCCTTATATAGTGCTTTGAAAGTCAAAAAACAACGCCAAGCACTTACGTGGACGCAAGAAATGTTGAAAGCCTTTACTGACGGTAAAAATGCACTAAGTAACGCTACAATGTTAGCCCATCCTTGCTTGAACTCACCCCTCGCTTTAACGTCTTACGCCTCCGACCAAGCTGTGGGCGCTGTCCTTGAACAACTTAATCATCAAGGTAATTGGGAACCATTGGCATTTTTCAGCAGGCAGTTACGTAAACCTGAACAGAAATACAGTACCTTTGATAGGGAGTTGCTTGGCATTCACTTAGCCATCCGTCATTTCCGTTTCATCATTGAAGGGAGACAATTCGCTATTTTTACTGACCATAAACCATTAATCCATGCCATGTCCAAATCAACTGAACCATGGTCAGCTCGTCAACAAAGGCACTTATCTGCCATATCCGAGTTCACAACTGACATCCGACACATTTCTGGAAAAAACAACACTGTCGCAGATTGTCTCTCAAGAGCAGTTACAAACTCAGTCTCAATTGGCATCGACTATCAAGCTATGGCGGAATCCCAAGAAAATAGCATTGACATACAGGCTTACAAAACTGCATTAACAAGCCTCAAAATCGTCAAAACATCCGTTGACTCGGGTCCAGAGTTAATTTGTGACATCTCAACTGGCTACCTAAGACCTATCGTTCCTACCGACTTCAGAAGACCGGTTTTCGAAATTATTCACAATATGAGTCATCCTGGAGTTAAGGCCACAGTCAGACTTATCAGCAAGAAGTTTATCTGGCATGGTCTTAAGAAAGAAGTGTCAGCATGGGTTAAGCAATGTCACAACTGCCAATCTTCGAAAATTCAAAAACATATACGAGCACCGTTAGAAACATTCCATGTCCCAGGAAAGCGATTCTCACATATAAACATTGACCTCGTTGGACCATTACCTCAGTCAAGGGGGTTCACCCATCTCCTTACTATAATTGACAGGAACACCCGATGGCCTGAGGCAATACCGTTACAAACCACAACAACAGAAGAATGTGCAAAAGCCCCGATCTCCAATTGGATCTCGCGGTTTGGTATTCCTGTTGATATAACTTCTGACAGGGGCTCACAATTTACATCCACGCTATGGAAACAGATGGCCAGTCAACTTGGTGTGCAGATTCATCACACAACTGCGTATCACCCTCAGTCCAACGGCATGATTGAACGGTTTCATCGGTCCTTGAACTCATCCCTCAAAGCTCGTCTAATAACTCCAAATTGGGTGATGAACTACCTTGGGTTCTGCTTGGTTTAAGAACTGCACCTAAGGATGATATCGGTCATTCTTCAGCTGAATTAGTATACGGAGAACCTTTAACAATCCCTGGAGAGTTTATACCTGACCATCCTTCAGACTTCCACGCTAAAGACTTTTTGGCAACCTTTCGGCAAAACGTGTCCCTTCATTCACCACGGCCAACACATCATCACGGCTATCATCAAACAAATTTACCCAAGAACTTGATGTCAGCGAAATATGTTTACATCCGTTTTGACACCACCGAGGACCCCTTCAGAAGCCGTATACAGGTCCCTATGTTGTCATAACCCCTGGAGATAAACAATTCCTGATCGATGTTGGTGGCAAAGCAGAACGGATTTCGATCGACCGACTTAAAGCTGCATTTGTCGATTCTACGCAACCAGTTTCCCTTGCCACCCCAGCTCGTCGTGGACGCCCACCGAATACGAACAGAAAGTTATCGAACAGAAACATACAAAACTCCCGTACTGCTTCTGATGATACTAACGTAGTGCCTACTAAGAAGCTATCTCGCTCAGGACGTACCATTAAACGACCTCGGTACTACAAAGATGACTAGTCCGTGTTTGGGGGGGGGGGGGGGGGGGGGGGGCATGTGTGGCGATCTCCGTTTCCTACGAACTACGAAGACTTACCACATACTGCTGACTGCAAGACTACTCTACACGTCAGATCAGACAAAACGTAAACACGAGAGACCTCATTAAATTTATAAAATTCACTACACATTGCTTTCATTGTTTGTTGTTTCCAGTAAAGTAGATGCTACAAGATATAGATTAAGTGGTCCTACCAGGATATAAATCTCTCGTCGTCATAGATTTCCAGATCATTGAAGCACGCAAGGCAAGGCAAGCTCTCCGACCGCGTCATGGTCTTGATCCGCCGGAGAGGATACAATAATAGGCTTCAACAGTCGTGATGTCACATCCCTCGTAATGACGCATAGTAACTTAAAACTATCGGAACAATGGCGGATCACCTTATGAAATACTTCTTCGACGAGCATAAAAGTTTATTCATATGAGAAAAACATTATAAATCTGATCATGTTTTGACTTTTATACATTCTGATCGCATGACATGTGAAAAAGTTATGTTGTCTAGTCAGCATGAAGAATAAAAAGTACCGATTTGCTTTGTTTAGAACCAAGCTGCTCGTTGCTGGGCGGACGTGACATCTGACTATTTGATCCTATTGATGACATACGTGATATAGGCAGCAACCATTTGTGAATTAATTAATTATTGGACACGCAGGAATGTCAATTATAAGAACCAATCCCCCCCCCCCCTTTCCCTACCACCACCAAAAAAAAAAAAATAGAAAATATTGGCACATTTTAATGATGACTTCCGAATGGCTGGCATATTCCATATTATGATGAATGGACCCGATGAGCCATCCATTATCAGCCATTATCTACCTACTTTGAGCAAAGTCATTAGCGCCTTTCTCTTCACACCTAGACCTCCCTCCATCTGCTTTCCAGCAGGACTCCTCGACGTCCCTGCGAACTAAGTAAGTAAGAGGAGGAAGGACGATAATGGGCCACTCGGGACTCTACGGGGTGACGAGCAGTGTTGTCAGGTCGACTTTTTTAAATTCAGAAAAAAAGTGAGTGGAGCAGGCACTTATGTTGATAACAAAACAACAAGAGATGAAGCGAGTAGGAAAGTGCCAGAAGACAATAGAGAATCAAATGATGGGGGTTTGAACGGGAAATTTTTATTCTTTATTGTCTTCTGGCACTTTCCTACTCACTTCATCTCTTGTTGCCAGGTTGACGGAATTTTATCATCGCATGGCGGGGGGAAAATGGCCTGGCGGATGGCGGATTTTTGATGATTTGTATACCCTTTCTTCTTCTTCTAGGTTCCATGCCTGGTCCAGGCTTCGGATACTGCATGAATTATCTCTCTCCATTCCTCCCTGTCTCTTGCTTTTTCAAGAGCAAGAATACCCTTTAAAAAAGTAAAAGTATAGCAATCAAGTCTAATTATTTCTTCTTTTTTTAACCCCCTAAAGTGACTTTTAGGAGCATCTATTGTGAGTGTATTGTTGGCCTATCTAGATCTTTATTACATAATCTAATTCGGATTAACCGAAGATGAAAACAATATCCGACAGTCTAACTCCCGCTCAAACAAAATCGAAACTCCGAATCTTTGTGCTTTTAAAAGGAAACAGTTGTAAATAGGTGAGTAGTAGTAGCATATTATTTACTCTGAGACAATACACAATTGTTGATTATAAATGTATAAAATCAAATGGCGGATTTTGGACAACAGTCGCAAGTGAAGTAGGAGAATAAAGTTGGCAGATTTCTGGCATAAAGTTGGCGGGAGTTTTGAAAAGGCACCTGACCTGGCAACACTGGTGACGAATCAAATCGTCTCAATTGGATTCAAGTCTGATGTCACGTCGCCCAGCAACGGCGGCCATCGTGGTTCTAAACAAAGAGAATCGCTACTATTATTCTTCATGCTGGCTAGAACTTTTCATATGTCTTGTGATCAGAATGTATAAAAGTCAAAACATGATC
>NC_088369.1:8253808-8263808 GCF_034508935.2 Berghia stephanieae
AAAAAAAAAAAAAAAAAAAAAAAAAAACAAAAAAAAAAAAAAAAATTCCAAAGGTTTTAAAATTGGGCCCCAACAAAAAAAAAAAACACAGTTTTTTTTAAAAGCGAAAGAAAAATTTTTTTGTTTATTTCTAAAATTGAGAAACTCAATTTCACAAGCATGGCCCATGAGTTATTAGCAGTTAGATGCCGATTTCTGAAAGACCGAGTGAGTCATGTGACAAAATACCGAAAGTTATGTCACGTTGATACCATTTATAGCGATGTTGTTCGAGGCGACCGAAAGGATTTTCTTTTTAAAAGGCCCCAGCCCCCTTGGGCATTCGGGAGCGAGGGGTAAGAAAGTACTTAAAAATAAACCATCATATGAAGTTTTTCTTCTCTAAAACTCACTATAAATGGGGGGGGGGAAAAGATAAAAAGTTTTTGGGGAAGGAAAAATTTGGATGAGAAAGCAAGACAATTAACATGATTTTGCAGCTATTTAAATCAGGATTTATAGATAGAACGAAGTGAGTCCGCAGGTTTTGTTATTGTTTTTTGCCCCCCACGTTTTTGGTATTCTCATAAACTGTATTAACCATACTAAAAACTTCAAGGTTCAAAAATTTTGTGTATGGCATTTTTACTTCGGATGGCAATGTTGTGAACTTTTGCAAAATGCATACTATCTGTAACGATCATGGTTACACCAGTTTGGGGTTTTGGGCCCGTTTTACTCCGGATGGCAATGTTGTGAACTTTTTAAAAGCCCAAAATGGCATACTATCTTAGTAGAATGCGTTTGGCTAAGAAGCCCCATTCCCAACCGGAAGTGGGTAAAGGGGCCAACACAAACCTCTGTGAAACCATGAATTTTATAGTCTGCAAAATCAACAAGTGGAAAATTTACTATGAAGGACGGAGGGCAAAAACAATAACAAGACTTAAAGGAAAGGCCTTTTGGGAAACACCCAGCAAAAGCAGCGTTTCCCAAAAAATGGAATGTTGGGGGATGCCCTTGTCCCAACCCCCCAAAATTTAAAAAATACTGAATATCCGTAAATATACGGAAATTGGCAACCTTGTTTAAAAAAAAAAAAAACAAAATGGTAAAATCAAAAAACGTTTGGGGTTAAATCCTACATTTATTTTCAACAAAACGACATTCAGCGGTATCGTGCGACTTTGGGGTCCGTAAAAAAAAAAAAAAAAAGAAATGAACAAAAAAAAATACGTAAGAGCTTCAAAAAGAAAAAAATACCACATGGACTTTGGGGCTCAAAAAACTTTCGCCAAAAAAAAAAAACAAAAACGAATAAAAAAAATTAATTACTCCTAAAATTCCCGGACATACTTCGGTATACGGCAGAAAATATTTTATATGATTTTTTTTGGTCGTTTAAACTCATTCAATCTAGGTTTTTGTACTTTAAAAATTGGAAAACAATTTTTTAAAAATTTAAAAAGAGCATGAAATAGTAGATTTATTCAACTGTCAAAAAACATGTAAAAACTAAAACATTGTGTTTGACTTACGCTTAATTGTATCAGAAAATGTAATAATAGGGGGGGTAAAGTAACCGGGTAAAATACGGTTTTAGTCGGTGTTAGGGTTGAGTGATTAAGACCCTAATTTTTAAATAATTTTTTAAAATCCAGAATTTTTTGTGGGGCTAATTAATGGGGTTTCCTGGATGACCCCGCTTTCGGTTTTGAAGGCCCTGGGTTGGGCCCTCGCGCTCGGCGCTAGTTGGTCTTGGGAAAAGGCTCTTATTCCCGTTCCTCAACTCAGGTGAAAATGAATGAAAACCGGCCGTTAAGCGTTGTCCTGTTGGGAAAGAAACTTTGGGGTTTAAATTATTAGCAAAAAAGGCGCCATGCCTGTTTACATATTTTATGTGTTGTCTTTGCCGGGGACCCTTTTTATAGCCGTTGAGAATTTATGGATATTGCTCTATATAAATCAAAATTTATTTTTTCATAACTGAAAAAAAATTTTTGATGTGCCCCCACTACTGTCATAAACCCCCAAACAAATTGTGCAAAAGGGCATTACATAAAAACTTTCAAATAAAGCCTATATTGAAAGATAGAAAAGAAATCAAAATAAAAAAAAATTTAAAAAAAAAGAAGAAGAAAAAGAACAAATAAAAAAAAAAAATTAAAAAAAAAAGAAGAAAAAGAAAAAAAGTTAAAATTACATAAATTTATAAATACTTTCCCTCTTTCGAGTTTGGTAAAAGGAATTAAAATTATGGCAGGAAGATCAAATGGAATTTTGGCCTCGAATGCATTTTGGGGGAAAGGTTTTTTTAAAAAAATTTTTGTTTTGTGTCGAGCGTGATCGAATCATTTTCATGCAAATCCCCTAACCCCAAAATTTGACATTGGAGATTAATTCAATAGTCTGATGTCCGTGCCCGCAACAGCCACGTCATGGTTCTAAACAAAAAAAATCGGTACTTTTTATTTTTTATTTTTTTTTTTTCCTGTTTGTGTCAGAGTGTAAGGTCAAAAAAAGATCAGATATTATGTTTTTTTCCCCCCCGGTTTTGCTTTTTGCTCGTCGGAGAACTATTTCATAAGGGCGTCCACCATTGTTCCGATGTTTGAGCCAGTGTTACTTTTTTACCATGGCCATTAGAGGAAGTGACGTTACAACGTTGAGCGTATTATAAATAAAACTTTCCTGCGTTAAAAACCCTCCCCTTCGAGAGCCCCGAAGGCAGATAATTTTTTTGCGGCCTCAAGGTCGGAGGGTAAAACAATAAAATTTAAAAATGATGTGATGATTGATGATGAGGTGAGATAAAATTATATAATAATAATAAAAATAATAAAAATAATAAAAAATAATAAAAAAAATAATTTTTTTTTAATAAAATAATAAAATAATATAAATTTAAAAATAATAATAATAAATAATAATTTAAAAATAATAAAATAATAAAAAAAAAATAATAATAATACAATAAAAAAAAAAAATAATAACAAAAAAAAAAACCCCCCCCACCACAAAAAACACCTCACCAAAAACCCCCAAAAAAACACGGGGAATGACACGGTTCTCCTTCATTCACGTTCCACGACGCTGAATGAACTACATCAACACCGTACCACCACCCACCACCACCCCCCAACAAACAACAACACACAGGTTATGCACGATTTTGTCCTTCACGACGTGAATGGACGACTCCCTTCTACCCAACACCGCCGATACAAAACCAATGTTTCCCCCTACGTGCCCCTGGGTACCTAAAACATGGGCCCTTTTAGTTGTTTATTGGTGGTGGCGTGCCCGTGGTAGTGAAAGAGTTATACTTTTTAAAAGGGGAATGAGAGTTATTATTTATTTAGAATATCTGTCAAAAACCCCAGAAGTTCGCGGTGACCGGGCTGAATGTGTTGTTGTTTAGTGGTGGGGGGTGGTGGTGGTGGTGGTAGTAGTTTGTGTAGTAGTAGTGTAGTTGTAGTAGTAGTTGTAGTAGTTGTAAATAGTATAGTTGTAGTTAGTAGTAGTGTAGTGTAGTAGTGGTATAGATAGTAAATAAATAGTTTGTAGATAGATAAATCTTAGATAGTAGATAGAAAGAGGAGTGTGTGTGTGTGGGTGTGTGTGTGTTTTGATAGAGAGAGAGAGAGAGAGGAGAGAGGGAGAGAGAGAGGAGAGAAGAGAGAGAGTAGAGAGATTGTGTGCTGAACCCGGGGGAATATGAAGTAAACCAAGGGCTGGGAAGCATGATAAAAAAACTCGACGGTTATTTGATCCACAGAGTGAGGCACATAGCCTGAAGGCTGGCATCTGGACATGATGAAAAAAAAAAAAAAAGGGATTGAAAAGCTAGGTGAAAAGTTTCTTTATAAGGAGTAGAATAAATTAATAAATTAAAAAAAAATAAATAAAACTTATATCTTATATATATATATATATTTATATATATATATATATATTAATATAATATACATATTATATATTATTATATATATATATATATATATATATATAATACAATATATATATATTATTATATATATATATATATATATATATATTATATATATATATATATATATAATAATATATATATATTATCTATATAATTATATAATATATATATATTATATATATATATGTATTATATATATATATATATTTATTTATTATATATATATATATATATATATATTATATATATATATATATATATATATTTTGTTATTTTGATTTTTTGTTTTAATTTTATTAATTTATTTACTTCTTGAAATGATCTTGACACTAGCTTTGCAACCCTTTTTTTTTTTGTCATTTTGTCAGATCGCAGCCTTTGGGCTACTGTGTCACTCACTCTGTGGGATTTAATAACCTTTCGAGTTATTTTATCATGTTTCCCAGCCACTGGTTTTTACTCATTTCCATTGCTTTCAGACACATCTCTCTCTCTCTCTCTTCTCTCTCTCTCTCTCTCTCTCTCTTCTCTCTCTCTTTTAAAAACCCAACCACACACACAACCACATCATTCTTTTATCTATTATCTAAAATTATCTTCTATCTTTATTTTTTTATCTATCTTCCAACTACTACTATACTAATACCTAACAAACTATACTACTATACTACTACTATACTATTTACTACTATACTATACTACTATACTATACTACACCACCAAACACCACCACCAAAAAACAACAAACACGATTTCAGTCGGTCACCGCGAAACTTCTGGTTGATTTTGACAGATATTCTAAATAAAAAATAACATCTCATTCCCAATTATAACTATGTATAATTTGTCACTACCCGGGCATCGCCACACAATAAAAACAATAGCAAGGCCATGTTTTAGGACCCAGAGGCACGGTAGGGGGACTAATGGTAATTGTTCGGCGGGTTTTTTCGGTATGAAGGGGAGTCGTCCATTCAGCGTCGTGAAGGACGAAACGTGGTCATAACCTGTGGTTGTTGTTGTTGTTGGTGGGGGTGGGGGGGTGGTTGGTGGTTAGCGGTGTGATGTAAATTCATTTTAGCGTCGTGGAAAGTGAATGAAAGGCGAAACCCTGGTCATTACCGTGTGTTGTTGTTTTTGTGGTGGTGGTAGTGGTGGTTTATGTGGTGAGTTGTTGTTGGTGGTGGTTGGTGATTGGTTGTTATTGTTTTTATTGTTGTGGGTTTGGGGGTGGTGGTGGCGATCTGGTTATTATTTTTTTATTGTTATATTATTATTATTTTTATTATTATTATTTTTTTATTATTTTTTATTATTATTATTATTATTTTTATTTTTCTATCATCATCACTTTTAAATTTTTTATTTTTATTATTATTATATATTATTATTATAAATTTTTATTATTATTATTTTATATTTTATCTTTTTATCTTCATCATCATCATCATCATCATTATTTGTATTTTATTGTTTTACTCCTCCGACCTTTAGGCGCAATATATTATTTGTCATTTGGGTCTCGAAGCGGAGTGGAGTTAAAGCCCAGGAAAAATTTTATTTATAATACCTTCAACAGTTGTATGTCCCTTCCCTTGTAATGGCGTGGTAACTAAATAACCTGGCTCTAAACTATCGGAAAAAAGGTGGACGCCCTTATGAAATAGTTCTCGCGAGCATAAAGGTATCCAGAGGGGAAAAAAACTTTTATATTGATCATGTTTTGACCTAAACACATTGGGTCAAAAAAGACTTTGTGAAAAATAAAGAGAAAAAAAAAAAGGGTACCGATTTTCTTTGTTTAAAAAACATGACGTGCGCTGTTGCTGGGCGAGTGAATCGACTATGAATCAAATTTCCCCCAAATGTCGTAAATTTGTTTAGGGGAGTTGATAGATAATGTTCGCATCGCTCTGTTCGCATCAAAAATTCATAAAATTTTAAAATTTAATACATCACTTTGCCCCAAAATGTCATGTCGAGGCCAAAATTCCATTTGATCTTCCTGCCTTATAATATTAATTCTCGTTTTACACAATCGTAAAAAGATTGGAGAGTATTTATAAATTTATTGTAATTTTAACTTTTTTTCTTCTTCTTCTTCTTTTTTTAAATTTTTTTTTTTTATTTGTGTCTTCTTCTTCTTCTTTTTTTTTTTAAATTTTTTATTTATTTGTGATTTCTTTTCTATCTTCAATTAGGCATATTATTTGAAAAGTTGTTTATGTATGCCTTTTCGGCACATTTGATTTGGGTTATGACAGGTAGTGGTGCACTCATATATTTTTTCATGTTATGAAAAAATAAATTTATTGAGCTTATATAGAGCAATATCCATAAATGTGCTCAACGCGCTTAACAAAGGGTCCCTGGCGAAAGAGCAACACATATTAATATGTAGAACGAGGCATGGCGCTGTTAGGCTATAATTTAACAATGTTTCTTTCCAACAGGACATCGCTGTTAACTGGCCAGGTTCTCATTCATTTTACACTGAGTACGATGAGGAGACGTGAATAAGAGCCTTTTCCACAAAGACTCAACTATGGCCGAGCGCGAGGCTCGAACCCAGGACTTCAATCCGAAAGCGGGGGTCATACCACGAGACACTATTAATTAGCGCACAAAAAATTCTAGGATTTAATAATTATTGAAAAGTTAGGGATCTTACTCACTCAACCTAACACGACTATATCCGTAGTTTACCCGGGTTACTTTTACCCATGCCTATGTTATTACATTTTTCTGATACACATTATGGCGTAAGATCAAACACAATGTTTTAGTTTTTACATGTTAATGACAGTTGAATAAATCTATCTATGTGTACATGCTCATTTTTAATTATTACATTGTTTTCCAATTTTTGAAAGTAGCAAAAATCTCTAGGATATGAATGAGTTAATCGACCAAAAAGATCATATAAAATATTTTCTGCCGTATGACCGGAAGTATGTCCGGAATTTCAGGGATGTATAAATTTTTTGTATTCGTTGTTTGTTTTTGTTTTTGGCTGAATGTTTTTGAGTCCGAAACGCTCCATGTTTGGTATTTTGTTCTTTTTAGAAGCTCTTACAGTATTTATTTGTGTTCATTACTTTTTTTTTTTTAATTTACGGACCACAAAGTCGCACGATACCGCTGAATGTCGTTTTTGTTGTAAACTAAATGTAGGATTGAACCCGAAACGTTTCTTGATTTTTACTCATTTTTTGTTTTTACTTTAAACAAGGTTGCCAATTTTCCGTATATTTACGGAATATTCAGTATGTTATAGCTTAATCCTCTTCGGGCCTTGAGGCACATAGGGCATCCACCAGACATCTCCATTTTTTGCGGTCGACTGCTTTTGCGGTGGCTGTATTCCAGGACAGGCCTGCTTCCTTTAAGTCTTTGTTATTGTTTTTGCCATCCGTCTTCATGAGTAATTCTCACTTAGTTGTATTATGCAGACTATAAACGTTCATGGCTACACAGAGGTGTGTGTGTTGGTCCGTTGTACCTACTTCCGGTTGGCAATGTGAGCTTCTTAGCCAAGCGCATTCTATCTATAGATAGTATGCATTTGGCTAAGAAGTTCACAACATTGCCATCCGGAGGTAAAACGGACCAACTCACAAAACTGTGTGTAACCATGATCGTTTACAGATAGTATGCATTTTTGCTAAAAATGTTCACAACATTGCCATCGGAAGTTAAAACTGGCCATCACACAAAACTGTGTGTAACCTTGAAGGTTTATAGTATGGTTAATACAGTTTAGTGAGGGAAATACTCATAAAGTGGATGGCAAAAAACAATAACAAAGACCTGCGTGACGTCATCTTCGTTCTAAACTATAGGAAATCCTGATTTAATTAGCTGTCAAAATCATGTTAATTCGTCTTGCTTGCTCAGTCGCAAATTTCTCCTTTCAAATGACATTTCTATCTTTACCCCGACGCATTTATAGTGAGTTTTAGAGGAAGAAACGACTTCATAGTGATGGTTTATTATTGAAGTACTTTCTTACCACTCGACTCCATGAATGTCCCAAGGCGGTGCTGGGCCTTCTAAAAATAATAACTCCTTTCGGTCCCCTCGAACGAACATCGTCTATAAATGGTATCAACGTGACATAACGTTGTCGGTATTATGTCACATGACTTCACTCTGGTCTTTCAGAAATCGGTCATCTAACTGCATAATGAACTCATGGACCCATGCTATGTGATAATTGAGTTTCTCAGATTTCAGAAATAAACAAAGAAATTTTCTTTCGCTTTAAATAGACTGTGTGTTTTGTTTTTTTGTTGGGCGCTAATTTAACACCTTTGGATATTTTTTGTGTTTTGTTTGTTTTTGTTGTTTTTTTTTGTTTTTTTTTTTTTTGTTTTATGTTTGTTTTTTGTTTTTTGCCTGTTTTTCTTGGGCTTTTTGGTGGGTTTTTTTTTGGTTTTGTTTTTTTGTTTTTTTTTTTTTTTGTTTTTTTAGTTTTTTTGTTTTTTTTTTGTTGTTTTTTTTTTTGGGGGGGGGGGGGAGGGGGTTAGTTTAGTTTTTTTCGTTTTATTATTGTTTGTTTGTTTTGTTTTTGTTTTTTTTTAATAAATTTTTTTTTTTTTTTTTTTTGGGGGGGGGGGGGGGAAGGGGGGGGGGTTGGGATTTTTTAAAAGGTAAATGGATTATGTTTTGTGTCTGTGTGTGGGTGTGTGTATGTGTGTGTGTGTGTGAGAGAGAGAGAGAGAGAGAGAGAGAGAGAGAGAAAGAGAGAGAGAGAGAGGGGGGGGGGAGAGATTGTAAATAGTACGTTTCTATGCTACTATTATTATCTGAAAACGATGTTCCTCCTATCGCTGTATCAACTTGGCCCATACTCTCTTATCACTCCATTCCTGTTATCCATCAGTTCGCCAATTTCTCAGATTTTTTTGATTTTTTTTTTTTTCGGTCATTTGGCATTTATGATCTCGGAGAAACTGGTGAAAATTGGATTCAATAGTCTGATGTCATGTCGCCCAGCATCGGCGGCCATCGTGGTTCTAAACAAAGAAAATCGGTACTTTTTATTCTTCATGCTGGCTAGATCTTTTCATGTCTTGTGATCTGAATGTGTAAAAGTCAAAACATGATCAGCTTGATAATGGTTTTTTTTTTCTCTCTGGATACGCTTTTATGCTCGTCGGAGAAATATTTCATAAGGGCGTCCGCCATTGTTCCGATAGTTTAGAGCCAGTTACTAAGTTACCATGCGTCATTACGAGGGAAGTGACGTCATGACTGTTGAAGCGTATTTGATGTCTTTATTTTATTTATTGATGCTATGCGTTTAGTTTTGTTATTTTTAAACTCACAACATCCGTCAGCCGGATATAATTTTTCAACTCACAAAACAATGTGTAACCTAAAACGTTTATAAATAGAGTATGCCCTTGGCTAATAAACTCACAACATTGCCATCCGGAAGTATAGCAAACCACCACACAAAACTGTGTTTAACCATGAGTCTGGTTAACACAGTTAAGTGAGAATTACTCATAAACGTGGCTGGCAAAAAACAAAAACAAATAGTAACAAAGACCCGAGTGACGTCAACTTCATTATATCTATAGTCTGATTCATACAACGTAGTGAGAATTACTCATATAAATGGCTAGCAAAACAAAGAGTTGAGGGACGTCAATTTCGTTCCTTCTATAATATATTAAAATTTATTTATTTACATTTGGTCATATCGGCACGGAAGTGACCTTTTGACCCCAGCTTCCTATTGATATGATTGTGCTAAGTGTTGAATGTTGGGATTTCCCCAGAATACGACTCGTCCACTTAACCGTTATTATTTATTAATGACGTTGATAACATCTCATGATTAACCCGTTCGCTGCCGGACTGAGGAAAGAAAAGAAAAAAACACGTATTCAAAAATTTGGCCAGAAAAGTAAATGCATATTTAACTGCCAAACTCTGGGAAAAAATACGTATTAAAATATTTGGCAAGAAAAGTAAATACGTGTTTAACTGCCAAACTCTGAGGAAAAATACGTATTAAAAAATTTGGCCAGAAAAGTAAATACGTGTTTAACTGCCAAA